>NC_141998.1:25307361-25654861 GCF_049901715.1 Pseudonaja textilis
GAGTTGCCGCAGGGAGAAGTCAACCTGCCCCCTTTTTCATGAGGGCTGAACTGGGCTTGGTTTGTAAGCCACACCTGACCATCCATGGTTACAGAGTGCACACAAATCCTAGGATTGGGGCTTTGGGGGCCCAGCTCAAAGACCAGAGATGCAACCGTTGAGTTCGGTTGGATCTGTGGTAATCTCAAGTCTTTCTCTTAACCAGGTTTAGAATCCATGGCTGAAGTGATCAAGAATGCTGGTTTAGAGATCCGTCCTAGAAGCCCTTCTGAAAAGTTCTGGAATATCTCTGCCGCTTTCAGAAGCCAAGAGGATTGCAAAGATTATCCATTTGGGAAGAAAATGGAAAAGCACTCCTGATTTATTTTTATTTTATTCCTTCCCTGCTCAGGTTTTGAAACCGAGCCCATCTGTCACATGTAATTACCCAGGTGGCTGTTACCACCAGCATTACATGAAGGTAAGCTGCTTATGGGCAAATTCTCAAACTTCCTTTTATGGTCTTGTTCCAGAAGCTTTGAAGGAGTCGCCTCAATCTGTAAACCAGAAGTGTACAAGGAACGCACAGGTTGTTTTTCTGAGCTCTGTTCTAAAATGTCAGTGTTCTTTTCTGTGGCTTCAGAAGCATTTGACTAAGGATTGAAACGAAGGTGGGGGCTGGCACAGGAGATGGTGAAGGACTTGGGATCCTGAATTCCCCAGGATGAGAGGCCCAAGGTGGGCTTGGAGAATGGACACCCCTGTCCCTGAGCCCTTCCCGTTCCTGCTTGGAAGATCAACCAAGTTTAAATTTTGGGGTGAAGTTTAGCTGGATGAAAATGACTGAGCAATTGCAGATTAGTTTAATCTCATTGTCTAGTTTGATGAAAAGAAGGACTAGGGTGACGTGATAGCAGTGTTCCTATATCTCAGGAGTTCCCCCAAAGTAGAGGGAGTCAAGCTATTCTCCAAAGCACCTGAAGGCAGGAAAAGAAGCGACGGGTGGAAACTAATCTAGGAGAGAAGCGATTAGAAATTCTTCTTAGAACTAAGGAGGAATTTTCATGACAGTTTAATCAGTGGAACAACTTGCCTCCAGAAGTTGTGAATGCTCCAACACTGGAGGTTTTAAAGAAGATATTGGACAATCATTTGTCCAAAATGGTATAGGGTTTCCTGTCTAAGCAAGGGGTTGGACTAGAAGACCTCCAAGGTACCTTCCAACCTTATTCTATTCTAATCTAATCAGTAACTGCCAACTTGGAGGAAGGATGTGCTAACTGCAGATTTGGGATGCAACAGATCGTTTAACTCTCTGTAGAAAAATACTGTAATTTTTACAGGTGGAGTTGCTTCCTCCTTCCTTAAGTCTATACTTAGTCCCTGGCACTGTTCATTTACAGAGGACAAAATATAAGAAGAAGCAGATTAATTCAAGGACCCCACCAGACTGGGGTTAAACTGGACTTGGGTTTCGGGGGGGGTCTCAGGAATGGTAGAGCCTTAGAGAGTGGTTTTATGTATCATGCTTAGCAAAACTAGCAAGCATGAGCCGTGGGTATTTCGTATTAAACCTACATATTTATAATGACTATTGCAGAACTGAGTAAAGAGTTGGGGTATTCAGGCATCTCCCACTTCTTAGACTCACGAGGCAGGGCCTGCAGACTTTCGGGTCTATTTTGGGCAATCATGAGGTCTGGAAACTTCAAAATAGGAAGAACAAAGAGTTTCAGGGGGCCAGGTTCTTGTTGCAAGATGCTGTGGTCCAGGAACGGGACATTTTTACAATCCTGAATTGCAAAGGAACCACTGCTGAACCCCTGGTATGTGTGTCTGTGTGTTTTGTTCTGTTTTCCAGGTTGGCTCCTCCAGATCATGACGTTTGGTTTGTAGGCAGTGTAGTTAGCTGATTGTGATCTCCCCAACAATCACTAGCTTCACTGTCAACAAAACAATCTGCAGAATTCGTCAATCTCCAAGAAGCTTCCCAGAAGCCAGTTGCCAGCCGGAACCCAAGGAATTGCGCTTTTTATTCAGATCTCCTGGTCCATGTTGGAGATTTACCGATTCAACAGCGAGAAACACAACCAGTCATAAGGAAATGGTGGGGCATAGAAGTAGTGGAGACATGCCCAACTTCTACATAGCTTGGTGGTGATCATGCCGTGAGGACGGTTGGGCAAATTTCAGGGTTCTCTTGTGGCAGACTTTCTGGTAGGGTTGGTGGGATGTTCTAGTTGGCATTCAAGACCTATACAGGAAAGCTGGCATGAAGAGCAGATGTTGCCTTCAAGATCCTACCGGAAATGAAGAACAGGTCCCAAGCCAACGAGATCTTCCAAAAGCCCATGGGTGGGTCTTCTTCCTTCTTCCCTGATGGGGAATTGGGTGATGGCCCTGCTAATGGTACCAGATGGTGAAGTTCAGAAAACAAGATCTGGAGGAGCTTGGCTTAGTCTCTTCTCCTTTAGGCATTGGACTGCAATTTTGTCCTGGTAGCATGAAATGGGTATCTTAAGACAAAAAAAATCCAGATTTAATCCGTTTGGAAACCACCGAATGATCTCTTAAAGACAAAGAAGGGAGAGAGAAGTTAGGCAATATCAGCCTTGTCACCAGGCAGTGTAGTTAGCTGATTGACCAAGGTAACAGTCGCTAACAACACAGCCAAGTGAAGAGGTGGCCCCTCCCTGCAGTTTTGCAATTTGCTCGATGGACTAGTCAACGTCTACAGGTTGAAGAGTTAGAAGCCACCCTGTGTAGGAGAGACCACTGTAAAGGAGTGTTCTTCAACCACAGCGGCTTTATGGAGGGTGGACTTCGGCATAGCTGGCTGGAGAATTCTGGGAATTGAAGTCCACCCACCTTCAAGTCTCTAAATTTGAGAAACATTGTACAAATGAAGATCCGCTTATCCCATCTTGATGTTATCCAAAGCAAGGGCCTCCTCCAACCTTGGCAACTTTAAGACTTGTGGGTTTCAATTCCAAGAGTTCCTCGTGGACTTCAACTCCCAGAATTCCTTGTTGTCTCCCAGAGTTCCTTGTGGACTCCAACTCCCAGAGTTCCTCAGCCAGCAAAGCTGGCTGAGAAACTCTGGGAGTTGAAGTCCACAAGTCTTAAAGTTACCAAGATTGGAGACCCTTGCTCCAAAGTTTTTGAGGCCGCTCTTCTCAACACTGCCTAACCAACTTAACTACTGGAGGGCCTCGGGTTACGGAAAGCTGGAGAGGAAAGGTTTGAGGGATACATTCCTAAGAGTAAGTTTCATCTCAGTCCTCAACTTAATAGGAATTCACTTTCTGATTTATTAACTTTTCATTCATTGAGACTGCCAGATAGGGGAGTAATTAAATTTCTTGTTGATCAATGTGGGTCGTTTACCAGCAATGCTGCGGCTTGACAAGAGTGCTGACAGCCCATAATATTTGGCTGAAGGTCAGTTCCTAGAGGGGCTTGATAAGAACCCAAAAGACAGGAGACTAATGAAAAAAAAATGATGAATTCTGCTTTCTTTCACAGTCAGCCTGCAAAGCAGCAAAAATTAAGGCTACGCGAATGGGAAGAACAAAGGATTTTTTTAAAAAAATGTTTTGGAAAAGGGGGTTTTGTTGAAAAGTTTTGGGATGTTCCCTTCAACATCTCCGTCTATTGTTCATTTGAGATATCTTCCTAATAAAGGCCAACATTAAAAGTATTTCGTGACTTCCTTTCTAAGAAACCATTGTCACCTTGTTTCCCAGAACTTGTGTGTCAACACTCCAACAAATCCACTCCATTCAAATCGTAAGTCTCTAGCCGCATCTCTCAGAGTTAAAAAAAAAAAATGATTTATTAGGAGTGTCCATGTCGGCATTAGCTGGGTGCAGCAGACCCTAAAATACATCCTTCATTTCCTGCTTGACCCTGGTCTTCCCCCCACCCCCGGATGTATATTCTCCAACGGGACACATCCATAGCCAAGAGACATCAATCATGTTCTCCAGTAATATTCTTGTGCTCAGACAACTTTGGGCTGCCAGGGCGATTATCTAGGCACTTAAGGAATGCACTGTTTTTCCCCCACTCCCTTTTTCTGGCCGCTAAAAAGACCAAAGGCGTATCTTTTTAGTTCAGGGGTCTCCAACCTTGGCAACTTTAAGCCTGGTGGACTTCAACACAGCAAAGATGGCTGGGGAATTCTGGGAGTTGATGTCCGCCAGGCTTAAAGTTGCCAAGGTTGGAGACCCCTGTTTTAGTTGACATTGTGAGGATAGGTAAAAGGGGAACGATGTTTTTCAGACTCCTCAAATTATGACTGCTCCCTTAGCGACCATTTGAAGATAAGAGGGACCCCCCCCCCCAAAAAAGGAACCTGCGATCCGTGTTTGAGATTATGAAGGCCACCCCTCCCCCCAACCCACAGTTGCACGGTTCCATTTTGGGTTATCAGCAACCAGCCCGTATTTACGGCCGCTTGGAGCATCTCAAAGCCATGTGACTGCAATTTATGATGTGTTTGGTCAAAACTGATGGTTTCTGGCCCCAAAAAGGCCCAATGGCAGACAGTGTGTTCGCTTCGGACTGCCGTGTTCACTTAACCATGGCCGTGAAAAAAAAAAAATATTGTAAAATTAGGCAGGATCCTGTTATGAGCTACAAAATAACTGCCAGAACTTGCAACCGTAATTCCGGGTTCGATTGCCGTTTTAAGTGGAGGACTACTCCTTATGGACCCATGTTCCCAATGGGGCATTCTCTTGTTATTGCTTCTGCTTGGATGGCGGAGGGAGGAGTTTCTGGGATTCGGCATAGATCAAGGGCCTTCAAACTTGGCAAGTTTAAGACTTGTGGACTTCAACTCCCAGAATTCCTCAGCTAACATGACTGGAGGAGGAATTCTGGGAGTTGTTGAAGTCCACCAGTCTGAAGGCTGTCAAGTTTGAAGACCCCTGATCTAGAGTATATATCTGTAGTATATATCTATATATCAAAATATATATTAATATATGTACATAGCTACCTAGCTAGCTACCACTAGCTATTTATATATATCTACATAAAAGATATAGATCAAGGGCCTTCAAACTTGGCAAGTTTAAGACTTGTGGACTTCAACTCCCAGAATTCCTCAACTAACATGACTGGAGGAGGAATTCTGGGAGTTGTTGAAGTTCACCAGGCTTAAAGCTGTCAAAAAGAAAAAACCTGTTTGAGGACCCCTGGCCTAGATCTTCACATAACAATTTTTTTGCTCTCTGAGGAACAGGCAGCCATGATCCAATTTTTCTGGACTCAGAAGAGTTTACCGGAGTTTAAGGTGAAGTGCAACTCAGTCCATGGCAGGGTTTTTTAAAAAGCACACACTGAAAATACAAAAGAGGACATGAGCATTCAGCATTTCCATTAATAGGAAGCATAAGCACATCCGTTTTTATGAAGCAGATACGGGGATCATATCGTTTTCCAAACTGGCTTCTGCAGGATTTGAACAGTTCGTAAAGACTTCAATGGCTTCTGTAGGATTTGTGGGGCCAGGGGGGCTGAATTCCTTGCAAGGGGCCTTAAACTTCCCCCAAAGTACTAAGGAAATAATAATAACAACAACAACAAGAACAATAATAATAATAATAACAACAACAACAACATCAACGTCAACAATATAACATCAGCGTCAACATCAACATCATCAACATCAATAATAATAATAATAATAATAATAATAATAATAATAATAATAATAATAATAATGGGATCTGCTTGCATAATCCACCAATACATCATGCAGTCCTAAACACTTGGGAAGTGTTCGACTAGTGATTTGTGATATGAAACTCAGCACGGTTATCTTGTTTGCTGTGTATACTGTCATTTTTCTGTATAATAATAATAATGAGGAGGAGGAGGAGGAAGAAGAAGAAGGAGAAGAAGAAGAAGGAGAAGGAGAAGGAGAAGGAGAAGGAGAAAGAGGCCTGAATGCATTCAGCCACCCACTCTCTATTGCTACGGAGGCAATAATCTAGAGTGATGATTGTCAACCTGAGCAATTTGAAGACACCGGTGGACTTTGATGCCCTGAATTCCTCAGCTGGCAGTGTTCCTCCACCTTCGCAGCTTAGTTGACAGGTGAGAGAAGGTTGCCAACCTGGGCCATGGGGTGCAAGCGATCGTGGATGAATCCCGCCAAGCAAAAGCCAATGATTTTTTTTTTAAAGGATGTTGAGACTCTAGAAAGAGTACAGAGAAGAGCAACAAAGAATATTAGGGGACTCGAGGCTCAAACATACGAAGAACGGTTGCAAGAATTGGGTATGTTTTGATGAAAAGAAGGACTAGGGGTGACATGAGAGCCGTCCTCCAATATTTGAGGAGCTGCCCCAGAGAGGAGGAGGAAGGGGTCAAGCTATTCTCCAAAGCACCTGAAGGCAGGAGAAGCAGCAATGGGTGGAAACTAACCAAGGAGAGAAGCAACTTGGAACTAAGGAGGAATTTCCCGGACAGTGAGAACAATTCACCAGTGGAACTGCTTGCCACCAGAGGTTGTGGGTGCTCTGTCATTGGAAGAGATCACTGGAAAGCCGTGTGTCTGAAATGGTAGAGGGTTTCCTATTTGAGCAGGACATTGGACTAGAAGACTTCCAAGGCCTTCTAGTCCTTGGTATAGAATAACAGAGTTGGAAGGGACCTTGGAGGTCTTCTAGTCCATCCCCCTACTTAAGCAAGAGACCCTCTGCTATTTCAGACAAAGAGTCGTCCAATCTCCTCTTGAACACTTCCAGTGTTGCTAAAAGGAAGGGAGGGAGGGAGGATGGAAGGGAAGAAGGAAGAAAGGATAGCAGAAGAACAATGAGAGAAAGGGAAGGGACCTTCGAGGTCTTCTAGTCCACCCCTCTGCTCAAGCAGGAGAGCCCCTGCCGTTCCAGCCGGGGTCTGTGATTCTGCCTCTCCCAGCAGCCGCCCTCCCCCCCCCTCCAGCCCCTCCCCGTCGGGGGCTCCAGGCAGCGGCGCCCGCGGGCGCCTCCGGAACGGCCAACGGCTGGGCGGGCCAGCGGGCGCGGCGCGGCGCGCGGGAGCCATGGAGACCCAGCGGCCGCGCTCGCCCACCCCGTCGGCCATGGCCAGCAGCTCGCCGCCCGCGCCCGCCACCTCGCCCTCGCCCTCGGCCGCCGCCGCCGCCCCCGCCCCGCTGGCCTTCGCGGGCTCCAGCGAGCAGGACGTGGCGCTGGCCAAGTCCTTCTGGAACTCGGTCACCCTCCAGCCGCCGCTCGAGTCCCGGCTGGGCGCGCGGGGCAGCTCGCTGTGCAACGGCGCCTCCTGCCCGCGACGGAGCTCGGCCGGTAGCCTGGGCGGCGGGACGGGACGGGGAGGGACCCTCCGGCCCCCGGGGAGAGCCGGCTCCACGGGCTGACCGAAGGACGGAGTTGGAGGGGCGGGGGGCTTGGAGATCTTCTAGTCCGACCCCTGCTCGTGCAGGAAACCCGGCGCCGTTGCAGGCAAAGGGTTGGCCCGTCTTTTCTCCGGTGATGGAGAAGGAAGGAAAAGGAAGAGGGAAGGAAGGAAGGAAGGAAGGTTAAAGAAAAAAGGAGGGAGGAGAGAGAAGGGGAAGGGAGGAGTGGGAAGGAGAGATAAGGAGAAGGAAAGAAGGAAGGTAAAGGAAAAAGGGAGGAGAGAGAAGGGGAAGGAAGGAAGGGTGAAGAAAAGGGAGGGAGGAAGGGAAGAAGGAGAGGAAAGGAGAGATAAGGAGAAGAAAAGAAGGAAGGAAGGGGGAGGAAAAGGGAGGGAGGGAGGATAGCAGAATAACACAGATGGAAGGGACCTTGGAGGTCTTCTAGTCCAACCCCCCCAATGTAGGAAACTCTATACAGTTCTAGACAATGGTTGTTTCCAATCTCTTCTTAAAAACCTCCAGTGATCAGGAGGTAGGGGAAGGAAGGAAGGAGGGAAGGAAGGAAGGAAGGAAGGAAGGAAGGAAGGAAGGAGGGAGGGAGGGAGGGAGGGAGGGAGGGAAGGAAGGAAGGAAGGAAGGAAGGAAGGAAGGAATGAAAAGAAGGGATGAGAGAGGAAGGAAGGAAGGAAGGACGGAAGGAAGGAAGGCAAGCAGAATTACAGAATAACAGAGTTGGAAGGGCCCTTGGAGGTCTTCTAGTCCAACCCTCTGCTCAACTTAGGAAATCTCATGCCATTCCAGACAAGTGGCTGTCCAATGTGGTGCTTCTTCTGCTTAGCCTCCGTTCTCTTTGCACTGAATTTCCCCTTCTGGTTTGGAGGAGTTCCTTTTCCTCGGTCCCCCCTTCAATGCCGCCACACACACACACACACGCACACACACACACACCGGAATTTCCCCCTAGGAATTGGCCTGCATTGCAGGGGGGGTGGTTATAGCACCTGGGATCGAAATGTCTATGGAGGTTGTCCATTAATGTGGACCTTCTTCAGCTAATGTTGAAAAGCCACCTCACAAAGGAGAATCTCAATTGGTGATTTCAACCCATTGCAATATTTTTATTTTATTTCTTTTTTTTTTAGCGAAAACCAGCCATTTGTCTGTTTCATCCTCAGTGAGTGACAGTAAGTATGCAGTTTTTACCAAAATGGACATTTTGGAGGGTGCCCTGATATTTATCGTAATAGAATCTGAAGCCAAACCACTGAACGCCTAAAAATCCTCGTAAGAGGCGTGCCCTGAACGCCAACCAAGGGATGCCAATCACAACTGGTGCCAATCAATTGATTCAGTCCTATACGTGACCTGGTAGGTGATCTTGCCCCAAGCAGCAAATGGAAAGGGTAGCATTTCTAATTGGCATTATTAAAAATCAGCAACAAATAAACGTATTTTTATTGCAAGAACACAGAGCAGAGGAAATACACCTCTCGGGTATCTTCCTGCAGCTGAGATTCCTATATTGCTGTAACTTGGCCCCTTTAAGGACTTGTGGTTTCAACTCCCATAATTCCCGAGCTAGCATGGCTGGCTCAGGAATTCTGGGAGTTGAAGTCCACAGCTCCTTAAAGGGGCCAGAGTTACTCACCTCGGCTCTAACCCAAAATACAATTTGTTGTTTTTGACTAAGCTGGATATGTACAACCGGAAAACCACACCTTATTCAACCAGCTGTACATAAATATCATGTGTAAATCTGGTCAGGAAACTTTCCAAGTTTGTGAATTGTCTGTTGTTTAAGCTAATCGTTGCAGTTCACTTTGTTGACTTAAAATATTTTTTCTCTTGCTTTTTGATTTTTTTTTTTAAAGGATGAGATCATTGGGAACAAAAATGGAAAACTTAACTTTCTGCAAGTCTTTTTAGCAATAGAATACTTTATTGGCCAAGTGTTGACTGGCCACACAAGGAATTTGTCTTGGTGTAAATACTCTCAGTATTCATAAAAGAAAAGATACATTCATCAGGAGTCGAAGAAACCCTGTTCTTCCTTTTAGCTGTCCTTCTTGTTCTTCCTTTGGGCTAACTTATGCATCCAATGTCCCTCAATATCTTTGTTACTATAATTAAAATAAAAATAGTTCTTAGTCCAGAAAATCAGGAGTCTGGCAGCACCTTTTCAGACTACTAACCAGCAAGTCACAAAAAACAGTGCCTTTTTTCTAAAGGGCTTCTGATTTGGGGTTGCTGTAGATTTGTCGTTACAAATCCCACATCCAGAGTTCAGCTTGAAAAATGATGAAAAATGATTTATTTATTAAACTGAATTTTAAAAGATTTCTTTGCAAATGATTGTTTAGGAAGAGAAGAAGAGAGGCACTCGGAAACAGAGAAAGATGTGTGGAAAGAGCACTGCCTAGAGAAGGTGAGCGAATTTAGCTGCTTTTCAGAACTAGCTCCAATTCTAAATTTTACTTTTTGGGAATTCTAGACCATCCATGACTTAAAAACCATTTGTTTCATGACCACTCGAAGTTACAGCGGCGCTGGAAAAAGTGACAGATAACAGATAACAAATAATCAGAGTTGGAAGGGACCTTGTAGGTCATCTAGTCCAACCCCTATAGGGTCATGTCCTATCCACTTTTGGGACCTTTTGACCAGCAAAAATCAACAAGGGAGCCAAATTCACTTAACAACTGGGTTACGAACGCAAGAACTGTGGAGGTTCACTTAACAACCGTGGCAGGGAAGGTCATAAAAGAAGGCAAAATTCACTTAGTAACGGTTTCGCTCAGCGACGGAGATTTTGAGCTCTGTTTTGGTCACGTTCCTTGGAGCTTTTGGGGAAGAGGGTTAGAATTTCAGAGCCTTGTATGCAAGCCGATATTTCTAAAGAGGGGAGAAAGCTGCCAGGGCTCTTCCGTGCTCTGAAAATCAGCACAAGGTTTTCCATTCTTTGGGGCACCGAGCACTCTGGCTGATTATCTCCTTCAAGAAAGGAGCTGAGATGATTAGATTGCATTGTAAATCCGAGAGAAAGGAAGATTTGTCAGCCATTCAGACCAGAAATATAAAAAGGGCAGGAGAATTGACATGGCTTCCATGGGGCTGGTGCCAGCAACGGCCCTGCAAGAAAAAGTAAGGGGGGGAATTGTTTTTATAATGCAGGATCATAGATTGGTAGAGATATAGTCCTACAACCACCATTGAACTGAACGTTTCCGTTGCTAAGTGAGTTTTGCCCCATTTTAGACCTGCTTGGTTCAGAGGTGGGTATTCAGCCGGTTCTGACCAGTTCTGGAGAACCAGTAGCGGAAGTTTTCAGTAGTTTGGAGAACCGGCCAATCCCACCTCTGACTGGCCCCGCCAACCCCATCTATTCTCTGCCTCCCATTGAGTCCCAGCTGATTGGCTGGGTCTCCTTTGGTTGCCCTGCCCAGGAGAACGGAGCTGGAAAGCAGGTCAGTGGGTGGGGAGGGAATGGGGATTTTGCAGTATCCTTTCCCTGCCATGCCCACCAAGCCACACCCACAGAACCAATAGTAACAAAATTTGAATCCCACCACTGTTGTAGTTGTGAGGAAGTTCAGAGGAAGATCCAGGCCATCCCGTCTTCATCCTTCAGTAGGGAGGAATGGAGAAGGGAGCAACGTGGGTGATGTGGCTTACAGGGGAGGAAAGGGCCCTGATTCCCTTCATTAGCCACAGCTGGGAAGAGAGTTTAAAAGAGATGCATGCTGAGTGCGGCTTCTGCTGGGAACAAATGTGAGCTTATCTTGTGTTGACTTTGATTATCTGTGTTCCTGGAGTCTTCCCAACTGTGTTGAGTTATTGCTGTGCCTTCCCATCTGGAAAGCCTTCGCTTGCCCTGCTGGACTAATTATCTCATCTTGTCTTGATTGGACTTACAGTTTTTGTTGACCATGTTTTGGACTTGATTCTCTGCAGCCAAAGGCTGTTCTTGGGAGAGTTTTTCTCCAGCCCAGAAGGTAACCAGGACATGGAGGCAAAGTTGGAACTAATAAAGGGACTCCTACTTATTATCCGACTGTGTGGCCTTTGTGCCACGCCCCCTTGGGTCATCACAATAGGCCTCCAAGGAATGGGGAAAATGCCAAATTGAACGTCTCTTCCGGAAACCTGTGCCATTTCTAGATTTCTTGGACTCTTGTTCTCGATAAAAGATGCTGCAGACATGACGGGAAAGCAACCCTGGTCTACGAACCCTCACGGACAAACCCATTAGTTCTGGTTTAATTAACTCCCGGGGTCCAGTGTGGGAACCAAAACATCTTTGGCCTTTGGGCTCACCGCCATATAAATAAATCATTACGTCGATCGATAGGAGTAAATAGCGTGCCTCTCCGGCTAATTCACATCGTGTTACCACAGTCTGTGAAAGTTAAGAGCTACATTAATACAGTCTTAAAGGATTTATCTTCCTCTTTTTTTCTCCCCCCCGTCATGATGTCTTGTTAAAAGAGGAAACGCTTTGCCGAGTAAGCATGGGAACAGAGCCAGAAGCAGCCAGGCCCTAGGAAAAGCCGAAATGTGCTGAGCTTTGCACTGGCTGCCAGCAAACCGGCATTCATATTCGTGGCGATTAATAACCCCCTAATGGATTTGATTCCAGGGCCGTCCATTAGACCTGGCTCAGAGAAATGGGGTTATCTGGAGAAGGGAGTCTACTCTTCAAACTCGGCCGCAATTTCTCTTAAATAATTCTCGAAGAAACGAGGGCAAGGTTGCTCGTTTCATCAACCAGTTTAAAAGTAAAGATTGCTAGCTTGCAGTCCTGTGCGTTTGGCCTGGGCACCCCACTTAATTCCTAAATTCATCCGTCTTTCCTAGGACTAAAGCCCTAATCGGCTTGCACGGATCTCCCCTCATCCAAATGGAGTTTAATATGGATCCAGATTATTATCCCGGAGGCTTTATAACCAGCTGATAAATTCAGAATCTACAGGAGGTTAGGGTTCACCTTTGAAGGGCGTAGATGGTCTTTGGTGTCTGATGGGGTAAACCCCACGCGTTGGTTATATACTGGGGTACGAGACGTGGTTATACTCAGTTGTTGGTTGCACAAATCTCAGCTATGCTTCTCATCCTCGGCCGCCTGAAGATGTGTGGACTTCAATTCCCAGAATTCCCCAGCCAGGGGCTCTAGATCAGCATGTCAGAACTCTCATCCTGAGCTTCAGCTTTGCTTTGCTAGATGCCAGCCTGCCCTAGACGGGAGTGAGGGGGGGGAGAGTTGCTGGGAAAAGGGAAAGTGAAACTACTCATTGTGCCTTCCTGAGATGTCGCCTCATCGTCCCAAGGCCCGAGACCTGGCAGGGGAATGCAACGGTTTTCCATCTAGCCTGCCGACGCAAGCAACCTTACCAAAACAATTCCTTTGAGCGCAACTGGACAATAGAGAGATAACAGGGAGCAGAAACAGAAAGGACAAGTTAACTGGGGAAACTTTGCGCGCAAACTTCTAATTCTGGCTTTGCTGTACTGTCACCATTTGCCTCCTCGGTAAAAGTATACCTTTCGCACACATGGAATCGAGAGCCCAAGTCAGGGCAGGTGTGACACAGCATTTCTCAACCTTGCTCGCTTGAAAATGTGTGGATTTCAACTCCTAGCCTGCACGTCCGCACTTCTCCAAGCAACCAAGAGGGAGAAAGGCTTGACTCTCAGGAATTAGCCAATCCACCCACCTCCTCCTCACCGTGGCAAACATCTTTCTTTACAGGCTAAAACGAGAGAAGACATCATTGCATTACTGAAAAAACAAAGAGAAGAGCGGATATCGGTAAGATGGATTTTTAAATTGTCCAAACCTCCCTCTCCCGAGAACCAAGCATTGCTTCCTTGCTTAACTTTCCTCTCTCATTTCTTCCCTACTGCCAGCTTCAGCATGTAACACAAAAGAAAGAATAAAGCCAGGAATGCTATTGAAATTTGGCTGGTTGAGTAGCCAGGCTGTCATTCAGACCTCCATAAAGCTGGAAAGGATGCCAGAAGCCTGGCACGAGTCTAGATGGTTCTGCTCCTCAGGGAGCTTTGTGGAAAGAGAGGATTGGACAGAGTTATTTAAAGGGGATGATTGGTGGGGAGAAACCACCTTAATTATATGGAGCAGGAAAGAAGATATTTGGTACATATTTAGCTCAATTGACTAGAATCTGTCAAGGACCGTTTCATCCCATTTCTCATTCTTCCCATCTTGAATCTGTTTCACCAGGGTTCTTCCTATATTTCTGATTTTTCATCTCTCTCTCTCTCTCTCTCTCTCTCTCACGCACACACACACACACAGGACAGTTCCTCAACATTTTGGGGAATGTTCTGCTTTGCGTGTTCTTCTTTTCTAACCTGTTAATGGTGTTGTGTATTTAAAGCGGTTAATCCAACTGCAAAATTCAAATCCATGGGAATTACCCACGAGAGAATATTTGTAGCTCAGGGCTGAACTGTGGGGTGCTTGATGTTCTCTGAGCTTGGTGTTTGTCTTGCAGATATTTCAATGCCCAGCTAGGTAACATCATCAGCGCTAGAAGGGAAGGGGCTTTGCAAAGAGGAGAAGGAGGAGGACTGTGGGGTCCTTGATGCTCTCTGAGCTGGGCGGTTTCCTTGCAGATGTTTCATTACCCAACTGGGGAACAAAAGCAGTGCTAGAAGGAAGCGGGGTTTGTATCCAGGACCCCACAGAACACCCATAAATTTTGGGCTGTTCTTTCCCACCCTGCAAAAGGACAGTTTAAAATGGCGAAGTTTTTAACAGCATTTTTTTTTCCCCTTTCTCAGAAAGAATCCTTATCTCGTGCGCACAAGCCAAAGGGCAAAGGGCCACCAAGGTAATATCAGGAAGAAAAGTTTCTCCATTCCTGTTTCTTTTAGTTTTGGGTGGTCCTGATTGTAAATAAACACTTATATCATTTTGAAAAGGTGTGATTTTTTTTCCCCTTTTCTTTCCGCCTTTTTTTAATTTCAGGGACCAGGAAGACAAAAGGTAAATCTCCTGTCCGGCTTAGAATTATTTCATGCAAACCAGAGAAAGAACCGCACGCCAAAGAATTCCTGGAATTAAAGAGGAGCCAAATTGTCCAGGTTTTTTGCCCAAGAAATCGACATGGGCTCTCCATACATTCAGAGATGATGTTGCCTTGTCACTTTTAAAATTACACCTCTGAAAAAGCTGCTTTGTCCCCTTCCACTTCTCCTCTCTGCGGTTTCTGCCTTTCATGTGTTAATGGCTAGCATTTTTCTCAAGTATGACAACCTCCAGCCCGTGGGGAAATGCCATTTGAAACCCATTTTTTACAGTAGGTGAGGTGCTTATTCAAATCTTGGGCGTTTCTCTTGACTCCAGTTGTTTCCCTGAGTTACTGGTGACAACCCTGATCTATCCACAGTTAGACTCAGAAACGAGCAAGTGAGCCTTGTGGAAATTACTTGCTTAGGTGTGATTTGTCATCCGACAGGTTTTCAAGAGCCTGCCAGTTCTCCCCATCAGCCTGCAGGGTTTTTCCAATCGATTCCTGTTAACTGAGAAATCCTCTTTAAAAAAAAAATGCCAGAATATTTTACAGAGTAAAAAGTAGCCAAGCTACATGGAGAATCTCACTCTGCAATGACCCCCTTTTTCCTGGTCTTTCTTAATTTTGAACTAACAGAACAAATGCTGCGCTTCCGTGTCTTAAAACTACCGTAGCTGCATTTGAGATGGGATGGTCCCCTACCCAAGAGACGGGAGGGCTGCGCCCCTAACACAATTAGAGTCTAATCAGTTCCTCTTATAGGCCAGGTTTTGAGCCTTTCCAAGCTACTGAGAGAATATTTGTAGTTTGGGGTTGAACTGTGGGGTCCTAGGTGCTGCCTGAGCTTGGTCGTTTTGCAGATGTCTCATGACCCAACTGAGTAACGTCATCAGTGCTAGAAGGGAGTAGGTGTTTGTAAAGTTGAGCAGGAAGAGGAGGAGGAAGAGAAGAGAAGTTGAGGGACTATGGAGTTCTTGGTGCTGCCTGAGCTTGGTGGTTTTGCAGATGTCTCATGACCCAACTGCGTAACGTCATCAATGCTAGAAAGGAGTGGAGTTTGGAAAGGAGGAGGAGGAAGAGGAGAGGAGGAAGAAAACTTGGGGCACTAAAGAGTTCTTGGTGCTCTCTGAGCTTGGTGGTTTTCTTGGAGACGTCTCATTACCCAACTGAGTAACATTATCAGTGCAAGAAGGGAGTGGGGTTTGTAGAAAGGAGGAGGAGGACTGTGGGATCCTTGGCGCTCTCTGAGCTTGGTCGTTTTCTTGCATGACCCAACTGGGTAACATCATCAGTGCTAAAAGAGAGTGAATTTTACTTTCTATTTATAGACAGTAGCTTGCCTGACAGTGTTGCTGGGCGTGTTCAAGCATTCAAATAAGCAGAGATTATACCAAGATTAACTGCACCAACAATCAAGCAACAAACAATACCCCAATCAAGAAATTACCAGGCCGGACAAACAAATCAAAGAAGTAAACAGCAGTCTAATCAAGGAACCCCCAAGAATATTTCCAGCCATACCGACAGGGCAAAGCCACCCGTGTATAAAAATAAGAGCAAACTCCACTCCCACCTAGCACCAATGATGTTACCTAGCTGGGTCACGAAATGTCTTCGGGGAAAACCACCAAGCTCAGGAAACACCAGGGGACTCCAATTTTCCAAGCTGCGGGATGCTTTGAGGTTGGAGATTTTCCTGCTGGCATGGGGGGGAAGGAGGTGGGAAGGGTTCCTAATGACTTCAGGGTGTTCTTAATTCCTTTTTTCTTTGTTGTTCCAAAAGGGAGAAGGAAGAACAGTCTGAGGATGAAGCGAGCGTAAAGGCGCTACCTTGAGGATCCCGATCAGGGACACCAAACGTAGAAAGCTTGTTTGTATTTTCAGCCGGCCTGTCCTTGGTCTTTGACAGCGGCTGTGGCTCATTGTTGATGTAGTCCGCCCCCTCCCCTCCCCCTGGACTTCTCCGCATGTTGGACAGACTAGCTCTCCGCAGGGCTGGGTGGCCCTTTTGGCAACCGTTGCCCCGTGAGATTTTGACTCCTGCGCAAGAGATCTCTGAAGAAATATTCCACGCGTTAATTCAACACCGGCCTGACGAGACGGGAATGTCTTGTTTGCTCTTCACGGCGACGTTTCTATCACCGCTTCCAGCATTCGTGTTTCGTTTTATATGATTTATTCATTTTTTGTCTTTTTTAGAGCCCCATCTGGGGACTTGAATTTCCAGGATACTCAGCCAGCAGGAGGAATTCGAGAGCTCCCAGACCCCTGGCAGGCACCGGGGGGAGGGGGGGGGAGAAAGGGGGAGGAAAAGCTGGCTCCCATCTTAGTACAGCGTGTCACGTTTTGCAGAAGCAGCCTCGCTGCGCTCGATTCTGAGTAAAATGGAATAGCGTGCTAAAAACAGCCGGCTCTTTCGCAACGCGCCCGAGACTGCCCGGTGAATTTCTGCTTTTCGGCCTCCCGGTTTCCGTCTGGCCTTTTGACATCCATGCGCTGAGATGAGTTCGCCGGAGCTGAATCCCTTCCCTTGTTTCCGCGGCATGCAGGAAGTGGTGCCACCCGTTGCCAGAAAAGGCTTGCTGTGTTGCGGTGGTGGTTTTGGCGGGTTTTTTTCTCTCCTTCTCTTCCAACTTTCAAAAAATTGGCCTTAAAAGAGGTTTTGTTTTGTTTTTGTGTTTTTGTTTTTTGCACTTTGAGTTGTGTGGAGGGAAAAACATCCGGGCCGAAAGATGCCACTAAGCCCTCCCTGTGTCAATAAAAGGAATTGCTCCTGTAATTTAGCTTGTTTTAACTGGGGTGTTCAACCCAAATTCAGAGCTCTCGGTTAACCAAAATGTCTCGCCCGTAAGCCAGGAGTTTTCTGGCTGGTGATGGGTTGTCCTGGGATGGCCAGTAGATGCCTGTCATGAGGAACAGCTGACAGGGAGTGGGAGTGTGGCTCCGTTGGCTGTGGAGGAAACTGGGGAAGGGCACGGTCCGGCTGGGCAGAGCAGGGGAGAGGTAGAACAAGGGAGAGGGAGTTCAGAGGAAGACCCAGGCCCACCCCCTCTTCATCCTAGGGCACGCAGGGAGGAATGGAGAAGGGAGCAACGTAGGTTGCGTGGCTTACGGGGGAGGGAAGGGCCCTGATTCCCTTCACAAGGCACACCTGGGAAAGAGAGTGTAAAAGAGATGCATGCTGAGTGTGGTGTCTGCTGGGAACAAACATGAGTTTATCTTGTGTTGACTTTGCTTATCTGTGTTCCTGGCATCCTCCCAACTGTGTTGAATTGTGGTTGTTCCTTCACATCTGGAATTATTGCTCCTGTCCTGCTGGACTAATGACCTTATTTTGCCTTGATTGGACTTACAGTTACAGTTTTGTTGGCCACATTTTGGACTTGATTCTCTGCAGCCAAAGGCTGTTCCTGGGAGTTTTTCTCCAGCCCAGAAGGTAACCAGGACATGGAGGCAAAGTTGGAGCTAATAAAGGGACTCGTACTGATTATCTGACTGTGTGGCCTTTGCGCCGTGCCCCTTTGGGTCATCACAGTGCCACTGGCCCAGTATCTGAAGGATGGCTGAGAAGCTCATTCCAACAGGCTAAAGGCCCACAATTCATCCCGGGATCCCTACTTATGGCTGCAAAACCTAGACTCGGGAAAAGGCAGGTAGGAAAAAGGGCCTTTGAACTATGGTGCTGGAGACAACTATTATGCATCCCACAATAATCCCAGAAATAACAAACAGAAGAAGTCCTAGACCGGACCGCACCAAAAATATCACCTCGAAGCCAAGATTGCCACAGAAGCTGTCATACTTTCGCCATGTCCTGAGAGCTGACTCACTCGAAAATGCAAGTCACGCCAGGAGTGATCAGCAGAAAAAGGGGAAGAGGCTGCCCTGGCACCCATGGGCTGGGCACTAATCCTTTATAGTGCCAGGATGACCCTGGCAGATCTGAAGGAGGAAATCAGATCTGAGAGGCATGGAGAGTGGTGATCCATAGTGTGGCTGAAGATCAGACACGACTGAATGGAATTGTTCTGACCCAAGCCTTGTTCAAATCAGACAAACACAACGTAGGTATAAAAGCAAACTTTTTAAATGTGGCGCTGTGAATTCTGTGCATTCACAGCCAAGATTCATTCAAAACTAATTGTCCCAGATAAGAGCCAGCCCTTTCAAGGTTGTGCAAGGTTGCCAAGAACAAAAGACTAATTGCAGATAAATATCCCAAGCCAGAAGTCTCAAAAAAACAAACTGGAGTAAGCAGAGCTTCAATGAGGCCTTTGAGTTGAAAGAACTTCTTTGCTTCCTGCAAAGAAACCAACCCCAAAGGCTGGCTTTTATCCCTTGTAGGTCATCTAGTCCAACCTTCTGCCCAAGGAGGAGACCCTACATCATTTCTGACAGATGGTAGTCCAGTCTCTTCTTGAAAGCTTCCAGGGATGAAGCTCCCACAACTTCTGAAGGAAACTTTGTTCCATTGGTTGATGGTTCTCACTGTCAGGAAATTTCTTCTTATTTCCAGGTTAAATCTCTCCTGGTTTAGTGTCCATTATTCCTTGTCTGACCTTCAGGTGCTTTGGAGAATAGCTTGACCCCCTCCTCCTCTCTGTGGCAGCCCCTCAAGTATTGGAAGGCTGCTATCCTGTCTCCCCTGGTCCTTCTCTTCCCTAGACTAGCCAGGCCCAGTTCCTGCAACCGTTCATTGTATGTTTTAGTCTCCAGTCCCCTCATCATCCTGGTTGCTCTTCTCTGCAGTCTTTCTAGAGCCTCAACATCTTTTTTATAGTCTGGTGACCAAAACTGGATGCAGTACTCTAGGTGTGGCCTTACTAAGGCTTTATAGAGTGGTCTTAGTACCTCCCTTGATCTTGATTGTATCCCTCTGTTAATGCAGCTTAGGATTGCGTTGGCTTTTTTGGCTGCCGCTGCCCACGGCTGGCTCCTATTGTTTGATCTGCCACAGTGCCTAGTTCCTCTTTTCCTGACATCGGGCGTCACTTGGAGGCCCGTTTCTGTCAGTCAGCAGGAACTGGAGTCAGATTTTGCTGTGTTGCTCGGGAAGGAATGAGTGTGCAGGCGTCAGTGTGCACATGCGCTCACGGATAACGCCACACCCCCTCCTCCAGCTTCATAAATCAGAAAGCCATTTAGGAAATTGCTGGTGCAGCTTCCAGGGAACGGCAGGCCAGGTTGGAAGAGGAGTTGGAATCGTTCGAGTCCAGCCTTCCAAGAAATCCCTCCACCGTTAACAGAGAAACGAGATGAAGCACGCATTCGTCACGGCTTCCTCCGCAGCATCACAAGATCACAACACCCGCAACCAGAGTTTTGACAGTACAGGAGAGCAGTTTCATCCCGATGCACACCATTTATTGAGCTTTTCAAGCTCCGGGTAGGCCAACCGTAGGTCCATCCAAGACAAGAAAAGTTTCGGAAGAAAACAGAACGTTTAATTCCAGCAACACATGCTAAATTTGTGGCGGTTCAGGAAATAGTCAGGCAAGGGAAGGGCTTTTGTGGCTCCCGGTGTTTTCTGTGGGGTTCAAATGGCTCTTTGTGTTCTGACCCAGGCTTCATCAAACTTAATAAGACACCAAGTGAATTTAAAAGTCAAACATTTTTTCATGTGATGCTGGGAATTACTTGAATTCCCAGCTAAAACTCACTAGACACAGTTCCTCCAGATAAGAAGAGCACACTTTCCAGTGCTGTTAAATTCTTTCTTTCTTTCTTTCTTTCTTTCTTTCTTTCTTTCTTTCTTTCTTTCTTTCTTTCTTTCTTTCTTTCTTTCTTTCTTTCTTTCTTTCCTCTTCTCTTCTCTTCTCTTCTCTTTTTTCTCTCTTTCCCTTCCTCCCCCTCCCCTCTCTCTTTCCTTCCTCCCTTCTTGTTGGATTTCTATTCCTTCCTTCCTTCCTTCCTTCCTTCCTTCCTTCCTTCCTTCCTTCCTTCCTTCCTTCCTCCTAAAGAGTCATTTAGCCTTCCATCTTTCTGAGGTGGGTAAAATGAGGACCCAGATAGTTGGGGCCAAGACGCTGACTATGTCAACCTCTTAGAGAGGGCTGTCAAGCGCTGTGAAGCAGAATATAAGTCTAAGGGCTGTTGCTATTTCTGCCTGCCTGCCTGCTTAGAGAGGGCTGTGAAGCGGTCTATAAGTCTATTCCTTCCTTCCCTTCTTCCTTCCTTCGTTTTAGAATGCAGTATTGCAGGCTAATTCTGCCCATTGCTAGGAGTTCGATCCTGACCGACTCACGGTTGACTCAGCCTTCCCTCCTTCCGAGGTCGGTAAAATGAGAACCCAGATTGTTGGGGGGGGCAACAGGCTGACTCTGTAAACCACTTAGAGGGGGCTGTAAAGCCCTGTGTAAGTCTAAGTGCTGTTGCTATATCTGTTTTATATATATGCACAGACACACACAGGCCATGGGAAGGGAAGCCTCCATCCGTTGGGCTGCTCCGTCCCAACCCCGAGGCCACAATAGCACGTTTGCAGCTGGACTCCTTTCCTTCCTCACCCCAGCTGGGCATCTGGGAAGCTGTTTCCAAGCCAACATGAGCGGAAAGTTGGCTCAAAATCTGGGAAGCTCAACCGGTTCCAGCTTCCCAGCGCTCAGGAAACCAGGAGAGAAAAAAACGTCCCGTCAGCATCTGGGCAGGAGCCGATCCTGCGAAGGGAGCTTTCCGTATGCATTTCCCTCTGTTTTTTCCCCCCAAGTCAAATCTGGCCAACGGCCCCTGCCTGTTCCAGGAGCTCTTGAAAAGATGCAGATTTATGGCTGCTGGGGTGGGTTGCTGTTGTTTTTTTTCTCAACCAAGTTTTCTGGATTCGGACAAGACGATGAACCGTGGTTTAAGCAGATCGGTTCTTTTCAGAGCAAAGCAAAAATGTGATTTGATTGTGCTGGCAGAACTAAAAAGGACTGTACATGGCTTTGTTGGACATACACACATACACACACAAACACAGACAAAAACACAGAGATCTCTGCTCAGTGGGAGAGGAAGAGAGCCAGTTCACAACGCACTTTGGGATTCAGTTCTTTGCACCAATCACCTGTTTGAAAAAACGGTCTCAGTTCCCAGCCCCTGTTTGACCCAGGTTAGTCCAGCCCTGGGTCCCAACTGGGACCGAAATATGATGGTGCCCAGATCTTTTGCAGGTTGCTTTAGACTCTCCACTTATCCCATTGCAGTTCACACCCCCGGCTTTCTCAGCCGAAGAATTTGCACAAATAGGGTTAACCTTGGCTGAGTTTTATTTTGGCAAATGTGATTTACAGAGTATGGTTGAACCAGTTGGCAATCCAGGGTTCTATGTGAGTTCAGTGAAGTGAACCAGGGTAACAGAAACTGGGTGAGACTTGCTGGGTTCCTTCACACATCCAGCACATGGATTCGTCACTGGCTGACCAAACGCACTCAACTTGTAGCCCTTAATGGAACTGCATCTACATGGAGGGAAGTATGCAGTGGCGTACCCCAGGGCTCTGTTTTAGGCCCAGGATTCTTCAACATCTTCATCAATGATTTGGATCTATCCCCACACATAATATCCCCTCATATAATAGGGATGTGCATAAGTGCACCATCGTGCTTACCATCCCTGTCCTATTGTCCCCATTTATTCATACCCATTTCCTGTATTCTTACTCATGTTTATCCTTATACCTGTTATCTTGTAAGTGATTGACAAAAATCAAATAAGTAAATAAAACAAATAAATAAAACCCATCAAATAATTTGCAGATGACACCAAGCTGGCAGAAATAGCCAACACTTGAGAAGATAACGTTGGGCACTATCTAACAAAATGAAATTTAATGGTCAAAAAAGGAAGGTTCTATATTTGGGCAACAGAAACAAAACGCCCAGGTATGGCATAGATGGTGCCTGGCTCAATAGGAGTAACCGTGAGAGGGATTTTGGAGTCCTAGCGGACGATCATTTAAACAGGAGTGTGCAGCACTGTGCATCAACTGCCCAAAAAAGTCAACACCCTTCTAGGCTGCATTAACAGAGGGATAGAATCAAGATCACGTGAAGTGTTATTAATACCACTTTGTAAGGCCTTGGTAAGGACACACTTGGAATACTGCAGTTTTGGTCGCCACGATGTAAAAAAAGATGTGGAGAGAAGAGCAACAAAGAGGATTAGGGCACTGGAGGCTAAAACATTTTTATTTTTTTATTTGATCTGTCAATTGCTTACAAGATAATAGGTATAAGTATAAACATAGTTATGAATACATGGATACATATAAGAAAAATAAAAAGAAACAATAGAATAGGGACGGTAGGCGCTTATGCACGCCCCCTACAGACCTCTTAAGGAAAGGGGTGAGGTCCATAGTAGACAGTCTAAGGTTAAAGTTTTTAGGGTTTGAGGAAGAAACCACAGAATCAGGTAGAGTATTCCAGACATTGACCACTCTGTTGCTGGAGTCATATTTCCTGCAATCAAGTTTGGTGCGATTAACCTTGAGTTTGTATCTATTGTTTGTTCTTGTGTTGTTATGGTTGAAGCTGAAGTATTCATTGACAGGTAGGACATTGCAATGTATGATTTTATATACCATACTTAGATCGGACTGAAGACAGCGTAGTTTTAGGTTTCCTAGGTCTAGAATTTCGAATCTGGTGGCATAAGGTATTCTACAACGAGTAGAGGAGTGGAGAACTCTTCTTGTGAAATATTTCTGGACTTTCTCAACTGTGCTAATATCAGATACGTAATGTAGGTTCCAGACTGATGAGCTGTATTCGAGTGTTGGTCTAGCAAATGTTTTGTTTGCTCTAGTTAGTAGTGTAATATTACCAGAGAAAAAGCTACGTAGGGTTAGGTTAACAACTCTTAATGCCTTTTTGGCTATGTAGTTACAGTGGGCTCTAGCACTTAGGTCATTTGAGATGAATACTCCAAAATCCTTGACAGAGTTTGGATCATCAACAACGTATAAAGCACGGTTGATGGAATTGGATATGTCTATTAATGAAAAAGGACTTGGGGTGATATGTTAGCAACTTTCAATATTTGGGAGGCTGCCACCAAGAAGAGGGGGTCGATCTATTCTCCAAAGCACCAGAAGGCAGGACAGGAAGCAACGGGTGGAAACTAACCAAAGGGAGAAGCAACTTAGAACTAAGGTGAAACTTCCTCCTTTTAATAGCCGAATTTAGTCCATTTATGTGTATAGAAATCCGTTTCTTTTCCTCTTCCATTATTTATACTTTATAGGTGGGATTTATTGCTACCTATAGCAATAAGGGATCTTTGTTCTCTTGGTTCTTTAGTTACCAATCGACCACCTACTGCTCCCTCCTCCTGTCTCCTTTCTTCCCTTTCTTCCTTCTCCATTTCCTTTGCCATTTCTGCTCCGATTTTGAGTTCCTCTTCTCTTGCTCTCTCTCGCCCTCTGCTCCTCCGAAGTCTTCATGATAGAATAATTCTGCCTGAGCAGGGGGGTTGGACTAGAAGACCTCCCAAGGTCCCTCCCAGCTCTCTACGCTTGCGAGGGGCGAGTCGTCTGAACCCATCCTAGTTTCACTCCTCGGCGCTGCGGGGGTCCAGCGGACACGTGTCAACACTGCCCCCTCCCCGTCCCCCAGCCTCGCCGGCTGCCAGCCAAGGCCGCCCTCCGCCCTCCCCGGATCCCCTCCAGCGGCCTCCCTCCCTCCCTCCCCTCCCCTCCCGGCTGGCCCCCGGCCCGGAGGCGGAGCCGCTTCGCCTCGCCCGGACCAGACGCTCGGCCGCTCCCGGCGGCTGCAAGTGGCTTCGTCGGCTGCGGCCATGTGGCTCCCGGGCTGCGACGGGGCAGCGGCCGGCGGGCTCTGGCACCTTCCGCTGCTCCTGCTGCGGCTGGGCGCCTTCTGCGAGCCGGCGGCCGGCCGGGAGGGGCGGCTGCCCAGCGGTGAGTCCGGCCCTCCGGCGGGCGGGCGGGCGGGCGAGCAGAGGCTGGCCGGGGCAGGGCAGAGCGAAGCGCAGAGAGACCGGGGATGGGCAGGCGGCGGTCCTGGCCGGGCTGGAAGCGGGGACCGGCTGCCTGCCTTGAGGAGAGGGTCCGATTAGAAGACCTCTAAGGACCCTTCCAACTCTGGGACTCCGTTCAAAGAGGAAACTTGCAAAAAAAAGAAAAAAAGTCCCGGGAAAATACGCCCAAAGAAGTCTAGGGTCGCGTTTCCACTTACGGCCGCGCGCGGGACGGGCCGGGGGGCGGGGTCGGGTGCTAAACGGGACCACCCCCCACTCCGTCCAGCCGGGAAAAGGGGGCCAGAAGGGGGAGGGGTGGAAAGGGGCTTCGGCTGCTCTCCAAGGTGCTGGGAGGGGGAGGCTGCGGGTATCGGGGTGCAGCCCTAGTCTCCCTCTCCCCTGCCCCCCTCCCAGCACCTCGGGCAATCGTGGCCATCCCAACCACGATTCGTAGCTCATGAGTGGAGGCTCCAAGCACTCCCCCGCCCGTAAAGACGGCCGGGCTAGGAGGGGAGGGCAGTCCCGAGTGGGGCTGGGGAGGGCGAACAGCCAGAAGGTGTGGGGGGGAGAAAGGACTCCCCTGTTTTACCTACCAAAGCTGCCTCCGGGCCAGACCCCCCTCCCCAGCCTCCTTAAAGGCAAGGGGAGCGGTGGTCTCTCGGTTGTTGGGTGATGGGCGCCTTTCCAAATCTGGGGTGAGGGGGTCTCAGTTGCCGGAATCTGCCCCAAGCCAATGGCGGGGCTCTAGCCTCCCTTCTGGCCGCCCAGATGTTGGGGAGGGGGCCAAATTCAGGGCCCCCCCCCGTGACCTGTGGAATCTCGCCGCGCAGGGGATCTCCTGGGCATCCCTGGATTCGGGCAGGGGTCCATTCGGGGTATCAATCAGCCAAAGGACTAAGCCGGATTCGGCAGGGCTTCATAGCTGGGATTCCCGCGGCTCCCTAAGCCTCTTGAGAGGGTGCAATCCGGCCACTTCAACTGGAGCATAGAGGGCTCTTCCTTCCACCCTGGGCTCCGTCCAAGGATCAGAAAGGCCCCTTTGGCTGCTTCATCGTAACCTCATCCTCTGCGGTTTGCTCCGGGCTGGGGTAGGTGGGTGGGTGGGCAGCAAAGCCCCAGGAGGCACCAGTTGTCCACAGCACTTAAGTTGGCACCTCCTGGCTTTTAAGGCTTGCAACGAACTCAGAACAAACGGCAGGATGGCAGGTTGCAAATGGCACTTTTGGACTGCAGGTAGAGCTTTGGAAGAATGCCCACCGCCCTGCAAAAAGGACCACCGCTGAGTTGAGTGGCCGAGACCCTTCAAGAAGGAGGCTGAGAGAGGCTAAGCTTGGTTGGGAGATGGAGGGAGTTTCCTGTCTATCAGCCAGGAATTTGCACCCAGGGCAGCTGTTTTGATTAGGGCACCCAGAAAGGCCCTTCAGCCAACGAGCTCCATCCGGATAGGGTTCCAACACTGGGCCCTTTCTGAAGTTTGCTGCTCAGGGTTGGACCACAAACCTTTCACTGCCAAACAAGCGATTCCTATCAAGATATAATGCAATCAAGGTAAAAATAGCAGCACCAACCCTCTGGAATAGCTTATTTTAATTTTATTTTATGCCTTTCAGAAATGACTGAAAACGAAGCTCTTCCCAATGGCATTTGGAACTTGGTGTTTGGATGTGTGTGTGTGTGTGTGTGGTGTGTGTGTTGCGTGTGTTGTGTGTGTGTGTACTAGGTAGCTAGATGATAGCTAGCTAGCTAGCTAGCTAGATAGATAGCTAGATAGATAGCTAGATAATAGATAGATAGATAGATAGATAGATAGATAGATAGATAGATAGATAGATAGATGATATACAATAGACGATAGATAGATGAAAGATATAGATAGGCGGGCAGGCATATGACAAATATATGTGTGTATGAATTATATATATATATATATATTCAAAAATTGTTTTCACTTCAACCAGAGATATGTTTTAATGACTGTTGTATTCCTGTAAACCAGCAAGAAACTCAAAGGACTGCAGTGAAATATAAATACAATCAACAAACAAAGAGACCAACAAACTTGGTCTGGGAAAAGCTTCATGCCATTGTGTTTATCAGGACAGACTTTGCCCCCACTTTCTCAACAGCTGTGGGTCTCCATCAAAAAATGGGGGGGGGGAGGGGCAGTCGGGGGAGTTTAGCTAGCCAATGGTTCTGCTGGGATGACTTATTACATTTAGCATTCTTTTGCCCTTCCGTTCCTCGAAGCTCAGCCTTCTCTAATACAGCGGACTCTGGATGGCTTGGATTGCAGCTCCCACAATCCCCAGGCCTGACCGTGCTGGTTGGAAATGAGGGGAAATGTAGCCCAACGTATCTGAAGGGGGCTGGGGGCATTTAGGGGTATACGACACCATAAATGAGCTTGCTGGGGGAATCGGTGTACTTTCCCAGAATTATCTCCAGAAAGTGATCTAGTGAGATCCCAGAGTGGACAGCGGGTGCGTAGCAGGGACCATCACTGCTTTCGCTGCGTCGCTTTCTGTCTTGCCTAAAAAAATAACTTTACATTTTGCTGATAAAACACAAATGATTTGGCAAGAGGTTGCAAGAACCTGGCTGAGCCAACTCCAAAGAAGCTCTCTCTTTAAGTGACGTGGCTGAGGATGATTTTATTAAGATTACATTCCTTCTGTTGGCCTTCTCTGAAGCTGCCAGAGTCCAATTCTCAGTAAGGGGGAGAGGCCCTTGGAGCACTTTTATGTGATAGCTTTGGGGCTTCAGAACCAGCCCTGGAAATTCTCAGTCCCATAACTTAGGCGTTGTTTAAAAGCTGTTTTAAACTGGAGCAAAAGTAGTCTTTTGGCTGAAAAGCTGGGCTCCCGTTATGGAACTTGTAGGCAATCACTTTCCTCTTTGATAGGAACAAAGATTTAATTAACTAATTAATATGCCACCTATCTCACTATCCAACCCTTGTTTTACTCTGCTTCGGAGCTGTAGTTGTTCTAGCTGGTCTTTAGTTTAGTTTAGTTTACTTTATTGTCATTTGCACCTCCCACAACAAAATCAAGCACCATCTTCAGAGCACATCAATGACCATGAAAATCAACACAAACACACATCCTTCGCCCTCTACACATTGAATTGAAAACCCCCAACATCGCAACAACACTGCACAGTAGAATTCAATAGGGTTACTGTCCTGGGATAGAAGCTGTTTTTCAGCCTCCTTGTTCTTGTTTTTATTATTATCCTGTACCAGCTGCAAGATGGTAATAATTTAAAAAAAAAAGGGTGCCCAGGATGAGATGGATCTTTGAGGATGTTTTGAACTTTCTTAAGGCAGCGGGAGCTCTAAAGCTCTTCCAAAGAGGGGAGAGGGCAACCCAGGATCTTTGGGGCATTCTAAGGGGAAAGGGGGCTTGGTGGCTTGACAACTTCTCCTCGTCCGATCCATTCAGATTCTTATTTCTTAAAATGATGAAATGGATGCAATGTGCAAAATGTGATGACCGAATGGATGCACATTTCTCTTTCTGTCCTGTCTAAAAAGTAACTTTACATTTTGCTAATGAAACTCAAATGGTTTGGCAAGGAATAAACCAACTCCAAAGGAGGTCTCCCTTTAGCAAATGTTGCTGAAGTTAACTTAGCTTAACAATACTTTACTCCTGTTTGCAATCTTCTGCCTGAAATGCTCAAAGTACATCCACCTACCTTCCGTGGGTGAATAGATTCCCAAAGCTGGAATAATCCATTTATGTCTGTTTTAGCAATGTCGGTCCAAAGGAGACTAAACAATGGAGCAGGCGGTGTCTTGGCAATTACGCAAAGGTCACTGAGAAGATCCAGCCACGTAGGGACATCTCATTAAAGCAAACTTGATGATTTATGTTCTTATTTTAAGATTCGAATCAGTTCTTCCTGGCATCAGGCTTTGTTTATTATTTTGGATTGTTCTAATTTGTTGGGTTTCACTTTGCAGGCTGCCCAGTCACTGCCGTAATAGTGGGCGGCCGTATAAACCACGGGAATAAATCGAGCTTTGAAATAAATGGAGGATTGCTGCAAAGAATAGAATGGGATGGGATGGGATGGGATGGAATAGGAATAGGAATAGGAATAGGAATAGGAATAAGAATAGAATAGAATAGAATAGAATAGAATAGAATAGAATAGAATAGAATAGAATAGAATAGAATAGAATAGAATAGAATAGAAGCTGGAAGGGACCTTGGAGAACTTCTAATCCGGCCCCCTCTCAAGCAGGAGAGTAAATCTGAAGACCCTCTCTTGGGTCTCAGTTCAAATTTGAAGTAAACCCAAAGGTGCTTTTTCAGGTGGTAACTGTACTTCCTTGTTTTTCTTTGAAGACGTTTCACTTCTCATCCAAGAAGCTTCTTCAGCTCTGAACTGAATGGTGAAGAACGGAAGGATTTATACTCCTTGCAGAGAGTTGGTCATTTGCATCCTTTTAGAGGGTCCTTGAGGCCACCTGAGTAGCGCAAATGGGAGCCTTGAGAAGTGAAACGTCTCCAAAGAAAAACCAGGAAGTCCAGCTGTCTCTTGAGAAAGGACGTTTTGGACAAGCAGGACCTGGAGGACGGAGAATCTCCATAGATGTTTGAAATAAACATTTTGATCCCACTGCCAAAAATAATAAAGAATAATACGGGCTACCGGTTTCTTCCTATAATATTCAGCCACAAGAGAAGAGAGCAGAGTTGAGAGTATTGCTGTTCCTTTTGTGATGCTGGGAAAAATTCTACATCGTGCAGTTGTGGATGTCAAGAATTCTCTCCCTGTCTTCTCCAGGGATGTCCAATTGGGCAACTTTAAAATGTGTGGACTTCAATTCCCAGAATTCCCCAGCCAGCTGGCTGGGGAATTCTGGGAGTTGAAGTCCACAAGTCCTAAAGTTGCCAAGATTGGACACCCCAAGTCTCCTCCCCAGGGGTGGGATTCAAATTTTTTAACAACCGGTTCTGTGGGCGTGACGTAGATGGTAGGTGTGGCTTGGTGGTCATGTGACTGGGTGGACATGGCTTGGTGGTCATGTTATTGGCTGGGTGTGGCCAATTCAATATCACTCACATCGAGGCACGCATCTCCTTGCCTGGCCTCTCATGACTACGGGGATGCTGCAACAGTCGTAAGTGTGAAAAATGGTCATAAGTCACTTTTTTCAGTGCCATTGTAACTTTGAATGGTCACTCCACACAAGCAAAGTACCAGCAAAGGAGGGGGGGAAAACTCCAGAGAAGTTCCAGAGACAGGAAGTCTAGTCCTGCCAAGAATGTAATAAGGGTTAACAGAGAGGCAGTTTCTGTAAGCAACACCAGAATGTTTCCTTCCTGCCTTCCTTACAGGATTAGGCCAGTAATTTCTTCTAACAACCGGTTCTCCAAACTGCTTAGAATGTTAACAACCGGTTCTAGCGAATAGGTGCGGACTGGTAGAATCCCACCCCTGCTCATGACTGGTCTTGAGGTTGTTTCTCTTCCACAGGAAACACCGTCTGCCTAAGAGGCACGCAACGCCCCTGCTACAAAATTGTTTACTTTCACGAAGTTGCGCGCAGGGTTGGCTTCGAGGAAGCCCTTCAAACCTGCAGAAGGGACGGTGCAGACCTGGTCAGCATCGAATCCCAGTCAGAACAGGAGTTGGTTGAGAAGATGATCCAGAGTTATTCACCCTCCGATGGCGATTTCTGGATTGGTCTCCGGAGAGAAGAAGACCCCGGGAATAGCACCCAATGTCCATCTTTATACACCTGGACCGATGGGAGTTTGTCCACCTTTCGGTAAGCCAGGATGAAGTTTCCCTGAAGAATTTAGCAGGCCAGGCTCATGTCAGCGTTCCTGTTCTGACCAAGGCTTCCAAGATTGTAATTACGCACACACTTATTTTACAAACAAGTCTTGTTTTATTGCAATGCTGAGAATTATTTTCATTCCCAGCTGTAATGAATCTCAAACAGTCCCTCGAGATAAGCACCCACCTTTCTTTCCTGTGAAGTGCTGCCAATAATAGAAGTGTCCAATGAACTAGGAAAAAAATAACTAATACATTTTGACCGATGGTGGCTTGCTGACATTTTCCCAGGGTCTCTGCAGAAAGCAGTAGAGACCCTGGGAAAATCCCCCCCAAAAAAAGTCTGAAGGAAAATTCCCCACCCCATTTTCCTACCGATCGATTGTTCTTTATTTGGGATCGCAGGATACCGTCTCCAGCTCCATTCTCAGGGGGAGAGAGACAGAGAGAGACTTTTGGCTCCATGCAAGGAAAGCAGCAGAAGCCGCAGAAGTCTTTCTTTCTTTCCCCCAAACTCTGCCAGAAATGAGTCTTTGCCGGCACAGCCTCTTGGAGCAGGAGGCCTTGCAGGGTCCCAAAGACTCATTTCTGGCGGAGGTTGGGGGAGAGAAAGAAAGACTTTGGCTGCTTTCCTTGTGTGCAGCCAAAAGCGGAAGAAGAAAGAAGCGGAAAGAAGCAGCCCGGTGGCCAGGCAAGCTCCCCCCCCTCCCCCCTCTCCCCCCTCCCCTCACTACCTCATGTTGTGCACAATGCAAGCTACGCAAACCTTGTGTTCCCGTAGACCATGTGGGCAGTGCAGCCTTGCGTTCCCATGCAGCCTGAATTAATTGCTTTGGGGATGGCATCTCTCTGCGGACACCAAAATTTTCTTGCAGACCACCAGTGGTCCCCGGCCCACTGGCTGGCGACCACTGTGGTAGAATCCCACCCCTGGATTTAGGGATTCAGGGTTAATGTCAGCGTTCCAAGTAACAACATCCAAATTAAAAGACTCCGAGACTGTCATCTTCTCAAAGGTCCATTTTATTAGAGATGTCGTATTGGCACGTGACAACGTTCTTGTCCTTCCTACAGAAACTGGTACATGGACGAGCCCTCCTGTGGGAGTGAGTGGTGCGTGGTGATGTATCACCAGCCATCAGCACCCGCCGGCGACGGAGGACGCTACCTGTTCCAGTGGAACGATGATCGATGCAACATCAAAAACAACTTTATTTGTAAATATTCACAAGGTAACCCGATATCCTTTGTATTTGGGGATGCTCACAATGTTTGTTTGTTTTTTTTCTTGCTGGCACAAATATTGGTAGTCCTTGAGTTACAACCATCTGTTGGATGTGACCATGGCGTTCAGAGTTTGCTTGTGTCAAAATTTTGAAAATTTAAACTCAAGAAAGACACACCGGACTGATCTGAAGGAAAAGCTTGAAGGGACAAAAATCACAACATGATTAAAATCATTTTAGGATAGGATAGGATAGGATAGGATAGGATAGGATAGGAAATAGAACAGAACGGAATGGAATGGAATGGAATGGAATGGAATGGAATGGAATAGAATAGAATAGAATAGAATAGAATAGAATAGGTGATGGTGAACCTTTTTGTTGTGGTGTGCCAAAAGCACAAGTGCATGCGATAGCACATGCACATGCCAGGACCCACAATGCAATGCTCCCCAACCCCTGTGCATGTGCATGCAACACCCCCGCCCCACCCCCTTATCTGTACTGCGCATGCACTGCGCAGGCACATGCCTCCCAGCTGATTTTCAGCCCTTTTGAGGCCGTTTTCGCCTTCCTGGAGGCTTGAGGGAAGCCTCTGCAGCCTTGGGAGGCCGAAAAATGGGCCCGTTTTGGCACTTCACCATAGGTTCGCCAACATGGGAATACAATAATAAGTAGAATAGAATAAAGAATGGAATGGAATGGAATGGAATGGAATGGAATGGAATGGAATGGAATGGAATGGAATAGCAGAGTTGGAAGGGACCTTGGAGGTCTTCTAGTCAACCCCCCACCTAGACAGGAAATCCTACACCACTTCAGACAAATGGTTGTCCAATCTCTTCTTAAGAACTTCCAGTGTTGGAGCATCCACACCTTCTGGAGGCAAGTTGTTCCACTGGTTAATTGTTCTAAGTGTCAGGACTCCAACAAATCCGCCCCCGTTCAAATCTTAAGTCTCTAGCTGCATTTCTCAGAGAAGAGAAAATTGATTTATTAGACCTGGCCATGTTGGCGTTAGCTGGGTGCAGCCAATACTAAAATACATCATTCATTTCCTCCTTGACCCTGGTCTTTCCCCCACCTTCCTGGATGTATATTCTCCAATGGGACACATCCATAGCCAAGAATCATGCTCTCCAGTAACATTCTTGTGCTCTGACAACTTTGGGCTGCCAGGGCAATTATCTAGGCACTTAAGGAATGCACTGTTTCCCCCCCACTCCCTTTCTGCTGGCAGCTAAAAAGACCAAAGGAGTATCTTTTTAGTTGACATGTAATCAAATGTAAGGAAAGCTATAATAAATCCAGACAGCCTACTAAAAAGCAGAGACTTACCCTGCCAACAAACGTGCGTACAGTCAAGATGATGGTTTTCCCAGTTGCAATGTATGGCTGAGAAAGTTGGACCATAAGGAAGGCTGAGCGCCAAAGAATGGAGGTTCTTTGGACTCTGGTGCTGGAGGAGAAGATTCCTGCAAGTCCCTTGGACTGCAAAACGATCCAACTGGTCAGTCCTAGAGGAGATCCACCCTGACTGCTCTTCAGAAGGCCAGATCCTGAAGGTGAAATTCAAAAGACTTTGGCCACCTCATGAGAAGGAAGAAGGACTCCCTGGAGAACAGCCTAATGCTGGGGACGATTGAGGGCCAAAGAAGAAGGAGGGGATGTCAGAGAAGGAGGGGGCTGGATGGAGTCACTGAAGCAGTCGGCGTGAGCTTAAATGGACTCCAGAAGATGGTAGAGGACAGGAAGGCCTGGAGGAACGTTGTCCGTGGGGTTGCAATGGGTCAAACACGACTTCACAACTAACACAACAAATCAAATGTAGGATTTGGGACTTGGTTTTCGGCATACGCTCCCTCTTATGATTGTCTTTCTTCCCTTTGCAGAAAAGCCGACAGTTGTCTCTGAATTGGCTGCTTCTCAGACAGGTAACATTTGGTGTTAGGGAAAGGGGGGGGAGGTTGAGACTTTTGTTGGGAAAACTGCCAAATCTAGCACAAATAACAAAACCATGCAAAAAAAAACCCCAAAAAATTCCCAAAGAAATGGTTAGAGGAGTGTGAGAGAGAGACAATGAGGTATTGTTCTGACCTAAGCTTCCCAAAAGCACAAAGCCTGATAAAAACCCCTTTTATTTAGTGAATTCATCTCCAGCAAAGTCCTGGCCAACAGTCTTTCATGAGATTTCACAACTACAGACAACTTTATCAGGCGTGCAGAGTTGCCAGGCCGATATCTTCCAAATGCCACACTGTAGCAGACAATGCTTGGAAAGAAGTCAGGAACAGATCTTCCCTTTAACGAATTAAACTAATTGTCTCCTGCAAACACCACTCCCCTTTCGCTCCTCTTTATTCCCTGTGGGAGAGGCCATTCACCATCCACCTGTGCCTTTACTCCTGAGTCAATCCTTGTTCCTTAGCTGTTCCCTTCTTCTGGCAGCTCTGCGCATGTGCTCACTGGGAACAGGCTCCAGCTGTTCTTCTGCCCCACTGATATCCGACTCCAAAGGCAGCTGATAACTGTTGGATGGCTCTGGCCCCATCTCTGCCTCCGACGCAGAGCCCTCGTCAGAGCCTTCCCCAGACTCCAGGACTGGCCCATGTTCCTCCCCAACCTCCTCACTGTCCGAATCTGTTGCCAGCTCCACAACAGGTATATTAGGGAGACCTAGATTTGGGCCCACATTTAACCATAGAGCCTAGGAGCCTGCTGGTGACTTCAGAAGACCTCTGCATTCCAGCCAGTCTTCCTCACAGGGTTGTTGTTATTCTTTACGGGGAAAGAAGGAGAGATTCATCCCGTCTCTGGAGTGTCCTCCACCCCCAAAGGAAAGACATGGTTAGCCATTAAATCAGTGTTTCCCAACCTTGTCAACTTTAAGGTGTGTGGACTTCAACTCCCAGAATTCCCCCAGATAGCATGCATGCTGGCTGGGGGAATTCTGGGAGTTGAAGTCCATACATCTTAAAAGTTTGCAAGGTTGAGAAATGTTGTGTTAAATAATAAATAAGTAAAGCGTGCTCTTTTTTAACCCATGACTCTCAATTGCTTTTTTGGAATGTTTGATGTTCACTGATCCTTTTTGAACTGGTTGATCCCAAAATATGGACCCTTCAGCCAAATTTGTGTCTTATCCTAGTCCTGAATCCTCTTCTATCAATCTTAGGGCCTCCTTAATCTTGAATTATCCAGACCAACTATTTACATTATTAAGACAATATCCTTAAGTCGTAACATTCAGGATTTTTTTCCTAGGGTACATAACAGAGTCTTTGGCATTCACATCGCCAGAAACCCCCATGCAGGAGGCTGTAGCTAACAAAACCCTCCCAGAGGCCAGAGGTAAAGAAAACCCATTGCAATTTCTCATAATTTTAATGAAAACAGAGAAAGGATAAGTTGGTAATAAATGCTGCAAAGAAAGTTGGAAGTCGTTTCTTTATGTATCTGTTCTTCTTCCTATTTCTTAACCACGTTTCTTGATTTCTGAATTCACACTTTCCCTTTGATTTAATTTTACTCTATATTATGTCATGTTTACCTTTTGTGAAACCTCCTAATGAAAAAAATACTTTAAAAATGCACTTGCAGTTTCCTTTCTCCAAAGCTGTTTTAACAATACCCTGAATTTCTCGGGGAAGGAATGTCTTTGCCACACCTAAAGAGAATTACCGTATTTCCCCATGTATAAGCCACCCCTTTTTTCCAAAATGTTCAAGCCCAAAAAGTAGGGGGGTGGCATATACAAAGCAGGTACACTTTTTATACGTGAAAAATGCATAAAATAATAAAGTAGGAATAAACTGGTTTTCCAGCAGTATGCTATACTTTTTTGTAAAAATTGTACGTGATGATACGATTACGAGTGCGAGTACGCGATAGAAATGCATACGCTAGGCATCGGCCTGAATGCTTCGTTCCTACTCTCGTTCCGATGCGTAGATTGCTAGCGTCGTCCGCACCGCTTTCGGCGTCATGACCGAAGTTGTAGATCTAGACGTCGAATTTTGTTTCTTTGTAAATTTTCTTTCTTCATAACTTGTTTCTCTAATAAAATATTTTTTTCAAAACTTCAGTCCAAAAATTGGGGGGGTGGCTTATACAAAGGGGGTGCTTATACATGGGGAAATACGGTAATATACATTGTTCTTTTTGCTTTATACCCTACAGGGAATATCTCCCCACAACCCATAAATAAATGAGGGTGGGGGGGGGGAGTCACAATTCTACTCTGATAAAACTTTGTTCTGAATAACAGATTAAAACTCTTGGTTTCTTTTCTCTCCAGACCCTACTTGGAGCCTTCCGTACATCCTGATTTCAAGCATTCCTGCTTTGCTTCTGTTGATCACCATTGCTTTTTTTATCTTTTGGGTTTACGCAAAGAGGCAAGTGGCATGATTGTATAAGTTGAGAACATTTTTTGAAGGCATCCAGGTGGATTGAGCAGGTTACAAGCAAAGAGGGACAAGAAAGAGAGAGGAGAAGAAATGCCATAGAGACGACACGGTGGTCTGTGCCCAGCTGAGGTGTTTTCCTCATGTTGGCTAAGAAAAGCATCCGGTCCTGAGAGAGAAAAACATATTTTTGAGGTCTTTGAGGAAATAATAGGAGCCCACAAATGAAGGATTGGGAAGGCCACCCCATGAGCCAAGGCATTTTGCTCAAGGAATTTCATCCCTTGAATTCAGACCCCTACAATCCCTATGCTTTAGGGCAGGGCTCTCCAACCTGCTATCTTTATGACTGGTGGATTTCAGCTCCCAGAATTCCTCAGTGAGGAATACTACAGTACTACTACAAGTTTGTAAAGTTGCCCGGGTTGGAGTCCTCTGCTTCAGCAGACATGGGGAAAGGCCTTAAAAGACCGGAAGAAAAGTTGCTACCATGGCAACCATTAGAGAAGCGGGGTTTGAACCCAGGCCAAGAAAAGAACAGGAGAACACAAGGTTTTCTTCCCCAATTCACACAAACTTAAAGTGAAGAAGAGGGACGCGTGTTTGGGCTTGCAAGGTACCTTGCGGGGCTAACACACACTTTCTTTGAACCCAAGAGAGTTTGTCAGTTTACACCCAGTTGAAAGTAAAGTCTTTCCCTACCCCAGAATCACTCTTTACTCCATGAGTTGAGGAGGGGAAGGATTGTATCAGAGTGATTTGCAGATTTAACCTCGCTGCCCACTCACAGGATGGAGACACTGTGAGCAGGAGTCAAAAAAGGAGAAACTTCAGCCTTTCTTGTGACCGGTCATCTTTTGTTGCAACATCTGAGTTATTCTTAAACTAAAACTCTTTGTCTCCCAGCATCTCTGCTATTAAATTTTGGGTGCAATTTGATCTCACAGTAATATTGTCAGGATTCTGGCAGTTCCCCCCATTTAAATCATGAGTCTCGAGCCAAACTTCCAAAACTTCCAAAGGATTTATTGGGAGTTAACATGTCCAGCGCTGCCTGGGTGCAGCCGACTCTGAGACATGTAATTCCTTGCCACCCTTGATCCTGGTTTTCCCCTCACCCCCTGGGTGTATCATAATTCATATTCTCCAATGGGACACAGCCATAGCCAAGAGTCATCAATCGGGCTCTCCAGTTAGAATTTGTGTGGCAGAAACTTCAGTCACCCAGTTACTATCTTTGCAAAACTATTTATGGAATGCACTTTCACTTTCCGAGCTGCCTCACTGCTCTTTGAAACCCTTTTCCCCCCCTCCCTTTCTGTTGGCAACTCTAAAAAGACCATAAAAATATTTTATGAGTCGACAAATACATTAGATTGACCTTATGGCTGAAGCGTATTCTACCTCTGCGGATCACCAACCTATTTTTTAAGAGGGTGTTTTGAAAAGCCTTTTATTGATGTGTTAAGGGAAGAAAAAAGGAAAGTTAAATAAGTGAGTTGCAATTGCCTTATTCTTGCATTTTTTTTTTCACCTTTTCCGATCTATCCTTTGCCCCTGCCAATTTTTCCTGGTGGCCTGCCAGCCAAGTTCTCCCTAAGACTGCCCCTTCTTAAAAAAACAAAAAAAATCATTAAAAAAAAACTATCGGAAAGCAAGGCTGCCCCCTTCTTATCTGTCTGGATCACCCAAACATCCAGCAAAACCATGAAGTTCATCCATGACTAACCCAGGTTTTGAAAGTAGAAGAAAACTCGTAGGAAAATCAGAAGGAACTTAATGTATCTTTCTTTTCTTTTCTTTTCTTTTCTTTTCTTTTCTTTTCTTTTCTTTTCTTTTCTTTTCTTTTCTTTCTTTCTTTCCCTGCCAAGGAGACGGGAGCAGAGAGAAGAGAACACGAAGGAGAAAGACACTTGGTCGTCTACCAAAACGCAAAACAGCCCCAGTTTAGATATATATAATGTGATTAAAACACAAGGGGAGGCCGATCTTGCAAGAACAAGACCACAAACCCAAAACTCCTCTTTCCGTGTCGGTCATGGAGGAGAAGAGCTCTGTGGAGACTATGACAATATGGTGGTGAACAACTCAGAGAGCGGCTTTGTGACCTTGGCAAGCACCGAAAGCGGCTTTGTCACAAATGACATATACGAACTGTGCCACGACCAAGTAGGGCAAAGCAAAGAGTCAGCTTGGGTAGAAAATGAAATTTATGGATATTAAAGAGCTGCTGGGTGAGAGACGGATTAAGGTGGGGAATGTTCCCATTGACACAAACCGTTGCACACAAAGACATGGCTGTGGTATCGCAGAGGGGTTTCCTTCCTCTCCTTGAAAGGGGCCCATGGATTTAAACAAGTTGATTGGTTGATTAGATGTCATCAAGTTGTTTTTAATTCTTAGCATCTACGTTTTCTCCATGAAGATCTGTCCCTAGGCTAGACATTCAGATCTTCCACTGATGAACCCATCATCTCTGTCACTGAGTCTGTCCAGGTTGTCCTGGTCATCTTCATCATCATCTTTAAAGGAGAAGGCAGAGATCTTATTGACCAGGAAATGGTCTTGGGAGAACTTGTTTCCTTTCCTCGTTACAGCCTCCTGATCATCTAGAACCTGACAACATTTTTTGCATTATTATACGCACATCAACTAATTGCTGACATCCAGATGGAATTTGTGAGGTACGGCTAAATATAACGCGGGTTTTGTTTATCGCCACCTGGTTTGGATCAGCTGCCGAGATTCCATCTTTACCTGTTTGTCAATCATAAAAAAATTTCCAGAAAGGAGGGGAATTTCTTTCCGCTCTTCTATTCTTCCACATGGTATTTTTGTAGAATGATCTGAGGACAAAGGAAAGGACATGGTCTAACTACAGTATCTTCCGTATTGATTATAGACATTTCTGTTTTGATTCAGAGCGGGTGCAAGTGATAAGAAACTCCTCTGCAGTTGTGGACAGATCTGTTTCTTGGACGCAGAATACAAATGGGGTAAAGTCGGTGCTAGTTTTAAAAATAAAGATGCCAAAGATAAGTTTCTTTCATATATCAGATGCTTTCTGTCTCGGATGAGACTGGCAAATTTGAGGAACAAGTAATGTGCTTGTGGTTTTAACACACAGTTTCTAATTCTGAAATTACGTCCAGATTTACCTTGTTGAAAGACAACCTACTGTTCTTAGAAAAAAATAAAAGCAAACAAGCAATGCATTATTTGAGGTCATACGCAAATTTTGATATCCTTACGCTTGTGCTATTCATCTCAAAATATCAACTCCTTCTGTGGCTCTCCCTGCAGAGAAGCAGCAAGAAAAGACAGAAATATTTTATGGTGCCTTCCTTTGTTATTTGATGTGTGACAGTTGAAAGTGGGGCGGGGGACTTTTAACATATTTTTTTTAACAAGCCAGTGTGATGTTCTGTGCATGTGTTACTCTACAACATTTCGAAAGCTTTTGATACGTGCATGTGATGTCATCTTACATTGTCATGGACTGAGAGGTTTCATTCTGGTGTTGAATGCATGAAGCCTGTTGCCATGGCAGTTGAGTTGCTGTGATGTTGTGGAATGTTTGTGAGAACCTCTGAAGGACCAAAACGTCTAGCTTGATTGGAACTTTTCCTTGTGTTTTCCCTTCTGAGTGGAAACAGCAAAGCTAAACTTTTGGGAGAAAGTCCCAAAGGTTGGAGAGGAGAGGAGAAAACTCCGAGAAACAGCAATGGCCTGGGGAAACTCCTGATGGGACCTTGATGCTCAGTGAGATTCAGATCACTCAAGGATTACGCAACATTGCGGGATGAAAAAGTCACCCCACGGGAAAAAATGAGAAAGTTGATTTTGAAGACTCATGGTTGGACATGATCTTCTGATACCGCATGACTGGCCAACGTGTAATTGCTCCTCTTGGCTTCCTCTACTAAACAAGCAAAGAGGTGTCCCATGTTATGACTCTCAGTCATGAGAACTGCCAAAGAATGACTACATCAGGCCAAATGAGGTGAGGCACACAGCTTGTGGTTGCCTAATGCCTGGGGCATGTCGGGATGAGCCTGAGGAGCCTTACTCACAGTCTCATGGCATGACTGACAGACATCCAAGCATCTGTGGGTAAAAAAAGCCACAGGTAATTTGCACGGTTTTCATTTCAATCCGGGTGTTTTTCCTGCACTTCGGTATTGCTTTACTGCCATGTTTTCTCTTATGCATGTCTGAATGAAATGTTGGACTCTCTTGAGCAAAGAAATAAACGTCTTTGGTTGCAGAGCAACAACAGATTAAAATTATAGGGTTCTCTTTTTTTGCACTGGGTCTTTCTCAGTGGTCTCTCTCGATCTTGCCTTTCGGAGTATCTTCAGCAGAATTTATCAGCTTCCTACACTGAGGAGCATAAATGGTAGTAACTCATAACCTAATGTTGGAATCAGCAGTGTGCATGTTAATCCTAGGTTAGCCAAAAGCAACGGTATTAAGGATTCCCATTAGCAGTAGCTGGAGTGATAATGAACAATAGATGGTAGTAGAGAAATCAGTCTGCCTACTATCTTATGATACGTCCTTCATTCAGCAGTTAAGTGCAATTCTTTTCTTGCTAGGTGTTTTATGTAAAGCAATTCATGTTCACCAATATTTGCTCAAGAGGAAATAATTTCCTCATTTGTGGAATTTGGGCCTGCAAAAAGTTTCCTGTATTATTATAAGAAGTTCCTACATCAGTCAGTGAGAGCTAGGCAGCTAAAGAGACTATGGAAAATGTACAGCAGCGAATTGTGGTAATATACAGATTTATTGGCAGGTTTCATAACCCCAGATCTTACTTCCATTTTGTGAGAAAAAGAGCTAAAGCACAGGATCAAAGTAAAATATTGTATCCTAAACACCTGAAAGCCAAGATGTACACCAAAACCTGTGGAAGAAAGGGAAATATATGGATGGATTTCCATCCATACGTTTCAAATCATTGGGTTCAACAATTCAATATTTGACATCAATCAATCCCATTTGGAAGTCAGTTCAGTGCAAAGACTCAGATAAATGATGCCTCTGTCTGGAATTTTTGCATGACCCAAGAAACAATCATATGTTGTGGGTGTGAACTGTAAAAATGCAGGCCACTGATGATGGTGTTGCTTTGCCAACAGAAATAATTAACCTGGTCAGTTTTCTACACAGATTACAGCTGTTGTGCTCTTTATCAAATGCCACTTTTTAATGCATCTTTTCACATCATCTATGACAGGTTCTCCCAGGAAGCAACTTACCGTGGGAAATGTGTATTGATCCCCTAAGTGCTAAGTTTTCTGGAAAGTGGTGACAATATGTGAGGGAGACGGGATTAGGAGATGGAGAAATGTTTGCAAAGCAAGCTAGACTCTGGGTGCCCAATTTCAGTGGATTCCCGTCTTTATCGGTTATATTTTCTGCAAAGCCGTTGGAGGAGTTGCTGGAGTTTTTCACAGCTGCTCGTTCTCAGTTGCTTCCCTTTTCTAAGCTAGTCCAGAATCATCTGTTGTTGATTTAGGAGAAAGAGGAAATGAGCTTGGGGGGAAAAAAGGCCTGGCTCCAACCTTTTCACATCTTACCGATCACTGTCACGACCATGGGATGACCACATTTTTGAATGATGCTGTTTGATGGGGTGGCCCATGCAAAGATCCAAGTCAGCTTTCACACAGACCCAATTTTTAAGTTGCAATCAGGTGCAAGAAGCAGCAAAACGAGGGCATGAAACTGGTGCTTTAAACACTGAAGCAGGGTGACGGTGTCAGCTGGACATGAAGAGGGTTTCCAAGTTTGGAACAAGACAAAAGAACGGATGTGCATGCGCCAAGATCAGCGCATGCTTGCCAATTCGGCGTTAATTTTATCTGTGGTTTATATTTGTTCTTTGCAAGGCAGTTGTGGTGGGGGGATACCAAAGCCCTTGGTTCATCTGGTAAAAGGTCGGTGTTTGATTTTTGGAGTTGGATAGGAGTACAATTTGGGTGAAATTTCTCAGAAAATAAGAAGGTTCATGCCAGTCTCCAAGACGTTCCCTTTGTCGAGACCTCTCTGAACTGTTGAAGAGTAAAGAATTTAAATGGAGGTTAAAAATAGGACATTTTTGAGAGGTTGGGTTTTTTTAACAACATCCTAAAAGGTCCTGGAAAAGAAACATGTAGCACTAGAGGGCGCCTTTAATTTTGTACTTAATATAGCTGCAACCTGCATTTCCTAAATAGATGGCAGACTCTCGACTGGAAAAAGTTTTCATTAAAACCCAATTGGAAAAGCAGCTGTGGCCTTTTATATATACTTTCTTTCCTTTCAAAGGTACCCTGGACATAATTAAAGACTGTTGATTTGGTGGACTGCCCTGTCTTCCCAAGGAGGGCAGCAACTATGGTGTCTAAGACACTTGATGATAGGTGTGATGTTTTGATCCCTGATTTTAATCAATAGTTAAATTTTTTTAAAAGGCATTGACTTAAATGAGATGCTTCTTTTAAAAGGTATGTGTGTGTTATAGCTCCAGAACAAACTTCAGTTTGGAATTTTTCAGAAGAGTTTGGTAGCATGAAAGAATAATTACAGATTGTCCCATTTTGGTCACCACACTATAAAAAGGATGTTGAGAAGAGCAGAGAAGAGCAACCAAGATTATTAGGGGAGGCTAAAACATACGATTAATGGTTGCAGGCACTGGGCATGGCTAGTCTAGTGAAGAGAAGGATCAGGGGAGACATGATAACTGTCTTCCAATATTTGAGGGGCTGCCCCAGAGAGGAGGAAGGGGTCAAGCAATTTTCTAAAGCACCCGAAGGCCAGAGAAGGAATAATGGGTGGAAACTGAACAAGGAGAGATTCAACCTGGAAATAAGGAGAAATTTTCTGAAAATGAGAGCAATCAATCAATGGAACAGAAGTTGCCTTCAGAAGTTGTGGGAGCTTCATCCCTGGAAGCTTTCAAGAAGAGACTGGACTGCCATCTGTCAGAAACGGTGTAGAGCCTCCTGCTTGGGCGGAGGGTTGGACTAGATGACCTACAAGATCCCTTCCCACTCTGTTAATCTGTATCTATATGTACATTCATGCTAATTATACAGCTCAGATCAGGGCCTTGAATGAGCGAACTACTCTGGCCTTTTCTTTTTTCCAGGAGAAGGAATAATGAATGGGTTTATGAATAGACTGGTAGGGTATCATTGTCTGGCAGAACTATTCTTAGCTGCTTCTTGGTTGCATCCAGCATCTCTGGGGGAGAATGCTGACTAATCCTACCCTGCAGTTGCTCATTCACCGGAACTTTCTAAAATAGCTAAATCAGGAAGGCAATAAAACAACCGGTAAGCATAACGGAATAAGTCATCATTGGCAGAAATGCAAACAGCATCTCACCAGCTCTGCATGGTCTGGAGAACTGTAGGTAGAGAAGGATCCAGAACGTATTTTCATTGTAACGTGGGTATCCTGGACATGGAAACCGAGGTACGTGCAACCAGGTATAAAATTAGGAAAGGGAAGGTCGAAAGGGAGCTATTTTGCTTTTGCTCCGAAGTAGGTATAGGTTGGCCTTGACTTATGACAACAATTCAGCCCCAAATTTCTGCTCGTCAGTGAAAGATTTGAGTTTTGTCCCATTTTATGACCTAACGTGCCTCAGTTGTTAAGTGGATCACTGGAGTGGATAAGTTAGTAACCCAGTTTGTTAAGTAAACCTGGTTTCCCCATTGACTTTGCTTGTCACAAGGTCGCAAAAGGGGATCATGTGACTTTGGGAAACAGCAACGGTCGTAAGTATGAACCGGTTTCCAAGCATCTGAATTTTGATCGCATTGTGGGAAGCCCGCCCCCGCGAAGAATGCAATATTTTGAGGAATATTAAAAGAGGTAGAGTGTTATATTTCCCCAAAGGAGAAATGGAGAAACATGCTCCAGCCCCAGTTTCCTGCATAGTAAAAGAAATCTCAGCCAATCTATTCATAAATGAAACATCTTCAGTTCCAGGATGATGGGATTAAGAAGGACAGGACATGATCTTTAAGGTCGGGACATAATAGGATTAACCCATCACCATTTAGACACAAAAGCCCCTTTATTGCACAATCCCCAGAACAGTCCAAAGTCACAAACCTATAAAGATCCATCCACTCCTTCCACCGTTTGGTCAGCTGTCCCAGGACTGCTGTTGGCTCTGTTCATCATTAAATTTCCTTTCCAATCAGCCTCCATGTTGTTTTCAGCGCCTTTCCCCTAGCTTGGAACTGAACCAGGTGGATTTTCCTTCCAACAGCGTGGACTGCACCTCTGTTCTTCCGTCTGGAGACAAGCAGCTAATCCGCTCTTCAAAGGAGCCAGATCTTCTGGGAAGGAACACCCAAGATGTACGGAGGATTAGGTTGAACTTGCATGTTGCAGACGAGTTTGCAAAGGCTTCTGAATTTAGTGGTGGCTCAGTGGCTAAGACACTGAGCTTGTCGATCAGGAAAGTCGGCAGTTCGGCGGTTCGAATCCTCAGCGCCACGTGATGGAGTGAACTCCCATTACGTGTCCCAGCTTCTGCCAACCTAGCAGTTCAAAAGCATGTAAAAAAGTGCAAGTAGAAAAATAGGTGGGAAGGGAACAGCATTCTGTGTGCCTTTAAAGCCGTTTAGTCCTGCCGGCCACATGACCACGGAGACGTCTTCGGACAGTGCTGGCTCTTCGGCTTTGTAACGGAGATGAGCACCACCCCCTAGAACCGGAAACAACTAGCACGGATGTGCAGGGGGAACCTTTACTTTTACCTTTAACCCTGGTAGCTTTTAAGACCTGTTTGACTTCAACGCCCAGAATTACCCAGCCAGCTATGAATTCTGGGAGTTGAAGTCCACAAGTCCTAAAACTTACCAAGCTTGGACAACCGGGTTCTAAGCACTCCGCTTCATGATGCTTTTGAAAATCGCCTCTAAAAATCCTAGGAATATCGCCATCCCAAAATTGACTCTTCTTCGGATAAAATGAACGAGTAAGACAGAAACTATAGGGTGAAGCTTCTTCCATGTGAAAATCCAGTATAAATGTTACTGCCTGCCCCCCCACCCCAGCCTAAATTATCCCTTTTAAGATACATGCAAGGCAAAAACAGCTGTTGCCAAGAATTGATCTGGCTTCCTGTCAGATTTAATTATAGAAAACTTAAGCATGGCATGAAAGAATACAAGAAATTGACCCAGTTGGTTTGTGGGGTGTAGAGGGGGAGAGGTCAGTGCCTGGATCACAAACATGTAAATAACTTGATATTTTGGAATTGTTCAGCTTATAAATATCAGTTATATAAAGCTAAAACAATTGCAGATAAATCAGGGAAGGGGCCTAGCATATGAATTATGAAAAGAAAACAATACGGAAATTACAAAAAAGGAGATATTGCATAAATGGACAATCTTTCTTTGGGGGCTGATGGACAAAGTTGAAAAAACAATCATGGAATTTTGTTTTTGTATATGATGACGGGAACAAAGAGGCACAAAGATGGAAAGATTTGGTGCTCCCTACAATGGAAGAATGGAGGGTGAAGATGGGAAATCTTGCTGAGGTGGCAAAATTGACTTGTTTGATCAGAGCAAAGACAATACTCATTTATTAATCAAATTTATTTGGCCATTACTGGATAGTTCTCTGGATTGTGTACAACAGTTTTATCTCCATTTATTGCTGACTGGAAAAACCTCATGGGTTTGCTTGTTTGTTTTTTTGCTTAAAATGAAAAAAATGGACCTTGTTTTTTTTGTTTGGATAGATAATTATAGAAAGAAAAGAGTTAGGTTATAACCATAGAATAAGAGATAAGCAACTATACTTATTGTTGTAAAGATCGGAAACTGCCTCTTTGTATCTTTTTTCTATTTTTTTCCTTTCTTGCATTTTTAGCTCTTCTTTGATTTTTCTTTTCCTGTTTCTTACTTTGTATTTGCATTAGTTTTTAATCTTCCTTTTTATTTTTTGTTTTAATAAAACTCTATTTAAAAACAGAATTGTTCAGTTCACAATTACAGTGAGTGCTTCATCTTTATTAAAATGCTGGACCCAAGGCAACCCTGATGTCACGGCTGGACGTAAGCAGTGCCCAGTATATAAATATGGGGCCCAATCTACTGTATGCTTAATATGTCTCCCATTCTGTTGGATTTTACTTCCCTTAAACGGAAGAATCCCCAACTGGTCTTTAGTTACAAGCCAAGTCCCAAGTCACCACTGCCTTGGCAATACTATATAATTGGGAAGCATTTTGCAATCACCCAAATGAAAGACACGAAGGCTGAGAGCCATTAATTGGTTTTGTGAATTATAGGATCACGTGGGAGATCAAAAAAGGAGCAGTGGCACCTCAGGGATGGGCTTGCTCTGGGAGGCAACCATCCCTCGGGCCGATGTCTGCGTCTCTCCCATTAAATCAAGACAGGATGGAGGGGCATAGAAGTTACATGGTAGGATGTAAACTGAAGTCTTAGCTGCTCTTCGGCTTTGGAATATGGGGAGGCATCGGGGTGTTGTCTGTCACTAAACACACCGGGGAATTGATGCTGTCGAATTGTGGGGTTGGAGAAAACTGGGAGCGCGAACCCTAAAGGAAATGAACCCTGACTGGACAGATACTGAAGCAGGGGGCTGGACTAGAAGACCTCCAGGGTCCCTTCAAGCTCTGTTTTGTTCTCCGTATTCCCTATTCTATTCTACTTCTATTTTAATTCCATTCTATTCCTATTCTAATTCAATTCAATTCAATTTCTATTCGAGTTTATTCTATTCCTCTTCCATTCTAAATTCTAATTCTGTTCCTATTCTATTTCAATTCAATTTCTATTCTATTCTAATACTATTCTACTCCTAATTCTACTAATTCTATTCTATTCCTATTCTACATTCTAATTCTATTCCTATTCTATTTCAATTCAATTTCTATTCTATTCTAATACTATTCTACTCCTATTCTAATTCTACTAATTCTATTTTATTCCATTCTACATTCTAATTCTATTCCTATTCTATTCTACTCCTATTCTAATTCTACTCCTAATTCTATTCTATTCTACATTCTATTTCTATTTCTATTCTATTCTAATACTATTCTACTCCTATTCTAATTCTACTAATTCTATTTTATTCCATTCTACATTCTAATTCTATTCTATTCTATTCCTATTCTAATTCTACTCCTAATTCTATTCTATTCCTATTCTATTCTACATTCTAATTCTATTCTCCAGACTCCCTATTCTATTCCATTTTGTTCTGCTCTGTTCCAATTCTCTTCTCTCCACATTCTCGGGATCGAAGGCTTTTTCAGACGACCCATCGGGACCCCCCTGTGAAGTGGGGGGAGGAGCAAAGAAAGGGAAAAAGGAAAGCGCTCGCCCCCCACAACCCGAGCCCCGAGCGAGGGCTGCCTCGCGCGGAGCATGATGGGAATCTCTCCCGCTGGGGTTTTTTTTCCCCTTTCTTTTATTTGGCGGGAGCGATCCCGCCCCCTCGAGTCGAACGGTCAGATTGGCGGCGGGCGGCGGTTGCCGGGGCGACGCGCTCCGCCCCGCCGTGACGCGCAAGAGGCGGGGCGTCCGGCAGAGAGGAGGGAGGGAGCGCGCGTGCGCGTCCCCGCGTTTCCCCTCTCCGCGGTTCCCTCAGCGGCTCTCCGTCCTTGGCGGTGGCGGCGGTGGCGGCGGCGGCGGCGGCAGGTGAGGCGCGGGAGCCGACCCGGGCAGCATGGTGATGGCCGAGCCCCGGCGGCTTCCTCCGGCCGCCGCCGCGCTGCTCCTGCAGCCCCCGCTGCCCCCGCCGCCGCCGCCGGCGGCTCAGCCTCAACCGCCCCGCGGCGCTTCGGTGCCGGTGCGCGTCGGCTTCTACGAGATCGAGGGCACGCTGGGCAAGGGCAACTTCGCCGTGGTCAAGCTGGGCCGGCACCGCATCACGCGCAGCGAGGTGAGAGGGGGAGCCGGGGAGAAGGGTCGTGGGAACGGAGCGCCGGAGACACGTGTCTGTGGGGGGAGGGGGGAGGGAGGGCGCGTCCCCGAAGGGGGCAGAACGTGAGAAGGGGGCACTTCAGGGGGATTCCCTCTGCGCGAGGAGGACATCCTGCTCTGCCTCCCCCCCCCCACCCTTCCCCACATTTGGGACCCTAAATTGGGTCTGGGGGCAAAGGGAGTCAGGATTCCCCCCTCCCCATGGCTTTTTTTGGGGGGGATCCCTCTCTTAAATCTGCCTCCCCCCGACCCTGCCTCATGTTTTGGGACCCTAAATGGGGGGGGATAGGGATTCAGTAAGGGGATCCCCAGGATCGTGTTTGGGACCTTAAATTAGGGGAGGGGCTGGAGGGAAGCAGAGAATCAGGGGATCCCCAGGGTTTGGGGGGGGTGATCTTGCTTTGCAATATCCCGGCCCTCCCCATCATTTGGGATCTGAAATTGGGGCTGGGGGGGGAAGCAGGGAGTCAGTAAGGGGATCCCCTTGGCTTGTGTGGGGGGGGGATCCTGCTCTTCAATCTGACTCCCTCCAACCCAGCCTAAATGGGGGGGGGCTGGGAGAAAGAAGGAAGTCAGGCAAGGCACCCCCATGGCTTTGTGGGGGGGGGAAGTGCCCCCTCCCCTGCAATGCTGTGACACACACGCACACGCACACACACACCCTCCCAAGTTGGGACTGCAGTGATGCTGCAGACAGGATGGCTCTGCTGCCCACCTGGGCAGGGGGGGGTGGAGGTGGAAGGGCAGAGGGAAACTATCCTCCCCTCCCCCCCAATGTGTGGGGGTGAGGTGGGGTGGGAGGTCTCGGAGTCCGGGTGCGCGAGAGAAGAGCAAGGGGGCGTCTATGGGGACTCTCAGTCATTCAGGTTGTCCCGAAGGTCAAAAAACCAAGGAAATCCAGTTGTCTTTTGCGGGAGGGGAAACACTTTTGGGAGAACAAGGGGGGGGGTGCAGACTGTAAAAGGGGGACCCCCCTCAATGCAGATTGTCTGGTGCAGAGGTGCCCCCCTCCCATCCAAAGGTGTGCTGGTCTCCTTGCGCTGCTTCAGATCTTTCCAGAGATCCCCGTGGATCCAGCCGGATGATAAGATCCTTCCAGGGAAGATTCCTCTCCTGCACAGTAGATTCAAAGGTAGACGGGAGAGAGGATTAGTGGCGGGTTCAGATGTTGACTTTGTCTACCTCCCATTCTTTCCTAGGCGCGCGGAGCCCTCTTGCAAACCTTAAGTAGAACTGAGAAAGTTTATTTATTCTTTTTCTTTCTTTCTTCTTCGTGTTTGATTGTAATTTCTTGGCTGGGTTGTTGTGAGCCACCGGGGAGTTTTTGAGAATCGGGGAGCGTACGCAGTTTAGGTATTATTATGGCTTGTCAGACAGTCAGCCAGATGTTCAGACTGGATTTGGCATTTCTGTCCACCTACTGATTCCTTCCCAATGTGGTTTAAGGGTATTAAAGGGGACCCCAGAATATCACCTGATCTAAACTGACTTTTGCAATGGATTGGTGGCGATTTTTGTCAGTGCCGAAGGTATCCAAGGGTCGCTCTGTTTGTTTTGGGATTGCAGCCAAGGCACCTGTCACTCTCGGGTGAGACTTGCCTTTGCTTTCTTACTATTGTTACTACTACTTTAAAACTGGTTGTTTGTGGCTTTTCGGTTGCTTGATGCTGTGAAACCTGGAATGACCCTTGAATCTGTGGGTGCTGCAGTTGTAAGGGGCTCTGGAAAGCTAATTTTTGTGGGAGGGGGAATGGTGCCTTCTGTGTTTCTTACTTAAAAGATAAATAATAAAATACAAGGTTCTACTGCCACTCCTGATCCTGAGAAATTGGAGTGGGTGCTCCAAGGAAAAACATGGAAGGCTACCAGAGATGATGTGATGCCCACCTCGATAAGTGGTTCTTCCTAGGTTGCACCTCAAGAGAGGGTGGTCTTCATCAAATTGCAGAGCCCCTGCCCTCTTTTCCACACCTCCAAATAATTAGGATGCTCCCACAGGGTATATATGGATGAGTGGGAACAATGCGCTCTCATGGCAGCTGCCTACATTTCTGAGACTTTGTGCACGAACATGACCCAAAGGAAAGTCTTCAGGAAGACATCCTTCAAAGATCACAGGGCCTCCTGTTGGCTCGATTTCTTTGCCTCTCTTTCTGAGGTGCTCTATTCAGGAAAAAAAAAAAAAACTCCGCAGACAGTGAAAATAGCTTCCTGTCCATGTGTAGATACACCATCCAGGGATGATTTCTGGTGAAATTTGCTAGGCCAGATCCTTCAGAAGTTGAGTACTACATCTAAGAAAAGAGCCTTATCAGAAAGAAGAAGGAAAAATATCCAGAGAAGCCTTAAAAAGGGGGTAACCCAAGATGTTTTTCAGAAGATTATACATTGAAACTATTTTCTAAAATTCACAACTTCCTCCAGAAAGGACAGAAGTAAGGGACCTTCCGGGGGAGTCAGAAATCTTGAGGTTGGGGTATTTTAGAATCAAACTGCCAAAAAGGCAGAGGAAGGAAGCACCGGAGAGCAATGGTTGTGGGAACCAAGTCATGGGTTGAGATGGATGACAAAGCATCTTGAAGACAGGGTGACGTTTCTGAAAAGGGAGTCCCTTCACTGGGGGAAGGCTTGGTGATCTTGAGATGAACCTGCTTGAAGGAAAATGGGACTCGGAGGGCCATGAGCTGGCAGGACCAGCCTCAGGTAGAAGGGTGAGGAATTATTTCCTTGTAGGAATAAAGGGTTGGGGATTTATGATTCTTTTGGGGCAAGAAATTCAAGAAATCCACTGGAGAAATGAGATAGCTTGGGGGGGGGGGCAGAGGGTAGGAAAGTGCTGTAACTTTCCAAGGATTCAATCGGAATAGAGCTGGAAGGGACCTTGGAGGTCTTCTAGTCCAGCCCCCTGCTCAAGCAGGACACCCTATACCATTTCAGACAAGCGACTGTCCAGTCTCTTCTTAAAAACTTCCAGTGATGGAGCAACCACAACTTCTGAAGGCAACTTCTTAATTGTCCTCACCATTAACCTGTTACGAAGTTTCTCCTTAATTCCAGGTTGCTTCTCTCTCTTGATTATAGTTCCCATCCATCGTTCCTTCTCTTGCCTTCTGGAGCTTTGGAAAATAAGTGGATAAATCAATCTCACAGTAAAAATAATTTTTACCAGCTACTACAAGCAGATAACCAGAACGATGCCGGTTTTTAAACGACTAGCCAGAAGCGTTTGTCCGTTTCCCTAGCAGTTTCTGGTTTCTGCCGACTCTTAGATGGCACAAATCCGCCTTTTTACAGCTAGGCCTTTGTCCTTGCAGCCTTATTTCCCCTCTCTCCAGTAGCTGAGAATACAATGGGATGCATAATTTTTTTTTTTCTCTTTCTCTCTTCTCTCTTTTGCGATCCCGGCATCGAAAAAGGAGAACAGCTCGTCTAGGCCTGTCCTAATCTTACACCCCACCCGTCTTTCTTTTGCTAGTAACACTGTTTGCTTGTTTGGAAAGGAAGTCAAAGGAAGGAGAACCGATTCCTTTTCTTTGCCTGCTTCCAAAGTGCAAAGCCAGTTGGCAGCTTTTGAGCAACCTTCCATATATATATAATAAAATTAAATTCTCTGGAGGCATGGACCTGGGAGGCCTAATCTGGAGGCACGCATTCGAAGTGTGACTGTTTGGACAAGTGTGGAAACAGCTGCGGAAGTAGCTCTGTGGTTCCACTTGTTAACTATCATTAAAAAAAAAATCACACCTTGATATCATGTTAATGGTGTGGTTTACCCGCAGAATGCAAACTCCTTTCTCCGAAATCCGGCATCCGGCGTCGGTAGAGTAATTTTGTCTGTCCTGCTTTAAGGACGCTGTTTGAGAAAGGCAAGCGGTATTGTTAAGTTCAGTGTGAGGGTTTTGGGGGGGGCATACAGAGAGTATTCGATTTACAATGGTTCATTTAGTGACCGAAGTTAACGGCGCTAGGGGAAAAAAGTGACTTGTGTCCATTTTTCACACTTACAACCCTTACAGCAATCCCCATGGTCATGTGATCAAAATTCACACTCTTGGAAATTGATTTGTTGAGGGCTACCTGTCATTTGCTGGATAAATAGGTGGCTGTGCTAAACATTGAAAGAACAGCTAAAGCAGATGTATTAAATTGTGGCTTTTTAAAAGTGGCTTTTTAAAAGTTCTTGGTGGAGACCAATTAATGCCTCCTATGTGAACACCTCAACAAAGACGGAGTAGATTTCTGGCCAGTTTGTTGAAAGTGATGGTATACAGGTGTAATAAATACCTAATTATGTTGAAAAAAATCTGACAGCGTCACTACATTCACAAGAGCTTTAGAGATCTCTTTGCTCCATTCATTCAGAAAATCACGTCCAGAAAGCAGATCCGCATTGAGTTGGATCTGGCTTTGGAGGAGAGATCCGTTTTTTTGTGGCCAAAAAGAACAGTTCTCTGGCATTTAATCGGGGCTGATCTTTCTTTTTAAGAGCACTGGCATTTAAATAGCAATTTGTAGCCAAGGCATAAAGTCTAATGAATAAATTGGTTTACAGCCTGTTGCTCCATTGAAAGTCCCTAAAGCTGAGAGCATCAGAGATGACTGTTTTGGAAGAGGAGACGGGGCAGAGACAGTTTCCCAACTGGTTCTGTGGTCATAAGAAAAGACCACGCTAGTTCGCTTTCTGCCCGTCACGATGTTCCTTCCAGGGCCATTGGTTTTTTAGACATATAAGGGATTCATAAATAGGGTGGGTTTTCTTTCTTTCTTTGTATTGGTTTGCTTGGTTTCAAATGTTGAATTCCCACTGGAGTAGAATTTTGAGCATTAAATCGCACAACACTTTTAATTGCTCTGCCCAGGACAGCGATTGCGTGTGTTTAAAGCTATGCACTGCCTCATTTAGCATCGCCTTGTATACAAGAAGAATGTGGCTATGTCATCTTAAATATTAGCCTGGGATGAGGTTTACAGAAATGAATTTTCATAAATGTTCTGGCCCACACTTAACCTGTGTGGTCAAGAAACAAAATCCAGAAGCTCCCGCATTTGGGAGTTTGGAATGCTATCTTAACCTTAACTATGGTTGTGTTTAAAAATCCAGTTTTAATACTAAAGAGAGCACCAAGGGCCCCTCGCTTCAGCCCTGAGCTACAAATATTCTCCTTTATTGATGCAGATTTTCCCCATTGGAGGTCCCATCAAGCCAATGTGGCCAAGGGTGGCATAGGCCTCTGAACAGATGTTTACAGTGCAGTTAATTTGTGCTGTTTTGTTAGGAAACTCAAAACAATTTTCTTCTAGACTAAAATCTTACACTCTCAAAACTCATCTTCTGAATAGGTATCAACAGGAAAGAATCCATTTTATTTGCTGCATATAATTACATGCAAAACTCCTTAGAGGATGCTTTGTTGCAGGAGACCTAGTGACCAAGTTTCTGGCCAGCCATAAAAAGACATGTGTAGTTTTGGTTTAGCATAATATGTAAGCTCAGCCCTGATGATTGAACCATGATTTATGGCTTAGCACGATGTGTAAAGCCTTTCTGGCATATTCTGTCAGCCAGGGCTTAATCCCAATCAGTGAATCAGTTCCAGATCAGTTTATATTTAAAGTTGGTCTGGCGAAATCAATGACCAAGCGCTATCAAAATCCATTGAAATTTATTTACCTCAAATCCTGAAACCCAATTTCCAAACTTGCAATATTGGTCTCTTCAGAAACAAGACTTAAACAGTAGAAACAATCTTATGGACAAAGTTTAGGATTTGATTGGGTGGATGAAATAATCCACGCAGTGGAATTTGATGCCACGGTGACGAACCTGGTTTAGATTATGAAGGTCCACCAATGCAGAGGTCTCTAAACTTGGCCACTTGAAGACTTGTGGACTTCGTAGCTGGCTGGAGAATTCTGGGACTTGAAGTCCACACGTCTTAAGGTTGCCAAGTTTGGGGACCCCTGCACTAATGCTTCAGGTGTAAAAGCTTGGCACTGCATCACAGGTATAAAGAGATTGATGGTTTGTTTTTGGTTTTTTTGCTGTTTTATCAAGCTGAGCTCTGATGCCCAGCAGAACTTTATAACAGAAACCACAATATATTGGAGCCCTGGGTGAACTTGATAGGCTGATCAGAAGAGATTTTGGTTGCAATCAGAACAACTTCTGATTTCAGAAGCTGAAGATGTTTGTGGAATAGACCACACTACTACTGGCCTTGGTGTGAAACGTCTGACTTGATGAGAAGTGAACTTATTGGAACTGCATAGCTTGCAGGCCTTCAGAAGAAATGTCTTTTCTTGTTTTGAAAAGTTATTTTGCTTTGTGTGTGTGTGTGTGTGTGTGTAGAGAGAGAGATGGAGAGATAGAGATAGATAGATAGATAATCGATCGATCGAGAGGGAAGAGGAGGAGGAGGAAAAAGGAGAAGGAGAAGAGAGTGGCAGTGACTGATTAGCAAAATTTGCCTATCTCCCCATTTTCAAAATATCACCTGTCTCTTAGGTTCTGAAGTTTTTACTTTTGGCTGCAGCCATACAAAATGCTAGAAATAGCACAGCACTCGCTTAGCGACAGCGATCCTGGTCCGAAATGCCATCATAACTCGAGGACTACCTGTATGGCCAGTTCAGGACCCACCTGAAGGCGTTTCTTGCTCTTCCCCATTCATCCTGACCCTGACCTAACCTTGTGGTCATTCTCTGCTTCTATTATTTCGTATTTCTTCAGGCCAAATGGGGAAGGAAAAAAAAACCCCCCACCTCTTTGCCAAATATCTGAATGGCTTGGAAATACCAAGAAGGTTTGAGGCATATCTTGAAAGTCATAAATACATAACCCCTTTTGAACTTTTTGGACTGGAGTGTGCACTATGCAGTCAATTCAGAACTGAATGTCGCTTTCTTCCTTTCTTCCTCTTTTCCCCCAAATAACACAAGCTGGGTTTGCCGTCCCAGTTGGCCCGCGGCTCGTAGCTTAGATGCTGAGGCTTATAATCCTGACAACATAAACTTGCAGAGGCTTAGCTGTGATGTTTATGAACCGCAAGTAGTCTCGTAAAATTGCCACCCAGAGACCACATTTGAGCAGGACCCGGAGTAGCCGACATCCTGGGATCGGGGCCGAGTAGCATCTTTGACCACTTCGGGCAGGGTCTCCCAGCCTTGGGGACTTCGGTGACCGACCCGCTTTGGATCCTGCAGCGTTATCCTGGGACCTATATAATTTGCCTTCATTCATTGGCAAATCTGAAACAAAATGAACAAGAGATCCTTATTCTCTTTTATTTGGAAATAATTTGATAGCGCAGGGAGAATAACGTCCTGCTGCCAAAATACAAGCCGGGTCCATCTGTTTCATGTCTTTCCCGCAAACGTCTCTCTGCGTCTTTGTGGATTTGTTTTGTTTGAATGGCGCAAGCTGCTCCGTGGGCCTTCTCCTCTCCCGCCCCTTCCCTCTTCCTCTTGATGCATGCAAGATTTTCGGGCATGAATAAGAGTTTCTACTCTTTATTTCTAATAAAAGCTCTTTCTGTGATTCATCTTTCTGTCTCTCTCGGAAACCCTGCTCATCTTAATTATATGTTGTGACATTTTCATAAGCTGGTTATCTGTTGGGTAAACAAGGGAAGTGTGCATTTTATGCTTCTCCCAGAGAAATTGACTTTCAGTTTCCAGGCCTGGGTTCTCGGCACAATGCTGTCAGGCCTCGATGTCTAGGCTCAGATGAGATTGGAGATAGAAGTACTTTCCCGATAAGGCGAAAAAATAAAAATAAAATAATGGAATTTCCTATTGCATCAAACCGCCCCTTTGTTTCCACAGATACAGATATGGTTGCGGTGGAATTTTGCTGTCCAGGATGGTTGCTGATGACAGCTACTTGGAAACTAATCTCTCCTAAATAGACCCTGTTGTCAGGGAAAAACAGCCTAGGGATATTTTGGGCCTTGAAATACAGGTAGTCCTCAGCAATTCGTTTTGTTCCAAGTTACAACGGCACTGAAAAAAGTGACTTACCGCCGTTTTTTCACAGTGGGCAACCTTTGACAGCATCACCCGTGAAGCCGTGATCAAAATTCAGACCCTTGGCCATCGGTTCATACTTATGACCATTGCAGCATTCTAAGATCCCCCTTTGCCACCTTCTAAAGTCCTTGGGGAAGCCAGATTCACTTAACAACCGGGTGACTTACTTAACAACCTCAGGGATTCCCTGTGGCAAGAAAAGGTCGTAAAAACGATCGCAACTCACTTAACAAATTCTCCTTTAACCACAGAAATGTTGAACTACCTGTCCCTTAACAGCCCCCTTTTTTGAGCCCAAGCCCTGTACACCGTCCAGATTTGCCTAAAATAAGTGCGTGGAAGGGGGAAGCGAGGTGGATCAACCAGAACTTCTCAAGGTTTGCAATGGGTGGACTTCAACTCCCAGAATTTCCCCTGGGGGATTCTGGGAGTTGAAGTCCACCCATCTTCCAAGGTGCCAAGCTTGGGAAACACTGCTGTGAAGGTCTTATTTATATTTATTCACATTGTAAAAGAAGTTTCAAATATTTTTTTTTTACTCTCCCATTGGATGCTATTGGAAGTCCACCAACCAAGAGGATGAGAATGGTTGTTTTATCAATCTTGAGAGATTCTAGAGATGGTATACAGTTTTTACATTGCCTTTGCAAGCAGCAAATTACACCAATTAAATATGTGCACCGCGAAGAAAGACGTCCCTTTACTCGCCTGGAAATGTTCTCCATTCCGTCTTTCTCGAACGATTGCAGCTTTTAATATTCTGGGGGAAAAGTGCCTGCTAGAGCCATTTTGTTTTTGTTTTAATTCAATATTGGGCCCTATGATGTACGGTATACAAAAAAAAGGGAGGCACCGTAACAGTTTGGAATAACGCTGTCTGGATAAAAAGCAACTTAATAAAAACTCAGAAGATTGATGAGGGTGAGGAACCAAATAAACCACATTGTGTAATTATGAGCCAAGCCTGTCCACCAATGTATGTATGAGAGAGAGAGAGAAAAAACAATGGATATTGTTTTTTTAGAGGTCGCGCTGGTCTTGCCTGATTCTTCTCTGACAATGTACTGTGATTTCCAGTCGGTCACTCCTACATTCTAATTTTTAATTTTAACACGGATGTATTTTAACTTTCAAATGGATATGTCTCTTCGATTGTTGTTGTTTTTTTAATACCCAGATTTGTAGATTGTTTGAATTGTGCTAAGCTAAATGGCTTAGCTTTCCCTAAGCTGTTGTACAACCATATACAGGAATCCTCCACTTACAACATTTTGCTTAGTGGCCATTCAAAGTTACAACGGCATTGAAAAAAGTGACCCCAATCTGGGTCCTCATTTTACCAACCTCAGAAGGATGGAAGGCTGAGTCAATCTTGAGCTGGTCAGAATCGAACTCCTGGCAATTGGCAGAATTAGCCTGCAATACTGCATTCTAATCACAGGGAAGGAAAGGAAGGAAAGGAAGGATGAAGGAAGGAAAGAAAAGATGAAGGAAGGATCAAAAAGATAAAGGAAGGATCAAAAAGAGGAAGAATAAAAGAAAGAAAAGATGAAGGAAAGAAGGATCGAAAAGAGGAAGGAAAGAAAGAAAAGAGGAAGGAAGGAAAGAAGGAAGGAAGGAAGGAAGGAAGGGGCGTTGGTTCTTACCTGATACGCTTCTTTTCGTAGAGCTGTTGAGAGTGTCCAGGTTGGGAGGAGCTCCAGTCTCGGCTCTCACAGGCTGAGCTTGAGATTGAGGCACGCCTCTCACCATCACATGGTCCTCCGGGCGCGCCCCAGTTTTGCGAAGACGAGAAGGAAGGTCCTGTTCTCATCTTACTCAGGAAAAAAATATTAGTTTGCTCGGTCGAACAGCAGGGTTTCCCACCAGACGGCCTACGGGTGGGGCTGGACACTCTCAACAGCTCTACGAAAAGAAGCGTATCAGGTAAGAACCAACGCCCCTTTTCCATAGAGCTGTCTCGAGTGTCCAGGTTGGGACATACCAAAGCTTGGCTAGTCCTGCGGGTGGGCTCCCGTCTGGAATGGGACCTCTCCTGGAACCCTGATGACCCGCTGGAGGGCACGCCCAACAGGAGAACCCCTCGGAGGTTGGAATGCCTCAACGAGAGGGCCTGATGAAGGAGACGGGGCTGTCTAAAGGTAGCCCTGCCGGGGATGCCACGGATGTTTACTGAGACCGTGGGGCAAGGAGACTAGGTAGAGCGGCCAAAACCTTGTTAGGGACCCGGTACGAGGAGCCCGGACAGAGGCGAGGATGGAAGTTCCCCTGAGAAGACCTAGCCAGAGTGAGGGGAGGCGCCCTCAATAACCGGAGGGTCACCGTTGCGAGGGTGGCAATGGGACGCCCTAGGGTGTTATGGGATAGACCCTGTTGGGAACCCCCCTGAGAGAACTCCAGGTCAGAATGATGGAGGGGAGACGTAAGGAGTTCCCAAACTGTGACCTGTGCTAGTGGGGACCAAGTTTGGTTCCGCCCAGAGCAAGGCGGTCGGCCCTGCTCAAGAGCCAACTGACCGAGGACCGCCCCAGAGGGAACTAAGGGTAGTAGTGAGGACCAGGGCAAGGGGTCCGTGTATCTGGATTATGAGGCTGTGGGCCGGGGGCCCAGAGAAGGAACCCCAGCTAACATGGGGTGGGGATAAATGTGTTGCCGGCCAGATGCCCTGGGGCAAGGTGAGGAGGACAAGGGTGCTCCAGACTATGAGCCTGCGTCCGGGAGCCGTATGGTCTACCGGGAGTCTTGGTATGGAGAGGTAAGGCAGATATGAGGATTAGGCTTCCCCAACAGTTTGGGCAAGGCTGAAGAGAAAGAGATTTTGCAAGAGTTAAGTGTCAGAGTGGAGCCAGACTAGGCGAGAAGCCTGAAGAGGATTGGCATTCTCGCTCTCCTTCTCCTCATCTTTATACTTGTTTCTTTTTCTTTCTTTCTTTCTTTTTTTTTTTTTTTTTGGGAGGGGCAGCCACCTGGGGGCGACTGCATTATCGGGACGACGGAACGAACCTCTCCGGATCCCGGGAGGGCTTCCTGGACGAGGTGCCTCCGGACCTGTCTGGTTCCGATCGGTCGGGAGGCCTGTAGGGAGATGATTGGTAGTACCTGGGGAAGGAGGAAGAGCGGGAAGAACCTTGGCGAGAAGAGGGAGAGGAACCTCTGAAATCAGACCTCCTAGCAAGAGAAGGGAGATATTTGCGCTTGTTGCGGGTCTCGGCCAGGAATGGGTCGAGAACCGGTCCAAATAGCTTCCCCCAGAGATGGGGGCTGAAGCTAGCTTAGCCTTGTTTTTTACGTCTGCCTGCCAGTGGCGGAGCCAGAGAAGGCGACGGGCAGTGACCTGGGACGAGATGGCCCTGGTGGAGAATTTTGCAGCCTGGAAGGTGGCGTCTGCAGAGAACTCGGCTGCGGCCAGGATCTGGCAATATCCTGGTGCGCTCTGAGATTAGCTGCGGAGACGTGCTGCTTGAGCTGCTGAAGCCACTTGATGGAGGTTCTGGTGAAAAAAGACGCGGCCGTGGAGGCCCTGACCGCCCAGGCATCAGAGAGATGAGCGCGGCGCAGGGCCAGTTCAGCTCGTTTGTCCTCGGGCTGGAGAGCTTCGAGGGACTCGCTGGGAGTTGAGCGGGAGGCCAGACCTACTACGGGCTCGTCCACAGGGGGGGGATCGAGCAAGGTAGAGAACTGCGGTTCAAGATTGAAAAACCGCTTGTCCTGGGCGTTGGGAGGGGGAGGGGCCCCGAGGAGGCTAGCTGCCTTGAGACCATGTCAGAGAATATGGGTGGGACAGGAATCACTTCGGTTTCCACCACAGGCTGGGAGAAAATGGAGTCGGGAGGAACCCCCGATGCCGCTGGGTTGGGTGGGGGGGGAGGGTTCAGGCCCGAGGTATTCCTGGCCTTGAACAGGAGGGACCTAAATAGATGTGGTTTAAACAGCCCCAGAAACGCGGGCTGGCCTGGAGAGAGGCCCTCGTCCTCCGACATGTCCCCTTCTGGGGGGCCTGCTCCCGAGAGGAGTTCACTGTCTACGACAGACCCCAATTCGAGATCCTCCTCGTCCCCAAAGAGGGTAGGGTCCCCGAGTTCCTGGGCCTCCATCTCCTCCATCTCCAAGGGCAGGGTCAAGTCCCCGTGGAGAGCTACCTGACCATGCGAAGTTGCTGATCCTCGAGCCTCGGGGGCCTCAGGCCTAGGGGCCAGACCGGTCAGCTGCTGAAACTGTTGTGCTATCCCGTGCCGGATGGCCAGTTCCATCGCTCGTTTGAGATTTTCGGGGATTTCCACCGTGGGGGGTGGGTGAGGCTCCTCCGGGCGCAGACCTGCAGCAGCGGGGGGGAAGGTGGCCTCAGGGGCCTGTCCAGGCTGCGATGAAGAGGCAGAAGCAGGGGAGGAGGGAGGATGGGTAGAGGTAGAGGGAGTGGGATTGGAAGGGTCCAGAGGCACAGAGCTTGACTCCTTAGAGCGTCTGTCAATCTCCTTTTCAAGGGCCCTGTGTCGCCTAAGGGCATCCCTTTGAGAGGCTTTGGATGTTTCCTGTGCTTGTTTGCGCAGGTGGTGAGACTTAGCCTTGGCCTTCAGGGAAGTGCCACGAGATGCATTGTCGTCTGCCATCTGGAGAGGAGAAAAAGTTCTTGATTAACGTGAGGTGATTAACAAGGCTGGACACAGCCTAAGCAGGGGCCGGGAAACCCAGTACTCGTTTCGCACCCCCCTAGGTCAAGGGCAACAGAGGTGCTTTGCACGTTGTTGAGAAGTAGGGCCTAGCCCAGAAGCCAATTGCCAAAGATGGACGCCAAAAAACCGCCCCTGCCGGGCGGACCGGGGAAGGGGGATGGCGGAGCTGCTACCTCCCTTGCTGGGGAGAGACTGTGTAGCCAGTAGACTCCTATATCTAGAGGAGTACCAAGGCAGGATTGCAAGGTACCAGCAGGGATTTGGACATTCCAAGGATCTGCCCAGGAATCAAACACAATGCGGCCTGCAGGTAGGCCTCGAGCAGTGGCAGGCGTCCCTGGGGCTACCAACCAAAAATTTTAAAGTAAAGTGCCATCACGGGTCCTCAGACAGTTGCATGTTTGGATGCGGCCTACGTAGAGGCCGGGGGTCCTAGCGCACGTTTCACACCCCCCTTTTGATCAAAAAAAATTTTTTTGTATTTAAAATAGGAGGCTGTTGCACAGCAGGGCCTAGCCCAGAAGCCAATTAGCCAAAAGTTGAACGCCAGGCAGCTACCCCTGCCGGACGGACCGGGGAAGGGGGATGGCAGAGCTGCTAACTCGCCTGCTGGGGGAAGGGCTACAGAGCCAACTAGCCCTGGTTAGCCTGATAGAAACTAAGCGCAAACAGGCAAGGATATAGGCAGTCCGGAGTCTGCCTATAAAACCTTAAGAAAAACCCTGTTATAGGCCTCTGAAAAATGGCGCCCGGCCATGCGGCCACACACAAGATGGCGGCGACTCCTGCCACTCCCAAGATGGCTGACACCACAGGGAGCCCAAAATGGAGGGCGCAATGACGAGGCAATCCCCAGCGGCGGCTATCACCCAGGAGAAGTTAAAAAGACCCGGAGGCCACAAAGAAGTACCTGGGAGAGGCAGGGAAGCATCTCCCTGGGTTAGAGGGCGTTCGTGGGGGGGAAACGGCCAAAGAACAAAACCAGGCAGGAAAGAAACGATGCAGCTTCGCACGGAGCGAAAAGGCAGCAATCGGAGGGGGGGCAGCGCTCGAAGCGCTGGATTCTCCCTTAAAAGGATAGTGAAACAATTCCCCTTAGAAGAAAAAGGCTCCCTAGGGAGCTCAAACCTCAGTTTCCTGCGCTGTCTGAGAGTCCAAGTTGATCAAAAAAAAAGAAAACACAAGGTGCTAGAACGACCAGGAGCAAAAGGAAAACCAGCCTGACTGCCACGAGGCTGAGCAAAAAACTGGGGCGCGCCCGGAGGACCATGTGATGGTGAGAGGCGTGCCTCAATCTCAAGCTCAGCCTGTGAGAGCCGAGACTGGAGCTCCTCCCGACCTGGACACTCGAGACAGCTCTATGGAAAAGGACCATTTTTCACACTTATGACCGTTGCAGCATCTCCATGGTCATGTGATTTACATTCTGATGCTTGACAACTGACTCTTATTATGACGGTTGCCGTGTCCTGGGGTCATGTGATCCCCTTTTGCAACCTTCTGACAACCAAAAAAGTCAACATATTCACTTAACATCTGTCTAACTAATTCAAGAATTGCATTGATTCACTTAACAAACACGGGGAGAAAAGTCGTAAGATGGGGGAAAACTCACTTAACAAATGTCTGATTTGACAACGTAAATGTTGGGCTCAATTATAAGTCAAGGACTACCTGTATGGGTTTTTAAGTTTCCAAAACATTCATCATAGTTAAAATGGAAAGCGTGCAATAAGTCAACCCCATTGATTTTGCTTTCTAATTGCACTTTCTTAAAAGGACAGTTTTATATGTTAAAGAACTTTTTTCCCCGTCTCTGAGGATTAGTAGGTGGGGGGATTCCTTCTGCAAGCCCAGAGAATGTGAGTTAAACGTATGACTAATGCACAACATATTAGTCATGTCCTTTTAATAGGAGCAACCTTTGAGGCACGTTTGGTGTGAAGCAATGTCTGGTTTATTTATTTGTTTTCTGACTCCTATCTCGGCCACAGTCGTTTGCTCACGTATCCTTTGCTTCCATGATAAACCTCAGAAAGCTGGCTCTACTTTGTGGTCCCAGGCTGCCACGATAATACTTAAATCTCACTTTAAAGCATTCTTTTCCATTTTAGCACAAATAGAATAAGAGTTGATGCTCCCGATTAGCTTCCATCAATTTATTGCTGTAGTCAATTTATTGCTGTAGTCTTTGCACAGGAATCTTCTAATCTAGATTAATAACAATAGCATTTAGACTTATATACTGCTTTACGGTGCTTGACAGCCCTCTCTAAGCAGTTTGCAGAGACAGCCCATTGCCCCTTAACAATCTGGACCCTCATTTTACCAACCTTGGAGGATGGAAGGCTGAGTCACTCTTGAGCTGGTCAGGATCGAACTCCTGGCAGTTGGCAAAATTAGCCTGCAATACTGCATTCTAAAGGGAAGGAAGGAAAATAGCAATAGCACTTAGACTTATATAACACTTCACCCTGCTTCATAGCCCTCTCTAATCAGTTTACAAAGTCAGCATATTTCCCCCCCAACAGTCTGGGTCCTCATTTTACCAACCTTGGAAGGACGGACGGCTGAGTCAACCTTGAGCCTGGTGAGATTCGAACTGCCAAATCGCAGGCACCGGCAGTCAGCAGAAATAACCTGCAGTGCTGCACTCTAACCACTGCGCCACCACGCTTGTTAAGAGTTAGGTAAGGGCCAACAGCACTCGAAGGTTGGATAGATCTTGCTTGTAACTATGTAGGGACTCTAGGCTGGTCCCTCTCTTCACTCTGCCCCTAGCTTCTGCCACTCATTCTCCCACAGCAGGATAGCTGTAAGAATAAATCAAATGAGATAAATTAGGGGAATCCAGTGTCATGGGAATGGAAGAAGTCTGCTTGTGTAACTCCTCATTTTCCCCATATATTCTCAAAATCTGCTTTAAGGGAGTTGGGAGAAGTCTTTGAAACAGGTTGCTATGGAGAAATGCGTTGGCCAGTGAGTGTGGATTCCATTCTTTCTTGAACCAACTTCTATCAGCTCGAGCATTGGGTTCTATACAATATAATATTTGCTCCCACTCAATACATACCCACCCCTTCCAAAATCCTTGATGTTTCTTCATGCAGTGTTTTAATATTAGAGCACAGTCAATGCATCCCTCAAGTCAAAACTGGGTGGTAGCAGTTACTTTGTCCTTTGGTGAAGTGGCTTGTGAAGGCAGGGTTGACATCATCCCTTGTTTTTGTGTCTTTCTAGGTGGCAATAAAAATCATCGACAAATCTCAGCTCGATTCTGTCAACCTGGAGAAAATTTACCGGGAGGTACAGATCATGAAAATGCTGGACCATCCACATATTATCAAGCTTTATCAGGTATGTCACCCTCTTGCCTGTAGAATCTGAAGATTAAAATGTGATGGGAACTCAAACCTTTTTACCAGTCATAAATTTATCCAATGCTTGGTTGCCGTTGGTGGAATTAGTAAGTAGTAATTAATTCATCCCTGTGTACAAATCTGGAAACAATTTGATACTTCAGATCCTTCAAGGTTAGTTTTTTTACTTCATCCTTTTTTGAATGTTAACAACTGGCTTTGAATAATTCATGAATTCACAAGCCTGAACTACCCTTGACTTCAGTAACAAAATGCCAAGGGGAGCTGGCCTTAAAATTGTTGGCTCAGTTATTGCTGAAAGGCACAGAGTTTTTAATCGGTTTAGGCTAGACTGCAGGAATTCTGTTCGGTTTGGAAAATCGGTCGCAGCAGCAGTTCTTCAGAATGCCAGACTCTTGACTTATGATTGTTAGCAAGTACAGATGGATTGTTGTGGCCGCCAGCAGCCGGCAAAGCTGGCGGCAGACTCGGACAGTGAGGGGCCAGTCCTGGAGTCTGGGGAAGGCTCTGATGAGGGCTCTGCGTCGGAGGCAGAAATGGGGCCAGGGCTGTCTGACAATTATCAGCTGCCTTTGGAGTCGGAGATCAGTGGGGCAGAAGAACAGCTGGAGCCTGTTCCCAGTGTGCGAATGTGCAGAGCTGCTAGGAGAAGGGAACAGTTAAGGAACAAGGGTCAACTCGGGAGTAAAGGCTCAGGTGGACAGTGAATGGCCCCTCCCATAGGGAATAAAGAGGAGCGAAAAGGGAGTGGGGTTTGCAGGAGACAATTCGCTAAATACATTAGGATGAAATCTGTTCCTGAGTTCTTGCCAAGTAATTGCTGCTACAGCGTGGCGTTTGGAAGATATCAGCCTGGCAGCTCTCCAAGCCTGATAAAGGCCTGTAGTTGTGAAATCTCTTGAAAGACTGTCGGCCAGGACTTTGCTAGAGAGGAATTCACTTTAAACTAAATAAAAGGGGTTTTATTGGGACAAGGAGTTGGCTTCATGATTTTGGGAAGGTCTAGAACAGGGACTTACAACTGTCCATTTAGTGACGCTACAAAGTTACAACAGCACTGGAAAAAGTGACCGATGACTATTTTTCACACTTAACGACTGTTGCAGCGTGGTCCCCATGATCGTATGATCGAAATTCAGGTGCTTGGCAACTTTTCCATCCTGGTTGCCGGTTAGTTTATCTGCCTCTGCTTGAAGAAAGAGTGAAGTGGGAGCAACAATTCATTGGTCCACTTTCTTAGGAACAAGACACGTTGGGGAAGAATCCTGGCTTAGAGTCCTTTAGGAATGCAGTGAGTCACCTGAGGCTTTTGGCTCTCGCTAAAACATAAGGTCATATGGATCAGTGGGACTTTTTTGCAGAATCCTGTTTATGTAATCTGCAGTTTGACCTGAATAGCTTTGCATCTGCGTGTTCAAGTAGAGCGATTCTCGACTCCGCAATTTCCTAAGGTGGAACAGTGAACGGCAGGATTTCAAAAACCGGTTCTTCCCTTTTCATCGTTGGAGTACTCTTGGTCTAAAGCAGGGGTGAGCAACTCTGGCCCCCTTTAAAGCTGTGGACTTCAACTCCCAGAATTCCTGAGCTAGCCATGTATGGCTGACTCAGGAATTCTGGGAGATGAAGTCCAACAGGTCCTAAAAGGACCATAGTTGCCTTTGATTTGAAGAATAGGAAGGTAAAGTTTACTTAGGTTTCCAAGAAGTGATTGCGTTGTTTCTCCCCATGAAATATTTGGATTGCTTACACTTAATGCTAAACCGCATCTATTCCACAAATATGAATTTGTGTGGAACCTGTTTATCGATTCTCCCAATTTACCGGTGAGATGTTAAAGCTCTGAAGACTGATCTAGTTCATTCAGACAAGCATAGCTCTTAAATACGTTTGAACGTTTAAATAGATCGTGTAATATTTGTCTTTAACATGGCTTTCCTCGTTATATTCCTCCATGCTGTCCTACCAAAAAGAATTTCATCTTAGCACCAATCAAGTAAATATCTTAGAAACCTCCTTGAGGACTTGTTCAGGGCACCAAGTCTCCATTAGCATTGATATTATCTTTTATCCTACGTGGGTCATATGCACACACATAGTATTAAGCAATCAGGAATTTATGTAACATTGATATGGAAACTCCGTTATGCCCCTTTAACAGTTAAGCACCACTTGCTTAACAAAAGATGTTTTTTCTCGTCAGACAACCAGATGTTCAAAACGCTGACAGCCAGTTGTAGAACCGAAGTAGGAAGTAGTTGAGACTTCACCATGGAGTGAGCCAAAATTCAAGAATAGAAGTTTTAAGCGCTGACAAGGAAGACAAGTAATTCAGGAGCAAATCGCAGACATGAATCAGCCAAATGAACAAAGTTTTTCAGAAGCAGCGCTGTGAGCCACCAGATGCCACCGGATTCAGTCATTGTAAATCCCGACGTAAAGTTCTCGCTTAGGACTCTTTTTATTAGCTTGCCCCATGTCATTAACAAATTACTCGTATTAAATGTTGAAGCTCAAGAAGGAAAGACCTCCTCCCCGCCATTTAAAGAAGAAATATTTGTTTTAACAATGTTTGGCTTGTGCTTTTATTAAAATCATCTCTCAATATTGAAAGTTCGCTATAAATCAAGCAGTTAATGGCGATATTATAAAACGAACAGCTTGCTTACTTGAACATGAATTTTGAAATGAGAGAACGATCCAGATCATTAAAAAAAAATCAACATAATACTATTTCATGCTCTTAAGATCTTCTGGACAAAGCAGCCCAGCTGTCAACATTATTCTTTTAGTCAGCTTTAAAAAAAGTCTTTGCTTTTGTTATGGAGCAGTTGAGACTTTCTTCGACTTCCAATTAACCAATTAATCCTTCCAGTGATTTTACCAATAAATACATTTTCATCAAAAGCCTCACAGCTTAGGGGCTGTGTGGTAGTTCATGTAAATCTTTTCAGCCTTGGTTTGATTTCTTAACTCTGCTTTTTTTATATTTAATTTGTTAATTTTAATCTTTTTTTTAATTCTCCTTTTAACTTCTTAATTTAACTTTTTAATTTCTCCTTTTAACTGTGCTGTTTGTCACGTTTTTATATTTTATAGTGTTATAGTGTTTGTAAACAGTGTATAAAATTGATTGGATGGATGGGTAGGTAGGTAGGTAGATAGATACATAGGCAGGCAGACACATACATAGATAGATACATAGACAAACAGACAGCCAGACAGACCCGTTCTCTTCTAACCAGCTATGGTGAAGAGCTGGCATCTTTTATCTCAACCAGAGAAACTGCACTGGAGAGTTTGCTGAATTGTGTGCGTCAGGAGGCCTGGCCTGAATGTGCTAGAGCCCTCGCTCACCATCCTTGCACATCTTGTAGCTGCAGAGTTTCCTCCCCGTGGCCACAACTTGTTCCTTCGGTGAACAAGAACGTCGATGCCTACCTTTGATCAAGAGATTACTTCGGGCATGACGTCAAACTTTCTCAAGGCCCAGGAAAAATCCTGCAAGCTTTGCAGTTCTCCCAACTTTCTGCCTTTATTAAAAGCCTTTCAGTCTCTCCTTTGGCCTAAGAAGCGGCCCGGCTGTTTTAACATTCTAAGTGAGATGATTATTCACTAACACACCAGTCGCTCTCTCTGCCCGACATGAGGGTTTGCAGTCTGTGTTCGATTTGGAGAAAAATATTTGAAGTTCTTGGAAGTGTCTTGTGATAGCATGAAAGCAAATGAACATATTCTGGCATAAACTTTTGTGGATTCCATCCAATTCTCTCATTTTCATATTTAAACACTTGGGAGACAGAAATCGTTACTGATCTAGTTGGATCATCTAAAAATACCCCAGTTGACCAATGCTGTCTTCTCTTCACCCCAAATTATCCTGGATAAGAATACAGTTGACAGGCAGGAACTCTCAACAGGAATATTCTGTTCTTGCAAGATTTCAAAAGTTGTGCTGCCGTTCTTATTTGCCTTCCTATTCTGTGCAAAAGCCGTTGGAGAATTGTTTAACGAGACAGATCTTCCCAGAAAAAAAAAAAAAAAAAAACAGATCTAAACATTTCAGCGCCAAGTGATTTATCTTGTCTCTGTCTTCAAGACTAAAAGTATTTTGGCATTGTTTTCTTATATTTGGCATCCCACAATAAGTGCTAGATGTGTCGAGGAGCGATGCAGAATTCAGGACTATGGATTTCATTTGTTCCCCTGCTCCTCCTAGAAGTTATTGCTCCGGCACGTTGGCTCAAATCCCACAACTTTCAGCCTACGTCTTGCAGTTTATTCTGAGAAACCTCCATAGATCTTAAAGCTGTTTGTGTTCCAGTAACGAGGCATTCCTTTCAAATCAACGATTTAGAGAAACCTTATCTCCATCCTGCCTTCTTCACCTTCAAATTCTGGAAGTAATTTGGAATGGTTATACGTGTAACGATACCTCTGGTGTTTCATTTACCTCAGGAAAAATACTGAAAAAGTTGTTTTCAAGATCTCCTGGGATTCCCTCCCGCCTTTTCTTTTTGCCAGTTAAAATGATGTTTATTTCTTTCATTCACAGGTCATGGAAACCAAAAGCATGCTGTACCTTGTGACAGAATATGCCAAAAATGGAGAAATATTTGGTAAGCTTTCCGACTATAAAAATAGCTCGTTGGTTTCTTCCAACAGTTGCAGACCGTAATATGTTTGGAAATCATCTTTGCTCTTAAAAACAGAAGTTTTCCTCTGCTCGGTCGTCCAGAAACAAAGGCGGGGGATTTTGGGCGGTAGATTATTCACTCCAGTATGTCCTCTTGAGGGATCTTCAGTTCCAAAATTAAGATGGTTCCTCTTTCCGTTGGCATGCTGTACCTTGCAAATGTTTCTCTGTTTGAGAAGGGGAAGCGCAGGCTTCATAAATTTCAGTTTCCCTTCTCTTAGATTATTGGCAATGTTGGCTAAGATGATGACAACGAGAACATAACAACACAGATTCCTACATTCCAGCTCTGTTTTAGGGCAAATGGCAAACATCTCACTGTGAACACAATTTGCTTTGGCTGTCTGGTGTCAACAGTTAAAACAAAAGTATTTTTTTTATTATTCATAACCATTGATTGGGACTCCAGAATCATTTCTCAGGAGACCACATTGTCCTGCAAAAATCCGTTCTGCAAACGTTCTCCAATCTTTAAGTTCAACTTTTTTGAGTCTTGCATAGCTTTGAAATGTTTATTCCATTCCTTAACTCAGGGTGCACAAGGGAAGTTTGAAATTACACACCTGCGAAGGGGTAATGTGTAATCTCACTAGCACAATCCCATCGTGCTGTTGGGCACGGTCGTCATTTTAAGAGAGAAATGAACTGTATCTCACAAGTTTGTGCCTTTTAATAAAAAAATTCTGGAAAGATAGTACCAGATTCTTCCTGTTTGTGTCATCCAAATCAGGAAGAGGTTGCATATTTTCGGATTAACGCCTTTTATTAAAAGGTAGAAACTTTTGTGAGGCATAATTCATTTCAAACTGACGTAGGATTTAAAGTTGGAAAAGGTGCGGAGCTGGAATAATTTTGCAATTACAGGCTATATGTAAGAGATTATTTTGTCAATTAATAATTGTAACAAATTAAAAACCCATTGGGCTTGTTGAGACCTTTTGAGATAGCCTAAAACATTTTGATGTATGTGTGTTCAGCAATCTCTTACTCAGTGGTGCTGTTATTCTTTCCCACCCACCCCCACCCCCCAAAAAATGGCTAGTCTGAGATCTGTCATGGAATTCCTTTGAAAACCAAAGTACTTTGAATATTATTTTTGTCCTTATTTGGAAGCCTCATGGTCAAACTTGTTGTCGCCTCATTCTTTTGGGCAAAGTTTGCCTTCGTTTGTTCTGCACGGAATCCTGAAGGGCCATGTTTCTCCACCTTGACAGCTTTTAAGATGTGTGGACTTCCAACTCCCAGAATTCCCCAGCCAGCTATGAATTCTGGGAATTGAAGTCCGTACATCTTAAAGCTGCCAAGGTTGAAAAACACTGCCAAAGGCACTGTTGGCTGACGATTACAGTCTGACGATAGCACATTAGAGAAAGATCATGTGAAGGTTCCCGCTGTGTAATCAAAATAATCAGAATGTCCTGGAAGTGTTTAACCAGATAAGGTATACAAGGGAGTAAGAAGCGAACCCTGGAAGTCTTTTTAAGAGCTGAAATGTAAAGGCTGCCTTTAATTACCCAGCTTTATCTTGAGTTGTCGTTGGATAAGATTGCCAGTTCTAGCGTTGGATTGTGCAAAAAAACAGTGGCACGTGATCAATTATATGGCTAAGGGCGACTTCCTCCAATGTCACATTTCTTGGATACCTCTTTGTGTTGGGATGTTTCAGAACACAAAATCCAGAGGATGACTAATAGTCAGGCTGCAATCTTGGTTTCTAGTTCAGAATAGCTTTGAGGGTTTGCTAGATTAACCACAGAAGGAATTTGCGTAGGGTCCCTGACAGACAAGCAGCAAGCCAGAGTTTGGTCCCAACAGAAGAGAGGATTTGTTGCTCAGGGTTGAATTGTGGTTTCTGAGCTTGGTGGTTTTCTTGCAGACGTTTCATGTCCAAACTGGGTAACACCATCAGAGCTAATGATTGTGTTATCTAGGTTGATAACCTACTGATAACCACCAAACTCAGAGAACACCAAGGACAAGCACAAGAGTTTGGTCTCCTAGTAGGGTGAGTTATATTCCATGTCCCTGGGCCTAATCCTTCCCTTGGCCCAGCGTCTGCAGAATGTTTCGATAAAATTCAGACAGTGGGATGAACATTACATGACTCCAAACCCTTCTAAGAAGAGAGATACCGATGAGAATTCTTGGCGGTATCTGCGTTGTCGCCATTATTAAGTGGATTGGAGAATGTTCTCCTGGGCTCAGTTCAGCCCATTTTCTGTGTAGCCTAAAAGGGGGAGAAGTTAGATCTGTGTTTCTCACCCTTGGTCACTTTCAGATGCGCGTGGATTTCAACTCCCAGAATTCCCCCAGCCAGCCTTGCACATCTGAAAATGGTCATATAATGAGAAACGCTAGCTTGGATTATTTTTGTCATGCTTCACTTCCTCTTCGATGGAGGCCATGTCCCGCTCTGCGGATGCCGGTTTCCTGGAAGGCGTGGTGGCCCCATGTGTTGCGGTCTGTCGGCCACCAGCCCCTCCAGCAGCTGAATCAGAGGAGGAGGTGGAAGCGTGGGAGTCAGGGCCCTCATCAGGGCAACCTGGGAGCTCTGAGCGGGAAAAGAGAATGGATCTGGCAGAGAGAGAGAGGAGAGAGAGAGAGAGAGAGAGATGGAGGCCAGGCCACCCGTCGGCACTCAGATGGAGAGTCAACAGCCCCCAGGTCTGGAAGTGGCTGAGGAAGAAGAGGAGGAACAACTAGGTCAAGTGCCTGATGCGCAGCTGCACAGAAGGCAGAGGAGAGGAGAGCAGTGGAAATCTATGGGACGGTCCTTGGGACGGAAGAGCCACTGCTGCTAGTGAGGCCCCGCCCTAGTTCTGGGGGAATAAAAGGCAGGGGGGTGGAGATGAAAAGGTGTGGTAGACAACTATTCATCTTCCGGGCCAACGGACGGACTCGTTAACCAGCGAGAGAGACGTTTTGCCGGGCTGCCGGCACTCCTAATAAAGGAATCTTTTGAATTCGCATCGAGAGGGTTTGTCGTGTTTGGGGAGCTGGGTCGGAACACCCTGGTTTCGCCCTGTTTAATCATCCTTGGTGGATAAATATTATTGTTGTTCTCCTTTTTAAAAGTATTTCTGTCTTTTTGCCATTTAAAAAAAAAGCAGGCCCCGTGGTGCTTTCACAGCTTTTCAGCTCCCCGAAGAGCCTAGCATTCTTTTCGGGAGGGATGCGTGTGTGTGTTTGTGTGTGTGTGTGTGTGTGCGTGTAGCATGATTGTACAGTATTTCCAGGGCTCAGGGAGAAATCTCTTTAAGAGGAAATTCCTCATTGGGGCACCAGCTTGCGTGCCAGAACAAAATCAGTGGTTTTTTTTTTTTTAAATGATTTACGGTCAGTTTCTCTCTTTCTGCAGGAACATTTTTGGATGTTGTTCCTCTGGTATAACATATAATATCCTGTTCTACATTGGCAGTTTTACTGAGATTAAGGATCAGTAATGTTATCGACTGTTCTGAACTTTAATGTGCTGCTGAAGAGAGCATAACTAAGCCTCGTTGTTGTGCCTTGCACACCAGCAAGTAGATTTGACATCCGTACTTGGACATAAAGGATCAGTTTTGAGGACTTAAACTCTATTTGATGGGGGGAAAAAATAGCGTGACCTCTCGAATACAGGTAGTCCTTGACTTACAACAGTTCGTTTAGTGACCGAAGCTACAACACTCAAAAGGGTGGCTTATGATCATTTTTCACACGTATGACCACTGCAGCCTCCCCACAGTCCTGTGATTTACGTGTGGCAAAGTCCACAAGTCTTAAAAGTTGCCAAGTTTGGAGACCTCTGCCTAAATGAATGCTTGAAAGTTGAGGCTACCTATATATATATATATATATATATCTTGGAGCTGCTATTGTGGAAGGAATGAACAGGGGCCTTTTATTCTTTGAAATCCACCTGCTTTCGGAAATGTGTCTTTTTTAAAGAATGTTAAAAATTGCCCACCAGGAGTTCCACGCAGGTAATGCTTCAACTGAAAGGGCCACGATCCATTTTGTCTGGCGCAGTAACATTTGCATCTCTCTTTAATTACATACATAATGTATGTGAATCAGAAGTCTTCCCCGGTATTAAAAAAAATTACGCAGAGCCATGCTCGGAATGTATTATGTCACCACGTTGCATAAAATATCACCCGTAACCTTATTTAGATCTTTTAGAAACTCTAAAAGTAGAAAAAAAAGCTTTAGAAAAACGGCTGCTGAAGCTTTCTAAAAAGTTTTAGAGAAATTGGCATTTTCTTTCTTTGCAAATGAATTTAAAAATAATAATAACACAGAAGAACTGAAGAGTGTGGGGGGGGGGGGAGAGCCTTAAAATCACCCAATCGCCTATGTGGATGGTTGTCTTTTTAAGTCACCTTTCTCAAGGCCATGGCAACTTCAAACTTTCGTTAAACGAATGGTCGTAAGTTGGGGACTATCTCTAATTGAGGCACTTGGCAATCCCAAGTTCTTGGCTTGGACGAGGTCCTCGTTTAATGGCTGAAAGGTAGAAGAGCAAGTGGAACTCCACGCATTTGCCTTGTGGCAATGAGACTGGAGAACGAGGAGCTGGAAACCCCCCGGTGATGCCCCCAAACTTGCCCTGGTACCCTGGCTTTGGAAGGCGGAGGCTACAAGGTCCTTTCCGACTCTGTTATCCCGTCATTCTCAATTTGCTTTTTTTTTCCTCTGCAGCTTTACCACTAAAGTAGAATTTCCGTGGCCTTGGAGGTAGATGAGGGTTCCATGTGTACAAAGACATTTTATAAGAGCCCAGAATAGACACTGTTGATAATAAAAGTCAGCAGAAATAAATAATAGTTGGTGAAATGTTTCCTTTTTCCCCCCTTCGTCAACGCCGAGTTGGGTTTATATTAAATCCACCTTTCTTGTTGTAACTGCACATGATGCCGACTCCTGGCATTTCGTCGCGTGTTTAATACTCACGTTTACATGTTTAATACCCCGAGCAAAGCTGTGGCCAGGGTGCTTCCTCGGCCACTTGCGCACCATGTGTGTGTGTGTTTGGCCTGGTTGTGAGTAAGGTCACTTTTATCGGCCCCTTCTGTTCCAGCGGGAGGGTTGGAAGCAGCTACTTGTCCGATCGCCTTTCTCCCGGGAGCCTTGCGAATGTTCAGAACTGATAAGGAGAAGAAAAACCAAACCTGGACTGGGGTTAATATTTCGTTTATCTAACATGGTATCAGAGAAGAACCTCTGGGCCATACGTGCCGCGTTTTGCCAAATGTACCCTTTTGCTAAGCAAGGTACGGTACGGCGTCTGTACTGATAACCACATCCAGAAAGCAAATAGTTGGAGGAGGCTATGTAAATAGGAAGCACTTAAGTAAGACATTGGAGCTCCTGGTTGTGGATTTCTCCCACTTCTGTTGGAAAAGTAAGCAACAGCAGCTGAAGGGTCTACTCCCCTTTAAACTTAGGCAAGAAAAACCACAAGGACACATACAAACTGGGTGAAAACCAGGCTTAGTAGCTGTAACTGTGAAGGGGATCTTGGAGTCTTAGCGGACAATCAGTTAAATAGGAGCCAGCCGTGCGCAGTGGCAGCCCCAAAAGCCAACGCAATCCTAAGCTGCATTAACAGAGGGATACAATCAAGATCAAGGGAGGTATTAATACCACTCTGTAAAGCCTTAGTAAGACCACACCTAGAGTACTGCATTCAGATTTGGTCACCACACTATAAAAAAGAGGCTCTAGAAAGAGTGCAGAGAAGAGCAACCAGGATGATTAGGGGATTGGAGGCTAAAACATACGATAGACGGTTGCAGGAACTGGGCTTGGCTAGTCTGGTGAAGAGAAGGACCAGGGGAGACATGAGAGCAGCCTTCCAATATTTAAGGGGCTGCCCCAGAGAGGAGGAAGGGGTCAAGCTATTCTCCAAACACCTGAAGGTCAGACAAGGAATAATGGAAACTGAACAAGGAGAGATTCAACCTGGAAACAAGGAGAAACTTTCTGACAGTGAGAACAATCAAGCCATGGAACAGAAGTTGCCTTCAGAGGTTGTGGGAGCTTCATCCCTGGAGGTTATCAAGAAAAGACTGGACTGCCATTTGTCAAAAATGGTGAAGGGTCTGCTTGGTCAAGGGGGTTGGACTAGATGACCTACAAGGTCCCTTCCAACTCTGTTAATCTGTATCGAAATTCTTCTTTGCCTGTGACCCTGCTTGCTCCCCAAGGGTTTGTGATATTCCTCAGAGTGGTTTTTTTTTTAAATAAAGAATATAGAAGACCCTAGGACATCCTGGCTAAATCAGACTTAAGGGCCATATCTTAACCCACATTAATTCAATGTTTTTCAGATGTTAGCACTGGCTGGGGAATTCTGGACGTCGAAGTCCACACCTCTTAAATTAGCCCACTTTGTTGTCTGATTGAACCCAGAGTTGTAGATTCAGGCTGTTGTTTTTTTTCCTTCCTTAAATGGTAAAGAGTTGGCAAGCCAAATTGCTGCCTCGGTTGCTGGGTCACAAGCTCCAGTTGCGCTTGGGAGTCTCTTAAAAAGTTGCTTGCTTTCATAAAACCCGATTGTTAATCCTGCCAGTTCATCTCTACCAAGGACGCTAAATTCAGTGGCTTCCCTTTCTTGCCGAGGCCCGAATTGCGAGTCGAGCTGGCACTGAACAAAGCATCGACTTCTCCCAGGCTAGTTTGGCAACCCAGCTTTCTCTTTGAAGGTTCGCACCTCTCGTGGTCAGCGATTGGGGGTGGGGGGGAATATGGTCAGAAGACCCTGTAAAAGAAGCGATTCCCTGATGCTCATTTCCAAACAGTTTCCCAGCACATAAAGATATCCTTGTCTGCCAAGCGCATGCATTTTAATTTCCTTCGCTCAGCTTCCTTTTTAACAAACTTTTCCCCAGGATTTCCTAGCGGGCAAATACGTAGTAATAAGGTGGGGGAGGAGAGAGAGAGAGAGAAATTGGAAATTCTCGAGAAAGGAAAGTTCATGCAGCTGGTATCTTCATTGGCCTGGACTCCTGTTTAGTCGTCATCCCTGGGATACATCAGCCTGTTCCAAATCGTTGTCCCACGTTGGGATTTCTTGCAAATGAGAACCGAGGGGGTTGTGCTGCTCTAAGCAGGACAGGAAACGGCCTCATTTCCAAGTGAAAGACCTGTTTATTCCAGCTATTGTTCTCTTTGAAATTGAGATGGTTTCCAGTTCTTCTGAATTACCCCAATTAAATTGACTTAAGGAGGTTGGAGGTTAAGAGTGACCTCCGTTTGTGGGGTGTGTGTGTGTGTGTGTGTGTAAGCTACATGTTTTCTAGGAAAGCCTATATATATATATATATATATATATATATATATATATATATATATATATATATAAACCTATAAAGCCTATAACACGTCATAGAGACAAGCAATCCCAGCTGGAAACCAACATGACTAAAGCAAAAACAACAGAGTTAATTACAAGTGGGAGGCGGTTGGAAGGGCCTATTACGTGTGCAAGTGCTAAATTGATTAATGATACATAAAGGCATAGATCTCTGCAATGGTAGTTTAATACTCCAGCGATGTCAGCAGAGGCTTAGTAAGTAATAATAAATACCATTTTAGTTCCGGAGATGTATACCCGGAACTCGTATTTTTAGAATAGTTTGTCATAAATTTAAAAAAATATCTATCTATCTATCTATCTATCTATCTATCTATCTATCTATCTATCTATCTATCTATTTATTTATTGCAGGACAATCATTTAGCAAAGAAAGGTAGAGATTGCAGTGGCTGCTTTGAAAAGCATGTTCCAAAGGTGTTTGCGTGAAAACCATTGGTACATCGTTAAGCAAGACATGCCCCAATATTGTAACCTTGTTGCCATTACCGTTGTTAAGTGCATCCGATCGATCGTTAAGCGAGTCTGGCTCCTCTCATTGGCTTGTGGGGAGGTCGGCGATAGCCTGACCCCAGGACGCTGTGCCCGTCGTCAACCCAACCCGGTCCCGGTGCCCAAATTTTTCATTGCGCGTTCGCGGGGATGTTGCGGCAGTTGTAAGTCTGGGCGCGTGTAAGTCTCTTTTCCCAGAGTTGCTGCAACTCCTGATGGTCACTAATCAAATGGTTGCATGTTGAGGACTAACTGTACACCAGCAGTTATCAGAAGTTCATCCTGATAACCTAGAAGGCCCCGAAATGAGGTAAGGAGAGTTGTGCTCTCCACAGTTTGGCCCCCTTTTGCACATTCTGTCCGTTGCTCGCCTTTTTTTTTTGAACCCGATCTTTGCAAACTGCAAGTAGTCGTCAAATTACAACAGTTCACTTAGTGACCGTTGGAAGTTACAACGGCGTTGAAAAGAGTGAGCTGTGACCATTTTTCACACATCCCTCACCGCGATCCCCATGGCCACGTGATCAAAGTCCACACGCTTGCCAGCGGGTTCACGTTTCCGACAATTTCAGTGTCCCCAACCTTGTGGCAAGTAAAATCATCGAGGAAGCCAGATTCACTTAACAACCAGGTTACTAACTTAACAGCTGTAATGATTTTTTTAAACGTTTTATTATATTAGTATAATATATAAAAACTCCATTTCAATCAAACAGTGCATTGCCTGGATACCGTTGTTTTTCGGCGATCATAATCGGGGAGTTCACAATAACAGCTGCAATGATTCACTTTAACAACGGGGGCAAGAAGGATGGGGCAAAGCTCCCTTGACAAATGTCTCACATAGCAACGCAAACTTGGAGCTCCATTTTTGGTCATAAGGACCGCCTGTCCCTCATTGGTTCGAAGAACCTATCCTGGAAATCATTCGGATCCCCATTTTTGAAAAAAAAACAACAGAAATGCAGAATGATTCAGATATTATTTTCCTCGCAGACAAAGACCGCAACTCTTGTTGTGGAGTTTGGGGGTTGATGGGTCTTGTTTCGTTCCTCCGCCCCCCCCCCCCCCAAATCCTTCCTGGACTGATCCGGTCCTTGTTTGTCCTTTGACGGGATCTCATAGGATCTCTTCATCAATGAGCCGTCACCCTGGGGGAAAGCTGCCTCTTAAAATCATTTATTATCCGGTCAGTTTTCCCAAATCTTCTTAGAGGGAAGCCCAGCTGGCGTTTTCAGCTGCCTCTTGTGAACAGTAGCAAGTAGCTGGCTTTGTAACACGGTACAAATTCACACCCAGGAATCCTATCCCACCGGAGGCTTCCTTTTTTTAAATAAAAAAAAAAGAGAGAGAGAGAGAGAGAAAGAAACGTTTTAATATTGCTAAGCCAAATACATTTGTCTTGTTATTCCACAAACTCCGTTTCGCTTCCATCTTCGCCATGCTTCATAATGCATAAAAATCCTAGATTTTTTTTTAATTAGTATATCACGTCAAATGCAAACCAAAAAATAAAATAAAAATAAGAACAATAGGGGAAGGGAAAGGGAAAGTGTAGGGAAAAGGGGAAAAAAAGAAAGACAAGGTATTGACTTCAGACTGGTGTAGTAGAATAAGATAATTTTTTTTATTTTTATATAATAGTATAAACTAGCCTTTTCTATGACAGCAAACCTACCTAGTGGGTAAACCCCAAAATGAAAGTTTTATTTTTGTTCTCATCTCAAGCACAAAGTCCAGAAGTGGTTGCCAAGTCGAAACAAAAGTAATGGTGTGTGGGAGGTTTTTTTTTGTTAACCGAAGCAGTCAGTTTCGCCATCTCTGCTAACTTTTGTCCTTTGAGTTCATTTCATGGACAACTCTTGTGTCTTTTTCTTGGCAACAATAGGGAACTCGCTTTCCGTTGGTTGTGTATGTACATTAGAGGTTAAGTAAATGTTTGCTGACAGTGGTTTTAAGGCAGGCAACCTCACATACGGGGCCGAACGTTTCTGATTTAGGAACATGTTATTGATCGAATACCTGTCCTTTCAACAGTGTTGTAATTACTTTATTGGGTATTTTTATCCCATCCCCTGAATTCAGAAGCCTTCTAGAAGAAGCATACAACTGTTTTCAGGCTGCCTGTAGGGATTAAAATCAGGCCGGTGCTCTTCTAATCTGCTTTTCTTCTCAAAGAGAAGCCCGAGATGATCTAAGAGAAAAACCCTCCGAAGGTTGGATGCAGTAGCATCCTACCTGTTGTTGCAATTGGTCTTCTAGTCCAATGCCTTGCTCAAGTAGAAGACCCCATACCATTCCAGAAAGAAAGAAAGAAAGAAAGAAAGAAAGAAAGAAAGAAAGAAAGAAAGAAAGAAAGAAAGAAAGAAAGAAAGAAAGAAAGAAAGAAAGAAATAGCACTTAGACTTATATATATTTCACAGCCCTCTCTAAGCAGGAAGGGAGGGAAGGAAGGAAGGAAGGAAGGAAGGAAGGAAGGAAGGGCCATAGCAGTTAGAGTTATATACTGCTTCACAGCCCTCTCTAAGCAGGAAGGGAGGGAAGGAAGGAAGGAAGGAAGGAAGGAAGGAAGGGCCATAGCAGTTAGAGTTATATACTGCTTCATAGCCCTTTCTAAGCAGGAGGGAAGGAAGGGAAGGGAAGGGAAGGGAAGGGAAGGAAGGGAAGGGAAGGGAGGAGGAAGGAAGGAAGGAAGGAAGGAAGGAAGGAAGGAAGGAAGGAAGGAAGGAAGGAAAGGAAGGAAGGAAGGGCCGTAGCACTTAGAGTTATATACTGCTTCACAGCCCTCTCTAAGCAGGAAGGGAAGGGAAGGGAAGGGAAGGGAAGGGAAGGAAGGAAGGAAGGAAGGGCCATAGCAGTTAGAGTTATATACTGCTTCACAGCCCTCTCTAAGCAGGAAGGGAAGGAAGGAAGGAAGGAAGGGCCATAGCAGTTAGAGTTATATACTGCTTCATAGCCCTTTCTAAGCAGGAGGAAGGAAGGAAGGGAAGGGAAGGGAAGGGAAGGGAAGGGAAGGGAAGGAAGGAAGGAAGGAAGGAAGGAAGGAAGGAAGGAAGGAAGGAAGGGCCATAGCAGTTAGAGTTATATACTGCTTCATAGCCCTTTCTAAGCAGGAGGGAAGGGAAGGGAAGGGAAGGGAAGGAAGGAAGGAAGGAAGGAAGGAAGGAAGGAAGGAAGGAAGGAAAGAAAGAAACTAGCAATAGCACTTAGACTTATATACCGCTTCACAGTGCTTTACAGCCCTCTCTAAGTTTGCAGTCAGCCTATGGCCCCCAACAATCTGGGCCTCATTTTACCGACCTCGGAAGGATGGGAGACAGCAAGAATAATAACCCAATTCAACGTTTCTCAACCTTTGCAGCTTGAAGACTGGGTGGACTTCAATTCCCAGAATTCCCCAGCCAGCTATGCTAATTCAGTGTTTCTCAGGCATGGCAGCTTGGCAGATTCTGGGAGTTGAAGTCCACCCCTCTTCCAAACTGCCAGGGTTGAGAAAGGCGGCACTAGGGAGTTAAACCACTTCCCCTCCAAGGCCCGAAGGCCGCCCTTCAAGATCCCTTCCTGGGGAATTGGCACAGAGCTGATTTCCTTACCCTTTGCACCCTGCACAAAAGACGAACACAACCCAACACAACTTTTCCTCCACCCCCCCACCCCCCCTTACGCTTTGCATCCCGTACAAACACTGAACACAACTCACCTAACTTTGCAAAGTCACTGTGTAAATTGCGAACGTTGGAAAGCATACAAAATGGGGTGCTCTACCCCACCCCAATTGGATTGCTTATTTAGAGAGGGGGGGTTATTTCCCACCCCCCCAAAAACCCATCTTTTAATGAGACACTAGAGGTTTCTAGGCCAACCTCGTTTGGTGGCATGGCAATTGTATAACCCGTTTGACTGAAAATCTGTCAGTAAAACCACTAATCAGATCTGACGGTGAGATTATTGCAAAGGCAAAGCGGGGCCGGCACCCATGGTTACATCACCTCCTTTTGTTTATACTGGGGAGAGAGGGAGAGGGAGGGAGGGAGGGGGAGAGAGAGAGAGAGAGAGAGAGAGAGAAAGAAAATCTAGCCCCTTTCATCTCTTCCTGGAGAGTTACAGTTTGGTGCACAAAGGAAACATAATTTGAGGGCCTGTCCAGTTTCCTAGCCTGGTTTTCTATAAAGATATATATGAAAGAAAGAAAGAAAGAAAGGAAGGAAGGAAGGAAGGAAGGAAGGAAGGAAGGAAGGAAGGAAGGAAAGAAAGGAAGAAAGGAAGAAAGGAAGAATTTGTTCAAATGTATATATTAACAAATAGGAGTATAAAATATGCACTGGAATAACAGTTGAACTGCAAGCACTGTCAAAAAGGATTGTAATATACATAACACTTTTATTTTAAATATTTGTGTTGTATTTTGTATTTTAATGTTTTAATTTTTCAATAAAGGGTTATTATTTAAATATATATATCTATATATCTATCTATATATAAAACAACCTTTTATTTTCTCTCCCCCCTCTCCACCAGTCTAGCTAATTAAGTACGTTTTAAAAGGGCCTTTTTCATTTTATAAGGGCGCCTTGCAAAATTGTTTTCTCTCCAAATTGTTTTCGAAATCAATTCTGACATAATCGACAGTGGGGTTTTCTCCCGGTGCCTTAGAAATGGCCTCCTCTCCTTCCTTCCGCTCGCAGGTCTTCTTCGTCAATACAAATCTGGATTCCTTCCCCCACTGTCCTTTTCTTCCTCGTGTAGCTGCCAGGGGGCTGTGTTCACTGTCCATTTCTGAAGAAAGACACACAACACACACACCTCGCCCACCACGGAAGGTCACGACTTTTTCCACTCCCATCCCATCCGTTGTGTGTGTCCCCCAAATCTCTATAAATCGTCTTAAAAGAGGTAGCAGGCGAGGTGGGTTTTAGTAAACCCACGTTTACTAAAACGTCCTTGGCAAGGATTACTAAGGCGTCCTTGGCAAGGGAATCGGGGGGGGCATGCGAACTTCTGAGGGTGGATTTTTTTTTTCTTGGTTGGGGCAGGTTGCCAAGTGCCCAAACTTTTGATCACCGTGATGTGGGGGACTGCAAGAGTAGAGTAGAGTAGAGTAGAGTAGAGTAGAGTAGAGTAGAGTAGAGTAGAGTAGAGTAGAGTAGAATAGAATATTCTTTATTGGCCAAGTGTGGTTGGACACACAAGGACTTTGTCTTGGTGCAAATGCTCTCAGTGTACCTAAAAGAAAAGATACATTCATCAAGAGTCAAGAATCATAAGATACAACACTTAATTATAGCCATAGGGTACAACAAGCAATCAAATCATACCAGGAAACAGTCCATATAAATCATTAGGATACAAGCGACAAAGTTACCGGTCATGCAGTCACAAGTGCGAGGGGAGGGGTGATCAGGAGTGATGAGAAGATTAATAATAATAGTAGTGCAGACATTGTAAATACTTGGACAGTGTTGAGGGAATTATTTGTTTATCGGAGTGATGGTGTTCGGGCGAAAACTGTCCTTGTGTGTAGTTGTGCTGGTGTGCAGGGCTCTATAACGTCGTTTTGAGGGAAGGAGTTGAAGTCACGTTTCTCCGTGCTGTTGTAACTTCAAACACAAGTCTACCTGAAACTTTGCTGAAACTGTGGGATGAATAGAAGCCCCGTGTGATTGTGCTCTTGGTTTTACAAGAGAGTCTCCTGAACGATACTATTTTCCTGTCGTTTCTGGGCTGTTTGGGCAGGAGGCATGGGTTCCAGATCTTGGTTATATGACCTTATTTTGTCGGGAAGAATAAAGGACAAACCTGGAAAAAAAAAATCTGAAAGAGGATAATTTTTGTGTTGTTGTTTAGTTGTTTACATTTAAAACTTAGCTTTGCAAGACAATTCTTAAGGGCAAATTTTACAAGCCTCTAATAAAAAAAAATATATTGAAAAAAAATCAAATGGCATATGATGCAAACTTGCTTTTTTTTTTAAAGGGCAATTCCCTTTTCACATGTTTTGCGTGAATTTGAAAGAGCGTGCATTAAGTGGTACCATTTGCAAACGGCCCAAAATAAAGGGCAGAAGTGGGCTTTTTGAAAAATAAATAAATCTAAAGGACAGCTTTCCAAAATAAAAGGCTGACCTTTTTAATCAAGGCCATATGGCCGCTGTACTACTGGCTCAACTTAAAAGAGATCTAGAAAACTGGCATTCTTCTGACATGCCTCCAACCCTCCTGGGGTTCCAGAAAGACCTTAAAACTTGGCTTTTTGGGGGAGGCGGGGTGGGGAGTGTAGTTTAGGGAACATAGTTTTGGAGGGGGAGTGTGGTTCAGAAAAATAATAATAATAATAGTCTTATAACTGGGTGTGAAAACACAAACGAAAGCTGTTCCTTAGAACTTCATGCTAGCGTCAGATGTGTCTTCCTGTTTGCGATAGTTGCCCTCTCAGAGTATGAAAGGAGGAAGTCCCAGCAGGGTAAGGCCAAGACATCTGGTGGTTTCTTACTTGACTGCTGCCCCAAGCTTGCAAAAATAAGAATAAGAATAAAAAAAAATCAAAGAAAAAGACCTCGCTTCCCTTGTCAGCGAAGTCCTCTTCATTCAGTAGGTCTTGAATCCTGAAACTCTTCAGAGGATGTGCCAGGTGGCTGGGTTGGTCCTGCCAACCTGTACAACATTAAGGAGGGCTGAAAGCATTGAAGAGTCTCCCTCCCTCCCTCCCTCCCTCCTCTTTCTTTCCTCCTCTCTGTCCTCCCTCTATCCCTCCCTGTCTTTGTCTCTCTTTCCCCCCTCTGTCTCTCTCCCTCCCTCTCTCTTTCTCTCCCCTCTCTCCTCTCTCTCTCATTCTCCTCCTCCTCCTCCCTCTCCCTCCCTCATTCACATTCTCCCCTCCCCTTCTCTCTCTCTTTCTCTCCCCCTCTCTCCTCTCTCTCTCATTCTCTTCCTCCTCCTCCCTCTCCCTCCCTCTTTCACATTCTCCCCTCCCCTTCTCTCTGTCTTTCTCTCCCCCCTCTCTCTCTTCTCCCCATCCCACCCCACCCCTTCCCATGCACACATAGTAAATTCCAGGTGGCCTCCAAGCAACACTTTTGAGAGTCCTTGTTTTTGCAAAGAGCCAGGACAGAATGTCCTAGGAAGAAAGGCTGGGACGTTCGCTCTTCCAGGGAAGAATTGGCCGTGTCTTCTTTCTGGTTTCCATCAGGCCAGGCAGAGCCGTGCATACAAATGCAGGAACTTTTTCACCTAGCTATGAAACCTCCCAGCCAAAACATCCCCTCCTGTTGCCCGTTACATGGCGCTGCCACGCTTGATTTCCGAATTTGGGAAAGAGGAGAGAGAGAGAGAGACCTTTTTCTGTGCAATTCACCTTTTGCCTTTCCTCTTTCCGCAGATTACCTGGCCAACCGGGGACGTTTGAGCGAGACGGATGCCAGGCGCAAATTCTGGCAGATCCTCTCGGCTGTGGAATATTGTCACGGCCGGAAGATTGTACACCGGGATCTCAAAGCGGAGAATCTCCTTCTCGATAACAACATGAATATTAAGATAGCAGGTATTCCATACGTGATGGGCTGGGCGGGTGGTTTATTTATCTGTAAATAAATTCATAATTTTCGATGACTCTAGGCAGCTTACAAAAAATAAAAATAAACCAATATAAACAGAGTGAAAACAATACACTCCTCCCCAAATCCCTCTTGCACTCACGAGGGTTAGATAAAATTGGCCCGAAGGTCTTGCTATAAAAATTGCTCCTGCTTGACTTTTCCCTCTCTGCTTGTCCAAATCGGAGTCATTTTGGATGCTATGAAGTTTTTACTCCCCTTTGCAGTGCCATAGCAACCCCCTAACCCCCTGGCCAGATGTGCAGGTTACAATCAAATTAATTAATTTGGGGGTTAGAAGAAGAAGAAGCGACTCAAAATGGAAAATTCTCGGGTTATTTTAGCATGCTTGATTCCGTTTTAATTACAAATTTAAATACAGCAGATGTTTGCCGCAGCAGGATAATTTCCCTCCGCCTCTGTATATTGCAAAGGATTCTTGGATTGCCCGACTAGAATTTGTTTTAAAATGAGACGAACGAGAAAATGTTTGAGCTTCTTGAGAGTTTTGTAACGCTGTCCAGTTCTTGGAAGAAATCATGTCTTGCAACTTTGGCCGAGAGTGTTTGGTTCCCAAGAGGGTGGAACTCAGAACTGTGGGCATTGAGTTCCAGAGGGATGGATAGCAGTAGGGAAGTGGGAATGGAGGCTAAAACGACTTAAAAGCCGATGGCTTTAGTAACAGAGGTCATATATTATTGTAGTTTAATTTTGCATCATGGGTAGGTTGAATGGAGAGAGAACCAGGATGTGGGAAACAGCCTCGGTTCCCAGTTGGGTTTGGATAAAATATGGTCACTTCTACTTGCTTGCAAAGGACCGTCTTATGCTGTTAAAAGGATTGATATTTTTTGCAACTCTTGGCAGGCGCTTAATTCAACTCCAAAACAGAAATAAGGAATGGCAGGTACATCCTGGACCGTATTTTGTTGTTAAAGCTAGTCAAGGAAACCATTTTCATAGCTTCGGATAAGGCTTGGATTTTAGTAACGTCCTTGTTTTGACATAGCTTGAAGAAAAAGGACCAGAAATTGTACTTTTGTTTTTGGATCGATCGCAGCTTGTTTTAACTTCCTGATCAGGACTTCAGGCTACCATTTATGAAGCTGGTTTCTTGTTGCTGATCCTAGTAGAGATTGAAGATAATTTAGGGCAAAGATCTAGGCAAGGTATATGCTGTAGGTGGAGGTTGAAATCAAGGCGCCCAGCAGCTGTTCCTTGTAGCCTTAAAAACGTGGTTTAGTCTTAGATACCAACAAAGCGGAAAAAAAAATCAACTTCCTTGTATCAAGGACAGCAAAATCCATTGGGCATTATTTGCTGCCTAATGAGATAAATTCTTCCTTGCCTTTTCCACCGTTTAATTCGTTAATGCGAAGTGAAGTCTTGATGATGCCTGCAAGATGTCTTGTAATGGCTGTATAATTATCATCCCGGCGTCTGCTGATAACGTCACGTGGCATTTGCACTGTTGAGTTTAAACCCAAGCAAGGAGCTCTGTGAAACCCATAGAAAAGAAGATTTGTAGCTCAGGGTGGAACTGTGGGGCCCTGGCTAGGAGGGAGCGGGGAGACAGAGGAGGAGGAGGAGGAGGAGGAGGAGGAACAAGGAGAAGGAGACAGAAGAAAGAACTGCGAGACCCTTGGTGCTCTCTGAGCTTGGTGGTTTTCTTGCAGACATTTCATGACCCATCTAGGAACATCTTCAGTGCTAGAAGCGGGGAGGGGGTTATATTACAAGGGCCTTTTAGTGCTGATTCTGTTATCATATCAGGTAGTGAAGCATCTCAGAGAGGACCAAGGACCCCAGAGCACTGTGAAATTTACCCATCTGGTTCTCCTGAAATTCACCAGGGATCAGGTAGCCATTCATCCAGATTTAACCCAGCTGCCACCCACCCACCAAAGGCATTCGGCCCCGAGGAGGGATTTTGGTTTGCAAAAGCCACCGTGGAGAATGTATTTGTGCCTCCTCCGTACTTTCGTGACACAGAAATCAGGGCAGGCTCTTGAGAAAGAAAGACTCTCGGTTCACAAGCTGAGCGCCACTCAAGGCCGCCCAACTTCTTGCCCTGCCAACAAGGCGGGTGACTCTTTTTGACAGCAGCGTGTGAAGGAACAGACTGCGGAGACAAATGAAATGCACGCTTCACTTCCACGTCTCCCGGAGGCTTTCCCACCAAGGACGGTGCTGCTGCGCTTGTTCGAATCCACACCCCTCCCTTCCACCCTCCGGCTGCCTTGTTCCTGGAGGCTGACTGTGCAGGTGACGTTAACATGTGAAAAGTGGACAAACAGGCCTTTCTGGTTCCTCCATTGTCTCCTCTTCCCTTCACAGTTGGCTTCTTCTTTGCTCAGACGTTCTGCCCTTTTGAGCTGCCAATTTTTATATATATGTATGCATGCATGTATGTATGTATGTATGTATGTATGTATGTATACATATACATATACATATACATATACATATACATATACATATACATATACATATACATATACATATATATATATATATATATATATATATATATATATATATATATGGCATTCAGCCTTGTTCGGGTATTTTCCCACGTCATTGTAGTTGTGCTTTTAAAGTTGTAGCAACGTTTCGGCAGACTATACAGAAACTATACAGAAGCCTGATGATGGCAGATGAGATTCTGCCGAAACGTTGCTACAACTTTAAAAGCACAACTACAATGACGTGGGAAAATACCCGAACAAAGCTGAATACCATATATGTAAGTACCCGCGAAAACTTAAGAATGAATGAATATGTGTGTGTGTGTGTGTGTGTGTGTGTGTGTGTGTGTGTGGTTCTCGCGGGTATTTGTATGTGGATCTTTGGTTGTTCGGGTTTTCTCCCGCGTAAGATTCGAAGTATCTAGGCAACGTTTCGATGAAGTCTCATTCATCATCTTCAGGCTTCTGTCTTCGGCTCTGTGCTTCTCAGAGTTAGAAGAGTCAGTCAGCCACTCTGAGAAGCAAGAGCCGAAGACAGAAGCCTGAAGATGATGAATGAGACTTCATCGAAACGTTGCCTAGATACTTCGAATCTTACGTGGGAGAAAACCCGAACAACCAAAGATCCACATACACACACACACACACACACACACACACACACACACACACACACACATTTATTTGCAACGCTTAGGCCCTTCAGGAGGTGGGGACTTCTGGTTTATTATGGGAATGGTTGTGTATTCCTTGGAGAGTGGGAGGCCATGGATTGGCAGCAACAGCATATATTTGGGACCAGAAAATGCTCCACTCTGCTGGCCGACGAACAGCTTCCATGTTGGCCCTTTCAAATTTGGAGAGGTCGAAGCAAGGCAGGGAGGAACGCGAAGCAGAGGGAGGCGATCGAGTCTGGCCTCCAGCCCAGCCTGAGGCCAGGTGACTTCCTCAGGTGTCCCACGCAGTTTCTTAGCAATGGTGTTTTGTTTTGTTTTTCAACTTCCCCATCTAGGCCGCCACGGGTCGCCTCCTTTCGAAGTGCCAACTGGGCTCGGCTTAGCTTTTTGAATCAAGTAGCAAAACGGGGGAGGGAGGGTAAGATGGTGAACGTGTTCTGAGCCAGGCTTCCCCCAACAGCACGAAGCCGAGTCCTCGTCCTGATAAACTCCTTTTATTTGATTTGCAATGAATTTCCTTCCCAACAAAGTCCCGGCCAACAGCCTTTCATGATAGTTCCCAATTACAAACCTTTATGAGGCTTGGAGAGGGGCTAGGCCTATATCTTTCAGACACCACAATACTTGGCAAGCATGCTGGAATGAACCAATTGTCTCTTGCAAATCCCCATTCCCCCTTCGCTCCTCTTTTATACTCTAGGGAAGGAAGCCATTCACCATCCACCTGTAGCTTTACTGCCAAGTTGACCCTTGTTCCTCAGCTGTTCCCTTCATCTGGCAGCTCTGTGCATGCGCACACTGGGAACAGGCTCCAGCTGTTCTTCTGCTTTACTCCGACTCCGAAGACAGCTGATAACTGTTGGATGGCCCTGGCCCCATCTCTGCCTCCGACGCAGAGCCCTTTTCGGAGCCTTCCCCAGACTCCAGGACTGGCCCATGCTCCTCCCCAACCTCCTCACTGCCCGAATCTGCCGCCAGCTCCGTTGGCCGCTGTCGGGCCACAACAGAACGGGGGATCAGATCAGGTCTGCTAAAACATCATTTCGGATCCTCAGCAGGCATCAAGAAAGTCGCCAGTGGTTAGATGACTGTGGAGATTCTCAATCATCCAGGCCATGGTTGTCCCAAAGGCGTGTCTCCCCCCCAAAAAAAAGGCAACTGGACATGTTCTTCTGTTAAGACATCATCCAAGAAGAACTGAAGAAGCTTCTTGGCTGAGAAGCGAAATGTTTTCGAAGAAAAAGACCAAGAAAGTCCAGTTGCCACTTCCTGTTTCCAATGCGAGACTTCCAAGAACGTTACATTTTCCTAGAGCTTAAACAAAAATGTTTAAGGGATTTTGGATTTGGCTCCTGAGGTTCGAGACTGATGTCTTCTTCTACATATGTTAGACTCCGTTTCCCATAAGCTCAGCCCTCCTGGCCAAGGGTCAAAAACCTTGGCAGACAATTGCAAATCTTCAGAAGGACATCGGATTATCTACCACTGATAAATCCACGAGCATCTAGGCACGTGCCCGGATTCTCCAGAGAATTTTTATCCTTTTATTTATTAAACTTAGATGTCACTCGTCTTCCCTTGAGAGGCATTAAATGGCTTACAATCAGTAACAGCCAAATAAAAGCGTCAGAACCATACACCCTAGCGGTAGAATTGATTCAAAATGGACCAAGATGGGGAAAGAAAGGTACAAGGTGTACCCAGGGGAGGCGTTCGGGGGCTCTTCTTCTTGGTCCATTAACCTCCCACCCACCCCCCGATTCATTATTCATACAATTCAATTCGGATAGAAATTCGTTCTTGTGCCCTAGTGAAGTTGCTCGTAGCTGCGCTCAAGTCGTCCTTTAAGGGAGAGAGTTATGAAATGTACCCCTCCCTCTTAAAAAATAATAGAGAGACCCCAAGCGCATTCCAGCAGCCAGACGCTGGCCGGCTTCCATCGTCGGAGAGTATATCTTAGAATATGGATTTACAACAGGAAGGGAGACGTCTCCCGCTGATCTGAAAAGGCTTAACATTTCACAGGCACGAGGGGTGAGAGGAATGAAACTTTTCCTTTGGTTTAGCATCTGGGGAAGGTCCTGTGTAGAGGGGGAGAGAAGGGGTTTCGGGCAGCTGGTTACGGGTTCCAGGATCCCCGCGGCTTCGATCCCAGAACCTTACCGTGGGATTTCCAGAATTGTTTCTTGAAGGCGACGTGGCAGATCAAGGAGGAAGCTTATTCCCGTAGCCGGGGTCTGCTGGGAGTTGGGATCCATCCCTCTTAAAATGGCTGCATTTGGAAAAACACTACATGGTTGTGAAATGATGAAACCCGGGCTAGGCCAAAGTTTAGGAAGGAAAAGATCTGTTCACAAAATTATCCGGAACCCAGGAATTGGGAAGGAAGGAAGGAAGGAAGGAAGGAAGGAAGGAAGGAAGGAAGGAAGGAAGGAAGGAAGGAAGGAAGGGGAAAATGGGAGGAGGGAGGAAGGAAGAGTAAAGGAAAGGAAAAAGATAGGAGGGAGGGAGAGAGAGGGAAGGAAGGAATGGAAGGGGAGGGGAAAAGAAGGGAGGAAGGAGAAGGGAATGGGAGGGAGAGAGGAAAGAAAGAAGGAGAGAGAGGAGGAAGGGGAGGGTAGAAAAAATGGGAGGGGAGGAAGGAAGGAGATGGGAAGGAAGGAAGGAAGGGGAAAATGGGAGGAGGGAGGAAGGAAGAGTAAAGGAAAGGAAAAAGATGGGAGGGAGGGAGAGAGAGAGGGAAGGAAGGAATGGAAGGGGAGGGGGAAAAGGGAGGAAGGAGATGGGAATGGGAGGGAGGGAGGAAGGAAGGAAGGAAGGGGAAAATGGGAGGAGGGAGGAAGGAAGAGTAAAGGAAAGGAAAAAGATAGGGAGAGAGAGGGAAGGAAGGAATGGAAGGGGAGGGGGAAAAGAAGGGAGGAAGGAGAAGGGAATGAGAGGGAGAGAGGAAAGAAAGAAGGAGAGAGAGGAGGAAGGGGAGGGTAGAAAAATGGGAGGGGAGGAAGGAAGGAGGGAGGAAGGAAAGCAGCAGAGGAAGGAAGAAAAGAAGGGAAGAAAGAGATAGGAGAAGGAGGGAAGGAAGGAAGGAAGGCTCTTTTCACAAAATTATCCAGAACCCAGGAGTTGGGCTGGATCCACGGAAGGTTCTTCTGAACCAGCTTTCTGGTTTTCCCAGCGCTTAACCCGGCACCCACGCGAAATCTCTCAGTTGGACATCAACCCAGGGGCATCTTCCGCTTGTGTTCTCTTGATATACCTGCCAGGTAGAACAGCGGTATCTGTGGTTCATCTGTGTTTTGCTTTTGTTTTGTGTTCCCCCCTTTTCCTCTGCAGATTTTGGGTTTGGGAACTTCTACAAAAGCGGCGAGCCTCTGACCACCTGGTGTGGAAGCCCTCCGTACGCGGCTCCCGAGGTCTTCAAGGCCAGCAATATGAGGGGCCGCAGCTGGACATTTGGGTACCTGCCTCGGGTTAAATGAAGCCCTTTCTTGGTTTCTCCCCCTTTTTTTTGCAACACCCTCTTCCTTTTCTACTTACATTTTTGTTTTTCTGACTTGCTTAAAATGCCTCCTTCTTGTCGCAAGAAGAGAGCTTTGAGTCCGGAAAACCTTCCCCGTTGAAACGTGCAAGACAGGGAACCGCTCAGCGGATGCAGAAAACGGGCTCCAATTCTCCTCCTCTCCTTCCTTCCTCTCTCTCTCTCTCTCTCTCTCTCTCTCTCTCTCTCTCTCTCTCTCTCTCTCTCTCTCCCCCCCTCTTCCCTCTCCGTCTCTCTCTCCCCTCCTCTCTGCCCCCTCCTGAATTTGGACCAAGATGTATTGGCGTGTCCACGCTGGGCTGAGCAGATTTAAGTTCTTCCCCCTTGGGAGATTCTCAAAGCCTGGAGGGATTTGGCTTCTAGGGAGAAGGCGGCCTGGCCTTTGGCAATCTTGCTGCAGGGCTGGACTCCGTGCCTTCTTCCTTCATGCAGCTCTTGGGGGAAAGGAAACACAGAGGGGACACCAGGGTCCCCCAGAGGACACCTAGCAGAGCCCAGGGCCTCCTGGTTGCTGTTTTTTTTAAAAAACGCACCGTCAGGGTGGGACTCTGCCTTCTGAGCCCCTCCTGGGATCCGCAGGGCTTCTGCAGATGCTTTCGCGGGCTCTGGTGGATTCGGAGGTGAAGCCTTCGTCCCTTTGGGGTCATGCAAGGCGAGGGGAGAAGAGCACGAAGAAGCGGCCTGGAGCCTGCGTCAGGCCTATCTGTTGATCGGTTGCAGGCCCGGACTGCGGATGTAGGGAGGATCCCTTGAGGACCAAAGGCCTCCTTTGAAGTTGGTCCTTCTTCAGAAGCGTGGCAGGCTCCCAACATCAGCGCCATCCTCTCCGGCCCCCCCTCCCTCCCTCCCTCCCCCCCGAACAAGGGAGCCCATTTCATCCGGGAGGCTCTGCAGCGAGGAGCAGCGCCCCCCGGCCCCGTATTCCCTGCCCCTCGCCCCCCCAAACGAAGAACCCCGGGCACACCCCAAAGACCCCCCCAAGGGCTGAGGACGGCCCCTCGGCGCTCTCCGCAAACGTGCCAAAACAACGGGGATTGATGGCAGGAGCTGTTGACTTGGCCCGGCTGCTAAGGAAAACATCCTGCCTGTGGATCCCAGAAGGGAAGAATGTGCCGGAGAGCACGGAGATCGGTGGGGCGGGGCGGGCTTGGCTGACAAAACCGGTCGAGGTTCGCTCCCTCATGGAGGCTCTGATGCGAACCAGAGCAGGTCAGAGAAGCGCTCGGCCTGGGGTTGCAGAATTGGGGAGGGAGGAAGGAAGGAAGGAATTGGGAATGGGAGGGAGAGGAAGAAAGGAGAGGAAGGGAAGGAAGAGTAAAGGAAAGGCAAAAGATGGAAGGAAGGAAGGAAGGAAGGAAGGAAGGAAGGAAGGAAGGAAGGAAGGAAGGAAGGAAGGAAGGAAGGAAGGAAGGAAGGAGATGGGAATAGGAGGGAGAGGGAGGGAAGGAAAAATGGGAGGGAGGAAAGGAAGGAAGAGTAAAGGAAAGGAAAGATATAGGAGCGGGAGAGGGGAAGAAAGGAAGGAGATGGGAATGGGAAGGAGGGTGGAAAGAGGTAGGGAGGAAAGGAAGGAAGAGTAAAGGAAAGGCAAAAGATGGGGGGAGGGGGAAGGAAGGAGAGAGGAAAGGAAGGAAGGAGAGAGGAAAGGAAGGAAGGAGATGGAAATAGGGAGGGAAGAAAAGGAAAAATGTGAGGGAAGGAAGGAAGGAAGAGTAAAGGAAAGGCAAAAGATGGGGGGAGCGAAGGAAGAGAGGAGATGGGAATAGGAGGGAGAGGGAGGGAGGGAAGGAAAAATGGGAGGGAGGAAAGGAAGGAAGAGGAAAGGAAAGGAAAGAGATAGGAGCGGGAGAGGGGAAGAAAGGAAGGAGATGGGAATGGGAACGAGGGTGGAAAGTGGGAGGGAGGGAGGAATCATGAAACGATGACCGCTATCTTTGGAGCAGGGTGTCGGTGAAGGCCCCTTGTGTCCCCAGATCTGAGATCCCCCCCCCCCACTCCTCTTTCGCAGAGCCTGGGCGTGGTCCTTTACGTCTTGGTTTGTGGAGCATTGCCCTTCGACGGACCGACCCTCCCCATCCTGCGGCAGAGAGTTTTGGAAGGGAGGTTCCGCATCCCCTATTTCATGTCTGAAGGTACAGCCACCTTTCCTTTCGGGGGTCTTTCCGCCTCCGTTCCCCGCAGACCCCCATCTGCTGTGGGTGATGGAGACGGGAAGGGACAGGAAGTCCCAGAGAGAGAGAGGGAGGGTGGGAGAGAGAGAGACACACACACACAGAAAGAGAGACAGACACACACACAGACACTCACACACAGAGAGACAAAACGGGGAGAAAGAGAGAGAGAGGGAGGGAGGCAAAGACAGAGAAGGAGGCAGAGAGAGAGACACATACACAGAGAGACAGAGACAGACAGACATTGGCCTTTGGATGTTTGGCCAAAACAGACAGAATTTGCACTGGGAGACCCCAGTTGTGTCCATCCTCACAAAGGGCAGAGCTGCCAAGAAGGCCCTGAAATTGGACATGGACATAATCTGTGGCTTAAAAGGCAGCTGTAGGGCGACGTTGACCTCTGACAGCTTCCTCCTGTCTCCCTATTCACACAGGACGGGCCTTCGGGCAAGGCCCAGCCTTAGAAGAGCTGGGGAGCGGGGGGGGGCTCATCCGCAAAGCCAGGGAGGGGGTGAGGTCTCCCGTAACTCCATTCTGACATAAACAAGCTGTGATTCATGGTCAGCCTGTCTGTGGCTATAAGCCCAGGGGTGGAAATGTCATCGAAAGCAGCCAGGGTGTTATACTGAACTGCCCCAGGAATGAATGGCTCAGTCCAGGTAGAAAACCCTGTGTTGACGTTCATTTTCTCCCGATTATTATTCAAAGCTCTACTTTGGCTTTCCCCCCCTAATTGTGCACCTGTGGGAGAAGTAGATTTTGTATTTTGTGCAAAGGAAAGCCACTCCATTCATGTTGATTTTTATCTTCAGCAATAACTGAATTGGCATCTAAGCTATGCATTGCCTATTTTAGATAGAAGAGAACAGAATATAGAGTTGAGTAGAGTAGGAATAGAACAGAGCAGAACTAGAACAGAATAGGATAGAGAAGAATAAGTAGAATAGGAATAGAACAACAGAACAGAATATAGAGTAGGGTAGGAATAGAACAGAGCAGAACAGAACTGGAAGTAGAATAGAAAAGAGAAGAGAAGGAAAGGAAAGGAAAGAGAAAAGGAAAGAGAAAAGAAAAGAGATAATAAAAGATAAAATAAAATAAAAGAAATATAGAAATAGAAGAATAAGTAGAATAGGAATAGAATAGAACAGAACTAGAATTAATAGAATAGAATAGATAAAAACCTGAAAAATGGCCTGAAAACAGCCCAAAGAACGGACAAAAATGGACAAAAACCAGCCATGCGCGTGCCAGCCAGCTAGTCTTTTGGTTTCTGGCGCTCTGGTGCGCACGTACGCGCGTAGTGCCGAAAAGGCTCACCATCACTGTTCTGTTCTATACCAAGCCTTCTCCCCTTCCTGTATCCAACTCTTCTTCTTTTTTGTTTCTGGGGCCCACGCAGAGTGCGAGCATCTCATCCGGAGGATGCTGGTTCTGGATCCATCCAAGAGACTCAGCATTGCTCAGATTAAGGAGCACAAGTGGATGCTGATAGAGGTTCCGGTCCAAAGACCCACTCTCTATTCCCAGGGGCAGGAGAACGGGCCTCCCATCGGAGAATACAACGAGCAGGTCCTGAGGTTGATGCACAGCCTGGGAATTGACCAGCAAAAGACCATTGAGGTAAAAACCGCCTCCAGCACGGAGAGATGATTTAATCCAGGTTATCTATATTTTAGAGGGAGGCGGTGGCTCAGGGGCTAAGACGCTGAGCTTGTCGATCAGGAAGGTCGGCAGTTCGAATCCCCAGTGCCGCCTAACAGAGCGAGCTCCCGTTACTTGTCCCAGTTTCTGCCAACCTAGCAGTTCGAAAGCATGTAAAAAATGGAAGTAAGAAAACAAGGACCACCTTTGGTGGGAAGGGAACAGCGCTCCGTGCGCCTTCGAAGGCGTTTAGTCCTGTCGGCCACATGACCACGGAGACGTCTTCGGACAGCGCCGGCTCTTCTTCGGCTTTGCAACGGAGACGAGCAGCGCCCCCTAGAGCCGGAAACGACTGCCACGGATGTGCGAGGGGAACCTTGACCTTTATCTATATCTTAGGTCTCCAAAATATCAGGGAAGAGGGATTGTTTCCATTGTTGCTTCTATGTTATTGTGCAATTTCTTGGTGAGGGGAATATATATTGGAAGAGGGGAAAAAATAGGTACTTTTGTTTCCTGGATTGTTGGTTTTTTTTTTGCCCTTAAGCGCAACTTTTGGAAATTCCCTCTGGGCAGCCCGAATCGGTATTTTCTTCCTTTCAAAAGGGCCGGTTCTCATTATTCCAGGAACGTTTACATCCCTCGTGCTTAAAAAGGCTTCTTAAAACTTCCACGTCCTCCGATTTCCACGTCCGAGCTTAGCATCCAGAGGACAAGGGAATTCGGTTGTTGTCGGTTGGCTCCAAGGAAATTTGGGGAAATTACAAGTCGGAAGGAACACAGGAAATCCAAAGCCACTTTTTTTGTTTTTTTTTGTTTTGTTCTGTTTCCGTATCGAAGCTTCTGCCCGGCCCGAGAACTGACCGTCTGCTTAAGAAACGTGCAGAGAGTCTCCTTTTTTATTTTCGGTCTCCGGGCTGAGATTCCAAACCAAGCTTCTTTCCAGAAATAAACGCTCCCGACTGCTCCCCACGGACTCCCTGCGATCACTTCCTGAGAGCGGCCGATATTTTTAGCTGGTGTGGAGCCTGCAATATTAAGGCTTCCTGCCAGCAACTGCAGCAGGGGGCTGGAGGGGGGCAGGGGGGAGGATGTACGTCAACGAAACTTTGAGCTTTGCAGCTTCGCACTTTCCCTCCGGGCCTTGGAATTGGGAAAGACCCAGCTGGAGTTGGGTTTCGCTTTTGCAGGGATCAGAAGGCCTGAGGTCGGAGGGGTGTTGAGCTCAGCTCCCCTTTGCAAAAAGGGTGTCTTGTTTTGCTCTTAAAAGCCTCAAATGGCCACAGGGTGCAAGAGTCCATTGTCCCCCATGAGGCTGAAATATGATTGGGGTTCACTGCAGGTCAAAGTCTGCCGAGATTCTCTGTCCTCCGGGCCATTCGGTTCTCCCAAAGGTGCCTGCTTTTTTTTTCCCCAGGAGGTAACTGGAGTTTCTTGGGGGGTTTTTTTCTTTTTCTTTTGAAGGTGTTTGGCTTCTCACCCAAAGAAGCTTCTTCACCTCCGACAGGATGGCGGGGAAGGGAAGGATTTGTACTCCTTGCAGGCTGCTGGTCGTTTGCATCCTTTTGGAGGGCGGTTGAGGCCGCTTGGAGGTTTATCTGTGTCCTCAGGGCTGAACTGAGTGGTGCAAATGGTTCTTGTAGTCTGTAATTTTTTCCCTCTGGAAATCCACTCTTACTCCCACACCATTCAAAAGGAGTTCAAATTGTATCGCTAAAAGTCTGTGGAGATTCTCAGTCATCCAGGTCATGGTTGTCCCAAAGGTGCTTTTTCAGGAAGTAACTGGTCTTACTTGGATATTTTTTTCTTTGAAGAGATTTCGCTTCTCATTCGAGAAGCTTTTTCATCTCTCACAGGATATTGGGGAATAGAAGGATTGATTGCAGGCTCCAGGAACACCACTCAGTTCGGCCCTGAGGACACCGATAAACCTCCAAGTGGCCTCAACGACCCCCTAAAAGGAGGCAAATGACCAGCTATCTTGCAAGGAATATCAGTCCTTCCATTTCCCCACCATCCAAGTCAGAGCCGATGAAGCTTCTTGGATGAGAAGGTGAAACCAGTCCCAAGTCACTTATTTCCAGTGCCACTGGAACTTCGAATGCTCACTAAATGAATGGTTGTAACTTGAGGAGCGCACCCTGATTCAGGGGAACTCTGCGCTATGCCCGGGAGGTGCGGGGGCAAGGCCTCGGGGCAGGATCTGATGCCCGCGAAGGACGCTGGGGGAAGAAGCGATGCCCTGACGTGTAACGCTTGGGTCCTTGTTTCCTTCTCAGTCCCTGCAGGATAAGAGCTACAACCACTTCGCTGCTATCTACTACCTGCTGGTGGAGAGGCTGAAGTCCCACCGCAGTAGCTTCCCCATCGATCAGCGGTTAGACTCTCGCCAGCGGCGACCCAGCACCATCGCCGAACAAACGGTCGCTAAGGTAAAAAAAAACCCAATAAACGCCCGGGCTCCGTTCTAGAGCGGTTGGACGATCTAGAACGCGGAAGAGCGGTTGGACGACCCAGAACGCGGAAGGATGGTCTTCCTGGAAAGCTCTCCTCAGTAAATTCCAGTCAGTACACCGTGCCACCACCGGTTATTCAGACCTCCCGGTAGTCCCATTTTAACTAAACCTGCCACAAAAGTCCTTGTCACCCAGTGCTACGTGTTTCTGGAAACGGGCAGGAAATCCTGTATTGCCAAGCCGGCCGCTTGTTTAGAGAGAAGGGCGCCATCTCAGGAAGTATTTCTCAACCTCTGCAACTTTTAAGATGGCTGGGGAATTCTGGGAGTTTGAAGCCCACCCATCTTAATGTTGCCAAGTTTGGAAAAAAAAACTGGATCTCGGACCTAAGGAGTTCTTCCCGTTGACTTCAGACACAACCAAATCTGAATAATGTTGATTAAATGTAAACCACCCAGAAGCTCCCAATCTGTCCTGAACTTGTTTTGACAGCTGGCTGATGAATATCTCCTGGTTCCCCTTTTTGGCCCCACTCCATTCCAGGGGACAAATAACTGCCCTTCCTTATATGTTGATGGATGTTAGCCCTTGGGGTAGCCTTCCTGGTTCCTTCTGCCTAGAGTCAGTAGGGAAGTCTCAAGTTGTGAGATTGGGAGAAGTTGCTTGCTGCACTTTGACCTCTTCTGTCTTCCTTGTTGCCGTTTAAGTCAAGTTGAGACTCTAGAAAGAGTGCAGAGAAGAGCAACCAGGTTGATGAGGGGACTGGAGGCTGAAACATGCTATGAACAGCTGCAGGAACTGGGCCTGGCTAGTCTAGGGAAGAGAAGGACCAGGGGAGACAGGATGGCAGTCTTCCAGTATTTGAGGGGCTGCCACAGAGAGGAGGAGGAAGGGGTCAAGCTATTTTCTAAAGCACCCGAAGGCCAGAGAAGGAATAATGGGTGGAAACTGAACAAGGAGAGATTCAACCTGGAAATAAGGAGAAACTTTCTGACAGTGAGAACAACCAACCCATGGAACAGAAGTTGCCTTTGGAAGTTGTGGGAGCTTCATCACTGGAAGCTTTCAAGAAGAGACTGGAGTTCCATTTGTCAGAAGTGATGTAGGGTCTCCTGCTTGGGCGTGGGGGTGGGTGGGTGGGTTGTTGGACTACATAACCTACAAATCCCTTCCAACTCTCCTCTCCTCTTCTCCTCTCCTCTCTCTCCTCCTTCTTTCTCCTCTCCTCCTTCTCTCTTTTTTCTTCCTCCTCTCCTCTCCTCCTTTCCTCTCCTCCTCTCTTCTCTTCTCCTTCTCTCTCCTCTCCTCCTCTCCTCTCCTCTCTCTCCTCCTTCTTTCTCCTCTCCTCCTTCTCTCTTCCTCCTCTCCTCTCCTCCTCTTTCCTCTCCTCCTCTCTTCTCCTTCTCTCTCCTCTCCTCTCTCTCCTCTCCTTCTTTCTTCTCTCCTCCTTCTCCTCTCCTCTCCCCTCTCCTCTCTTTCACTCACCTCCATTCTATTCACTTTCCCCGCTTTTCGTCCTAACATCCTTGAACTTGCCGGTTTCCTTTGGCTTCTGCTGGAATCCTCCTTTGACCACCGTCCTTTTCTCTCGCCCTTCGCAGGCATCTGTCGCTCCTGTAAACTTGCACAGTCCCAACGTTCGGCTCCGAAGGTCTCCTGGCCTCCCACCGACCGCCGAGGCCTTCTCCTTCTCCAGGTCCGTCTGCCAGGCGGAGACGGCTTTCATGGAGGAAGAGAGAATCGACACCCCCAAAGTAAGGGCGCCTCGCCTTTTCGCTCTGCAGGGGGACTGTGGGCCATGATGCTTGGGTTCCCTTTTGCTTCTTGTGGCTGCATTCCAGCCCCTCCCCCTCCCCAGGAAAGGGGCTGGCTCTTAGGGGCAAGGACAACATGGTGATGCAAAGATCCGGCTGCTCCGGTGAGCTTGGGCTTAGGATGGGGGCTGAAGAGACCCCCAGCAAGCTGGAGAGAGGGGGAAGACTCTCTTGTGAAAAGAGCACGCGGGGTATGAGAAACCCCCTTTCAGGGTGACCCCCTTGCTGGCTGGGGAATTCTGGGAGTTGAAGTCCATCCATCTTAAACTTGCTAAGGTGAAGAAACGCTGATCTAGCAGTAGCAACAGCAAGTCGACTTCTACGCTGTTTCCTAATGCTTTATATCATCCTCTCTGAGCGGTTTACAGCCTTTTGCCCCCAAACAATCTGGGTTCTCATTTTACCCACCTCAGAAGGAACGGGAGGCTGAGTCAACCTTGAGCCAGTCAGGATCGAACTGGTGGCAGTGGACAGAGTTAGCTTGCAATACTGCATTCTAACCACTGAGAAGGAAGGAAGGGAAAGGAAAGGAAAGGAAAGGAAAGGAAAGGAAAGGAAGGAAGGAAGGAAGGAAGGAAGGAAGGAAAGAAAGAAAGAAAGAAAGAAAGAAAGAAAGAAAGAAAGAAAGAAAGAAAGAAAGAAAGAAAGAAAGAAAGAAAGAAAGAAAGAAAGAAAATAGCAATAGACCTTAGAGTTATATACCGCTTCACAGTGCTTTCCAGCCCTCTCTAAGCGGTTTATAGAGTCAGCCTCTGGCCCCCAAACAATCTGGGCCCTCATTTTACCAACCTCAGAAGGAGGGAAGCCTGAGTCAACTTCGAGTCTGTCAGAATCAAACTGCTGGCAGTGGGCAGAGCTCACCTGCAATGCCGCGTTCTCACCACTGCACCATTCTGGCTCTTTTAAATCAACTCTTCACCCTGTTTTTCCTCACATGACCCCGGGAGGTGCTTTGCTTGTCACAAGTGCAAGGATTTCTCATAAGTTCAATTTTTCAGTGCCGTTCACTCAATGAACGGCTTTTAGGGATATCATCTCGTCACTAAAGGAGTAGCTTGCGTGTGAGCTGCTGCCTTCAAACCCTCTCCCTCCGGTTTCCTTTGTCCTTCTGATTAGGTGAATGGATGCCTGCTGGATCCGGTTCCCCCAATGATGGTAAGGAAGGGGTGCCAGTCCCTCCCGACCAGCATGATGGAAACGTCCATCGATGAAGGGATCGAGGCCGAAGGGGAAACTGAAACGGATCCTGCCCAGGCCTTCGCGGCGCTGCAAGGATCTCGCAGTGGGAAGAGGCGACATACCTTGGCCGAAGTGACCAACCCGCTCTTAGCCATGCCAGGCCCAGGTACGAAATGGGGTCTGAGGGTTTTGGGCTGGAGAATCGGAGCTTCAGACCAAGGTTGGAGAGCCCTGCGTTAGAGCGGGAAACCTTAGAGGGGGAAACTTTGTCCGCGGTCTGTAAAGTCAAAAGTCGCTTGCAAGCGAAACCAATCCTGAGGAAAAGCCCTTCTTGTAGGCCCCACCAAGTGACCTGTGGCCCTTCTAGGACTTTAGATAACAACGCTCCCGGTGGGATCGTGGCTAATTCTTCTTCCTTGTGGTTCTCGGGTCCCGAAGGAAAAGTCTTCTCCGTGGACGCGAACCAATCTTTGAGCAGCGTTGACTCGGAATACAACATGGGGTCGATCCAGAGGGATTTAAACTTCCTGGAAGACACCTCCTCCTTGAAGGAAATGGTTCTGGCCAACCTGCCAGCTCCGAGGTTGACCCCCCCTTTCATTGGCCTGAGGCCGCCTAACCCAGCCATGCAGGCACTGGTGGCCCACAAGCGGGAAGCCCAGAATCGGTCCCCGGTCAGCTTTCGAGAGGGGCGCAGGGCATCGGACACGTCCCTGACGCAAGGTACCTGCTCTGGATTAAGGGGCGTCAGAGGGAGAGGCGGTCTTCGGTGGCCGAAGCCTCGTTGCCATTGGCTGCAGGAGTTTGGGGGGGGGCGCAATGGGTTGGCTTGGCCAAAGGGGGATTGGGATCGGCTCTTGCAAGCTTGCAGCTGGAACCAAGAGAGAATTCAGAAGTCGGTCGCCGCGACTTGCTTGCGAAAGAATCTTTAAACCACTTGGAATTGCTCCGCTCTTTACTCAAGAGGCAAGTTGACTTCCTTATTTTTCTTTCGAAGACATTTCGTTTCTCATCCAAGAACTTGCTTCAGCTCTGACTGGATGGTGGGGAAGGACTTACATTCCTTGCAGACCAGCTGATCATTTGCATTCTTTTAGAGAGTGGTTGAGGCCACTTGGAGGTTCGTCTGTGTCCACAGGGTCAGCTAAGTGGTGCAAATGGGCGTGGAGCCATCTTGGAATTGCAGAAAGAACTGTGTTGTGGACGGTCATACCCTTCCCCCTCTGTTGAGGGTCCTCCAAGTGGCCTCAACTGCTCTCTAAAAGGATGCAAATGACCAGCTGTCTGCAAGGAGCATAAATCCTTCCTTTCCCCACCATCCAGTCGGAGCTGAAGAAGCTTCTTGGATGAGAAGAGAAACACCTTCAAAGAAAAAACAAGGAAGTCCGGTTGCCTCTTGAAACAAAAGCCCCTTTGGGACAAACTTGGATGACTGACGATCTCCACAGACACTCTGCTCTTTAAACTTTTCCACAGGAATTGTCGCGTTCAGGCAACACCTTCAGAACTTGGCCAGAACCAAAGGCATCCTGGAGCTGAACAAAGTCCAGTTGTTGTATGACCAGATGAGGTCAGAAGATGAACCTTCTCTGGAATCCACTTCTCCTCACCTGCATGACCTTGAGGGTGGTTCCCATCAGGTATGTCCTTAGAGAGGAATTGCATCATTCTGGGTCGGTACTGTCTGGAGCCCCTGAGCTCGCTCTCTCTCTCTCTTTTTTTTTTAAATATATGTTTTATTTTTATTCATAAACATTTTGAATACAGTGCATTGCCAGGGCGTATCATTTACAAAAAAGCAAAAGAAAAAAACAGAAATATCAACATATATACTAGTAAGAAAAAAGATAGTGTAACAGAATAATTTTAACTAAATTTCTTTGTATTAGCTTATTTATAGTTCTGTTAATTATATCAACATGTTTCTAATCGTCAACCCTCTTTGTATTTAATTCTTACATAACAAAAATCTTTCTTCACCTAATTTGTACCTATTATCTCTAGCTACTCGTAAAATCTATTCCATGTTAAGTAATATTCTGTGTCTTCTTTAGCTTTTATTTTTAATGTCAACCAATCCATCTCCGCACAGTCTAGTGTTTTCTGAATTACATCCTCATCTGATGGGTTGTTCTCATTTTTCCAGTGTTGTGCAAATACAATCCTTGCAGCTGTCAATACATGCAAAATTAAATATACAGTCCCTTGGAGCCCCTGAGCTCCTACATTATAAGCCAGCCTGTTCCTGAAGCTACCTTGGGAGGAGTGAAGATATCTTAGGGCCCCTCTCACCAGCAGCTTCTGAAAGTCTGAATATTTGGGATCGGGGAGGCGGCTTAGATAGGTGTAGATACGAAGGGATGATGGAAACTGCAGCACATCGAGCACAGGGGTTTGATTCATCTAGGCATGAAATGTGGCACTGTCTGCTGTGATAACCTGGAGTGTAAGACAAATGTAACAAAATCCAAAACGTAAATAAATGTCCTTTAATGCCTCTAACTTGGCCCCACTGCTCAATAATTCTCAGTTGGAGATAAAACTTATTCAAAAATAGTCTTCAAAAAAACAATACAGTCCAAAGTTAATGAGCAGATAGAGGTGAAATAAAAAACTAAAGCAAACTACAATGAAGGAATTTCCACAACAGACCAGGAGAAGTAATTACCAACTTCAAGGAGATGACAAGGCACAGTCTGTTGGAAGGACGCCAACCAAGATAACTTCAGCCCAAAAGAACACACGCTTTGCTTCTGGCAACGCTGTGTTGTAACCACCTCTCGTACATACTAGTCTCCCCAGCTGCCACCAATGAGGGGGATCATGGCCGCTTCCTCTCTCGTAAGCCAAGTTGCTTCCTTCTCTGTTCCTCCCTGTGTGCCCTAGGATGGAGAGGGGATGGGCCTGGGTCCTCCTCTGACTGCCCGGCCAGCCTCTGCCCTTCCCCAGCCTCCTCCACAACCTCCGGAGCCATACCTCCACGCCCTGTCGACTGTTCCTCCTCCCCCTCAGAGTCTGACTCTAACGAGGCCATGACACTGCTATCTGGTGCCATTCCTCCCAGTCTAGAGGATCTGGAGTTCTTCTGGATGGCCAAAACCTCTGCTTGGACTTTTTGCCGTTCCCTTCTCTGTATGACAGATATACAGGCTGAATGTTTGGTGGTGGTGATGGTGGAGGGTGGAATTACTTTGAATTAGATGTTTTTTTCCCCATTCCCAAAGAGTCTGGCCAGTTGTCCAGCATCGTAGCACCTTTCTGAGCTCACCTCTTGCTCCAAACCCCAGGGAGATCATTTGGCTGATAAGGTGTTCTTCTCCCCCCCCACTTTCTCTCTCCAGGAAGAGGCATCCTTGTCTCAGGAGGCAGCTTCCACCTTCCCCAGCAGCCTCCATCCCCCGTTGCTATCCAGGCGCCAGAGCTTAGAAACGCAGTATTTGCAACACCGGCTTCAGGTATGTTGCCCTTCCTGGAAAGCCTTGAAGTCAACGGGAAGGAGCTGTTCATTGGAAGAGGCTGCCCACCCTTCTAAAGTGGGGAGGGGCAGGAGGGGAGGGGCTGCGCCTTCTCTGCAAAGACATTGCCTCCTCCTCAGGTAGGAAGGCTGGGGGCGGGGGGCAGGGAGTCTTAGACCCAGCCCAGAAAGTTCAGCCTCCCACCTGACCCGTCGAGCCTTTCCGAGGGCAGCTTCGAAAGGGCAGCATTTGCAACGAGGCCCAAAGCTCTCTCTCTTCTTCTTCCCCGTCTCCTTCCAGAAGCCCAGCCTGCTTTCCAAAGCCCAGCATGCCTGCCAGATGTTTTGCAAGGAGATACCTCGGAGCCTGGAACAGCAGCTGCAGGAGCACAGGTGAGCCCCGCGCTCGGGGAAGGGTCGGCATCCCAGCAAGCTCCACTGGCAAAGACTGGAGAAGCAGTTGAAACTTCGGGAGGATACAGCCCACCTTAACAGTGGGTTCTTCCCCTGGAAATAGAATCACACACACACACACACACACACAAAAAGACTCCCTTTGGTGCTGGGAAAAAAAGTAATTGTCAACTCATCAAATATCTCTAGGGTCTTTTTAGAGGTGCCAACAGAAAGGGAGAAAGGGGGAGCAACACGGCAGCTTGCAAAACCGAAACCGCATTCCATAAATGTTTTCAGAGATAGTAACTAGGTGACTGAAGTTTCTGTCGGGCAAAATTCTAACTGGAGAGCCAGAGATTGATGACTCTGGGCTACGGCTGTGTCCCATTGGAGAATATGAATTATGGTACACTCAGAGGGTGGAGGGAAAACTCCAAGGTCAAGGGTGACAATGAATGATGTGTCTCAGAGTCGGCTGTACCCAGGCAGCGCCGGACATGTTAACTCCCAATAAATCCTTTGGAAGGTTTGGAAATTTGGCTTGAGGCTCACGATTTAAATGGGGGGGTGACTGTCGGAATCCCGACCGTCATCCCAGCCTCAATCACTCAGTACAGAGCTCCCGATCATCAGGTAACAGAATTCTCTGGCCAATCTGGGCTGGAGAATTCTGGGAGTTGAAGTCCACAAGCCTTCAAAGTTGCCCCGGTTGGAGACACACACACACACGCACACACACACACGGCTTCTGGGAAAGCAGGCTAACCGGCCCTCTCCCCCTCTCGATTTAGGTTGTATCAGAAGCACCTCTTCCTCCAGAAGCAATCCCAGCTGCAGACCTACTTCAACCAGATGCAGATCGCCGAGAGCACCTACTCCCGATCCAGCCAGCTGCCCCTCCCTTGCCACGAGGAGCCCCCCGCCTCCTCCCCCTCCCCCTCCTCCCCCTCCCCAGTTCAGCCTGGTGCAGCCCTTGAGTCCCGTCATGGAGCCGCCGTCGGCCGAAGACATGCAATACGACCCTTTCCTCAGCCAGTATCAGAAGCTGCAGCTCAGCCCACAACCTCCTCCCGCCCTCCACGGCTCCCCGCAGGTCCCGCCCCAGCAGCCGTACCCCTACCAGACTTGCGAGGGGCCCCTTGGTCTCTCGCCAGAGCTAGATTATGCCAGCCAGCCTCCGTATCCCCTGGATCCTACCCAGCAGAGCGGCGTAGCCATGACCAACGTCCAGAGGGGCTCGGAACTTCCTGGGTCTCAGTCCAGCTATGACACCTTAAACCTTGCTCAGTTGCCTGGGCTCTTGGATTGTGAAATGATGGAGACGGTCGACCCGCAACACGGAGGCTACGTCTTGGTCAACTAGCAGCTTTGGGGGACGGGTGGGGGGAGAAGCTTCCTGGAGAAGAGGACGGCGGGTCGAAGTCCAGCCACGCCGTGGCTGCGGATTCCCACCGGGACTCCACGGCGGCTTCTCCAACCTTTAAGCTTTCGCGGCCGAAGAGCCCAACTGAACTGGTACTAGCGGAGAAGGGCCACGTTTCTCCTTTCCAGGAGGGCTGAAGGCAGGCCTTACCCCTTCACCAGAACAAAGAACTGCTCGGAAGGACGACTACTCACTCCTGAGAAGGAAGGAAGGAAGGAAGGAGACCCTTCCAGAAGTCTCGGGCGTTCTACTCACCGCTCAACCTCTGCCCGAGGAAACCTGGGAGAATTCAGGAAGAGGAGTGAATTACGCTCTACACCACACTTGGCAATAAAAGCAATACCTTATTATTATTATTATTATTATTTTTCCCCCCGTTGGAACCTGGCCGAGATGTCGTCGACACGGAAGCCAGTCAGGAATGTAGGATGTCCTGCGGGCTTTAGAATTGGCCTGCTAAGCTAGGCTAAGCTGTAGGTCAGAGGTGGGGAAATGGTGGCCCTCTTAGGACGGGTGGACTTCCAACTCCCAGAATTCCTGAGCCAGCCATTCCTGCTGGCTGGGGAATTCTGGGAGTTGGGAGTCCACCCGTCCTAAGACGGCCACCATTACTCATCCCCGCATAGATGTTCTTCAGAGGACTTGCAGGAACTCTTTGGACTGCTTTTTTGTTGAGCAGAGGACTTGCAGGGAACTCCGAACCTTTGCCCGTCTCGTGAACGCCCTGGATGACGGACGAGAGCGTCGCTCGGTCCATCCTGAAATTCAACTTGGAGTCAACATCTAGGATTGTGGAGGTCTTCCAGAGATCAGCAGGGAAGGAGATCCGGGAGTCCGAAGCGAAAGCAGCCTCAAAGCAACCTTGGGAAGAACTTGGATCACTGGACAAATTGTTCTAAGCTGCCCTTTGTAGCTATTTTTTTTTTCTTTCTTTCTTAGAGGAAGCAAATCTACTTGGACTTCAAGCGTGTGCGTTGATGGTTGTTCTTAGGCTTTGCATATTTGGGCAACTATTTAGGGGTGTAGTGTTTTAAGGACAAAGCAGAATAAGCTTATCAGAAAAAAACCCATGTGAAGTGATAGTGCCGTGCCTTTTTTTCGGTTCTTTCGAAGACCCTTCCTTTCTGTTTTTTAAAAAATTCTGAATTATTATTTTTTTTAAAAAAAAACCCACCCACCCAGCCATCCCTTGTCTAGGCTGACACCAAAGTCCCTTCAGCGACCGAGTTCCACCGTGTGGAATGTGGGTTTCGTGTCCCGTCCCGTCCGTTCCCCCCAAATAATCCTTTCTGACTCACTCATCTATAGACCTGATTTTAATTTTCCTTCAGAAAAAAAAAGCAATATTACAGCAATATTTAGGATCGGTAACCATTGACTTGTTCATCACTTCAACAGGCGTCTGCTCTGTAAAAGCATCCTCGGCCTCTCTAGGAAAAACACAAATATACTTCGAATTCGTTCGGAGTGAGGGGGGCTTAGCATTTTGAGACAGACTTGGCAGGTTTGAAGCCTTCGACCTGGAACTTGGTAAAAATTGAAGCACAACCTCCAATTTTTTTTCTTTAAGCACAAAATTAGCCCGGGAGAAATCAAGGGGAGGCGTCTGGTTTCGTTCCGGGGATCCATTCCGGGGGATCGGCTGGCCCATTTGATGCTGTAGGGCAGCATTTCTCAAATCTTGGCCTTTTTTGGAGGGCTGGACTTCAATTCCCAGAATTCCCTCTAGCCAAAGCTGGCTAGGGGGAATTCTGGGAGTTGAAGTGCATCCATCTTTAAATGGCCAAGTTTAAAAACCCAGCCATTGGGGTAACTGCAATAAAAATTTGAGGAAGAGGCCATCGGCCCCAAACAGACTAGATCTCTTCTGCTCCGTTGGGAAAGTTTGGCCCAGCTTTTGGAAATAAGTTGCCCCAGCAACGATGTCCTCTCCGGCAGCTACAACCGGAGCGGCTCTTCAGCATCTGCAAGAAGAAATTAGTTCCATGAAATTAATGCCCACCAGATCTCATCGGGAAGCGGCAGGGGAACCACTTGAAATGGGGCGTCCCGGGAGAGGGCCCCCATCCTAATGGGGAGAGGTTGCTTCCCTTCATACTCAGCTCCAAGCCCTGGGAGAAGGAATCTGTGTCCCCATAGTGCTGGGCTAGTGGCTTTGGAGGGTGCTTCCCCACCCCACCCCCATGCGGTTTTACGCCCAACACAGTGGTGGCATTCCACCGGTTTGGCCTGGTTCTGCCGAGCCGGTAGCAGCGATGAACGGCGGAGACCGATCCGGTTTTCTCCGCCACTCGGCTGTCGGGCCCGCCTGGCTCCTATACTAAACTTTACGTCCTGCTTTTGAAGCGCAGCCGCTTTGTGTGGCACAGCAATGGCCACGTGGCAGCTGCTGAAGCGACGGAGCGGTGCAGGATTGCAGGAGGCGACTCAAAACGCCTCCGCACCAAGCCGCGCCCACCGAACCGGTGGTAGCAGTTTTCAAAACGCACCCCTGGCCCAATGGAGCACAAAATCCTGTTCTTCCGTTGGGAATTCCTTGTTCAATTTTTCACGAGCGGGAAGAGATCGCTCCAGCCTGACTTCCTTGCAAGCTGCGGGAGGAAATCCGTCGCCTCTCCCAGCTGACCATCGTGGGGACCTCGGGTGGAGTGGGAATGGGGGGGATCTAGCCCCAGGTCAGCCTTTCCTCCCCTCTTTGACCCCTGGAGGAAGACCCTCGGCCTGCTATGCCTTTCCACCCACCCTATCCACTCACAGCTGTCTGGATTGAGCTAGCAAGAACCGGGCCGGGCCGGACACATCTTACCGGCGTCCCCGTTGCCGACCCACCTTCGAAAGGGGCTTTCTTAACGTGCTATTTTGTAGCATCCCAGTTGCGCAGGCAGGGGCTGCCCTGGTGCCCGAGGCTGCTGATTTTGTGCAACGCTCCCCTCTCCCTCTTTAGAGGAGGGGTCTCCAGCCTTGACAACCTTAAGACTTGCCGAGGAACTCTGGGAGTTGAAGTCCACAAGTCTTAAACGTTGCCAAGGTTGGAGACCCCTGCTCTAGACTGCACAGGTAGCAAGAGATCTATTCCACGTGGGCTCAGAAGGGGACCAGGGTTTCCTTGTCACGTGGACTGAAGGCCAGGCCACCGAGCTGGTCTGGAGCTCCCAACTCTACTTCCCACTCTACTTGTGGCCACTTGGTGCAGATTGGGGGGGGCATCCTCCTCCTCTTGTTGGGAGGAGGTTGCTTCCCCTCTCCCCGACCCCGTTGTTGGGACCGAGCCTCTAAACCTAGTTCGGACATCCCCTCCATCTCTCCCTCCGCTTGCACAGTCTGTTGTGTTTCTCTCGCCCTTCGGGGTCTCTCCGACCGGCCGTGATCCGGGCGAACATGCGTTTCCCCAACCGGGCTCACCCTGCCCGCAGGAGGCCGCTATTCTCCTTCCTCTTCCCATGTCGCTGCCGCTTTCGTCCAATCTACTGTGTGGGTCCTTTCGAGGGAGGCTTTGTGAACGCTACTGTTTTTGTTTTGGTTTTTATTTTTAGGAAACAACTAGCTTTATCCGTTGAAAACGCAGGTCCCTTTGAAGAGACTTTGGTGAGATGTCGTCTTTTTTCGGGGTGGTGGGTGGTGGAGGGTGTTTCCCGCAATCTTTTACTCTCTGGAGACAAGTGCAATATGTGTGTGGTACGTTCTTTAGTGTATTTTTTAAGGAAACGAAGATTGAAAAGAGTTAAAAGGATATAGCCTTCACTTGGGGAAACCTGCACCAAGGTTGCCAAGGCCTCTTTTGGTGGGGAGGGCTCCCTTTGTAGTATTTACATGCCGGACTCTGTCAAAGCAATTGCAATGTATTAATGCAGAATAAAGAACTTGGACCTTCCTCTTTTTGGGGGGTGAGCTCTGTGACATCAGCTCCTGCTGTTCTGACCAAGGCTTCCTGAGACTAATTAAGCACACGGTTAGTTAATTCCAACGCTGGGAATTATGTTCATTCCCAGCCAGTAATGAGTCCCAATCAGTCCTTCGAGATAAGCACCCACCTTTCTCTCTTTTGAATTGCAGCCAACAACTAGAGTGCCAAATGAATTATAAAAAACCAACCGAAGCACAAAGTCTCAACAGAGCTTCAAGGTTGAATCTGAACAGAGCGAATGACTTTGCTTCCTGCAAAGGTTTCTCTACCTTTGCCTGTCATTTATATCTTATGGGAGAGCCAATCACCTCCAAACTTCAATCCCAAGTTGCCCCTTTTGTCTCAGCTGCTCTCGCCTTCTAGCAGCTCTGCGCACGTGCACAGTGGGAACAGGCTCCCCTGGGTCCTCAGCCCCGCTGCTGCCAGACTCCAAAGGCTCCAGAGTGAGCACACAACTCCCAGATGGTCCTGGCCCCATCTCTGCATTGGATGCAGGACCTTCATCTGAGTCCTCTCCAGACTCCCAGACTGGTCCCTGTTCTTCCCCACTATCCGATTCCACTGCCATCTGCACCGGCTGCCGGCGGACCACAACTGCTGTTTTGGGGCATCGGCAGCCTTTCTCTTACGGATCTTCAGGAGGCTGCTCACATAGGCAGGTGTAGTTATAAATCAAAAGTCCAGCAGCAGAAAGAACAGGTCGCCACCTTGATTCCAGGTACCTCCCAGGAGAGCTGGGAAGGCCCATCGCTGCAGTGGGTTGAGATTCTGACTTGCGAAGCAATAGCACTTGGACTTCTACGCCGTCTCGCCGTGCTTTTACAGCCCTCCTGCATTCTGACCACTGAGCCACCACGGCGCAAGCGATCTCACAAGCAAGTGCAAGTGCTACACCAGGATTTCTTTTCCAAGATTTTTCTTTTCTTTGGACTGTTCTCTGCAGCCAGTGTTCCCATTTACGATCTTTGCAGGCCTGCAAATCGAAGGAAAGCTGAATATTGTCAGCACAAATTCCAGGCTCCCTTAGCAACCACTTCATTTCACGTCCAAGTTGCCCGTTCCAATCGTGGTCACTCAGTTAGTGCCTCCTATTCTTCCTCTGAAGTTTTCCTTCCCTAGTTTGCTGTCCTAAGGGCAGCTTCTAGTGCTTCAAAGCTTGATGAGGTTTTGGTGTAGTTCAACCTATGCAGAATAGGAAGGAACCAGAGAATTATATAATTATTTTGCCAGGGCTTCGCTCTCCAAGCTTGTTCCAATTGAGTTTCTGAACATTTCATTACCAAACTAGGTAACATCAGCAGCAGGATTTTTCTTGTCCTGTTCTTAGCTTCTAAATGTCTGGTGTAATAACAACACATTATTATTTTTTTAATCAGAAGCCAAATGTTCAGTTTCCATTTTTTCTTCATTCTTCCCCTTGGATACCACAGGCTGCCAATAAGCAGATTGCAGCCTTCCTCCAGCCCAAACAACGGTGCAACTTAATCCCGTGTCAGTTTTAATTTCTATCTCGAGGATTATTGGACGGCATACGGAGCGCAAACAAGTCACTTTGCACGGTGCCATGGGAAAATAACGCTGGGGTTTTTGTTCTCTCTCTTGCGGCTAGAAATTCCATCTGTTGGGTGGCCTTGAGGTGGCAAATCGACTCAACAGGTTAAGATGCTGAGCTGATTTCATCAGAAGAGGCATTTTAAGGTGTATTTAGTGGCATTTAAGGGTAGTTGCAAAACATCTATCTCTTCTGTATTATGAGATAGAATAAATGACCAAAAATCAATTGGATGTAGTGATTAAAGCAGTGTTTTTCAACTTTAAGAGGGTGTGGACTTCAAGAATTCTGGAAGTTGAAATCCACTCCTCTTAAAGTTGCCAAAGTTGAAAAGCAGTGCCTTAGATAGCACCGTTCTGCAAAGCAACCTGTTTTATAATCAGTGCAGGATTTTTCACTCCATTTTGAACAACGTACAGCAGTGGGTTGCCCAGGCTTTTGTGATAAAGTATTATTTAAAAGGGGGGGATTCTGAGAGCCGAACCCATCTTTAAAAAGTTGCCACAGTTGAAACACACGGGTGAAGTCTCTAGCCTGGAAATCAGCAGATTTGTGAGTTTTAATACTCCCTTAGGCACCAAGCCAGCTGTTTGTTTCTTTCTCTCTCTCTCGTTCTCTCTGAAAGCAAAGGCAAACACTTCCAAAAATGCAGGAACTTGTTCAGGTCATTGCCAGCTATCAAGACTGGCTCTTAGACACACAAACACACACACACACACAAGTATAGAAATAGGCTGAGTCTGGAAAGGAAGCTTAGCGACAACCAATAGCCGCGTTCTCACACTGCATGAAGTCATCGCCTGGCTGGGTCAGTTTTGCCTGTTCTTCCGAATCGTGTTATTAACTTTTGCAAAGCACCACCCGTAAGAACGAACCTTAAAAAAGAGGAAAGAGATAGAAACAGAAGTGCAGAAAGAGAAAAGAAAAATGCACAATGTACCAAGAATGGCTTCTGGCTTCCTCCGAGCCTAGAATAAGCGTCAGCTATTTTGAGAAGGCTCTTGATTGTGGCTTTGTGCAATAGGTAAACCAGTGTGTGCGTGCACCACACGCACACAGCTGCAGTTGAATTATCATCCCTGAACAGGAAAGAGATCCTTGAGCTGAGGGTTGGGCTAGATGACCTACAAGGTCCCTTCCAACTCTGATTATCTGTTATCTCAACAGCAAGCTATGGGCAGCTGGGGAGGGTCGTGTGAATTGGCCAAATGTGTGAATTTGGCCAGAGGTGACTCTTCTCCCTTTGTGTCTGGGTGCAGCTGCCCCTCTGCTGGGCATCGCAACAGCCGGCTGGCCGCCTCAAGCTGGCCAATGGTCAGAAGAAGCCTCTGATCCTTTATCGCATGGGGATTACAAAGACCTCCTCTACTGAAGCAGATCCCTTCATGAAGCTTCATCCAGCTGGGCAGCTGGCAAAGTTCAGATGCGCCACTTGGACTGATGGCCAAAGAGGGGAAATTCTGGAGGTTTTGGTCCCAAGAGTTTGGATGGGACTCTCTTTCATTGGCACACTTTCTGGGCACCCAAAAGTTCCAACACAAGAAGGCCTCTTAATGTGTGTGTGTGTGTGTGTGTGATGACCGAGTGCGTGGCACAAAGGCAACACAGATAATCAGTACGAGTCCCTTTAGTACCTCCAACTTTGCCCCCAATGTCCTGGTTACCTTCTGGCTGGAGAAAAACTCTCCCAGGAACAGCCTTTGACTGCAGAGAATCAAGTCCAAAACATGGTCAACAGAAACTGTAACTTAAGTCCAATCAAGCCAAACTGAGGTAATTAGTTTGGCACGGCAGGAGCAAGAATTCCAGACGTGAAGGCACGGCAATAATACAACACGGTTGGGAAGACGTCAGGAACACAGATAAGCCACAACGATACAAGATAAAGTCACTTTTGCTCCCAACAGCTGCCGCAGTCATCATTCAGTTCTTATAAACTTTCATTCCCAGGTGTGGCAAATGAAGGGAATCAGGGCCCTTTCCTCCCCCATAAGCCACGCAACCCACGTTGCTCCCTTCTCCGTTCCTCCCTGCGTGCCCTAGGGTGAAGAGGGGGTGGGCCTGGGTCTTCCACTGAACTCCCTCTCCCTTGTTCTACCTCTTCCCTGCTCTGCCCAGCCGGACTGTGCCCTTCCCCCATTTCCTCCACAGCCAACGGAGCCACGCTCCCATTCCCTGTCAGCTGTTCGTCTTCCTCCTTGGATTCGGACTCCAATAGGGGCATGACTGTGTGTGTGTGTGTGTGTGTGTGTCAAGCCAGGGTGGGCTGATGTGCCCTCTGCCAATGATGGGCACCAAACAGCCCTCACGGGTAGCTCAAAAGCCCTTTTGGGCTCCTCCAGCAGCTGCCGCAAAGTCAAACTTTCACCAAGTGACAATCAGTGGAGCAGATGCATTGGCATGGCAACGGATGCAAGGAGACTGTGGGTATGTGCCCGTGATCACCTGGAATGGGGTGGGGGCTGCCATCCTCTCCCCCCCTTCCCCCCCCTACACACACAGGAAAGGCAGCCACAAATTGATCAGCCTGGATACTTCACGAACCTCACCCCTGCATGCCAACAAGAGCTCCAATACCATCCCCACAGGGCAGGGATCCCAGATGCCCCCCCCTCCCCCGAGGTCCTGGGTTCAACCTCGGCCTGCGGTCTTCTGCCCGAGCTGCAGAGCCTGACCCATCCGCAGCCTCCGGGGATCCTGAAGAGCAAAGACGGAATTTGCACCCAATGCCGGCTGGATGAATCCTGCTAACTGTAACTTGGCAACCAAGCTGGATAGCAAAAGAAAATTGGGGCATGAGATTTTTTTGGGGGAGGGGATCCCCCCCAGGACAGCCAGTGTCTCTTACAACTTCAATCTCCCCTCTGCAAATTGGCCCTCGGATTACAAAGCCCATAACTAACCCCTCCTCCCCGCAGGACCCGAGGTGCAGAGTTTAGCAGACTGGCCCGGGGAGGGCGGAGGTGCTGCTTCCATTGCTTTCCCCCCACCCCATGCAACTCCACCCCCTCAGCTGGTCTGGAGCATGGAGGGTCTTGGCTGCCGAGGAAGAATGACGTCATTAGCAGTAGCCATGGAAACCAGGTCCTACCCCCCTCCGCCCCCGATGGGAATCCTGTGGCTGGGCCTTTGGAAACCAGACACCAGTGCTGCAAATGCATTCTTCCTCCCCGCACACCCTACTTTTCCCAATCTGGCTTGGAAGGGAGCCAGCATCCACCGCCAGGCCTCCTTTGGGAGGGGGGGATTTCCTGCAGATTGGCAGGGGAGGGGCAGGGGGTCTTGGCTGGCTGGAGAGGAGCCGGTCCTTGACCTGGAAGGGCTGCCCAAGTTAGTGCAACCAAGCAGAGGGGGAGATGAAACAGGTGCTGAGTTCTCTACTGATGACCACCACCCCCACCTCAAAAAAATATAAATAAATCCAAAAATAAAGCCTTCCTGGTTTTGGCTCTTCCCCAGTCCAAAGGCCGGGATGTTGACCCCAAAGGAATCCTCTTGTTATGCCCCTGTTGGAGTCTGACTATGAGGGAGAGGTTGAGCAGCTGACAGGGAGTGGGAGTGTGGCTCCGGTGGCTGTGGAGGAAACTGGGGAAGGGCACAGGCCAGCATTCAGAAGAAGACCCAGGCCCATCCCCTCTTCATCCTAGGGCACGCAGGTAGAAACGGAGAAGGGAGAAATGTGAATGGAGTGGTCTATGGGGGAGGAAGGGGCCCTGATGCCCTTCATGGGCTGCAGCTGTGAGGACTGATTAAAGGATTGATTTATTTTGCTGGAGCTTCTTTGGATGGTGGTTCTGCCCGCTGGAACTCAGGCCTGGAGTCCAGATCTGGCAGTTTTTTTACGGAGGGCTTAGAGAAGGTTTTCTTAAGCTGGCGAAGAAAAGAACTCCACGTTGGTAGGTGAGGAAGAAACGCACTTGCAGGTGGCTAGGGACGATTTGTTTGTTTGTTTGCAGGAAATGACACTCCGCACAAATTCACTTGTGCGCTAGAGGCGGACGAGAAGTCACGTGTCTTCCAGATTCAGAATAACAGAGCTGGAAGGGACCTTGGAGGTCTTCTAGTCCAGCCTCCTGCTCGAGCAGGAGATCCTATACCATTCCAGACAAATGGCTGTTCAGTCTCTTCTTAAAAACCTCCAGTGATGGAGAAGGAAGGAAAACAGTATAACCGAATAACGGAGTTGGAAGGGACCTGGGAGGTTGTGATGACCCAGGGTGGGATACAAAAGCAACAAAGTCACAAAAACAGATGAAGTCCTTTTAATTCCTTCAACTTGGCTTCAAAGGTCCAATTACCATTGACTGGAGAAAAAACTCCCCCACAAACAGTTGCGCAAAAGGAAGAACTTCCGTTCAAACTCAAAATACATATAAATTATAAATAGAAAAAAAAAATAACACAACCCACACTGAAGCAATTGAGACAAGGCAAGATAAGGGCTTGAAGACGTCCACAGATATTGAAATACACACACTGGGAAGGATGCCAAAACTCAGATAAGAACGGAAAGACTACAATTATTTCACACTTTGCTTCCAGCACTGGGCCATGTGCAGTTTGTCCTTTTAAACAGTCCTCACAGCTGCAGCCCATGAAGGGGATCAGGACCCTTTCCTCCCCCGTAAGACCACGCCATTCATGTTTCTCCCTTATCTGCCCTAGGATGCAGAGGGGTCTTGCTCTGACTGCTCAGCTGGCCTCTGCCCTTCCCCAGTTTCCTCCACAACCTCCGGAGCCACATCTCCACTCTGTCCGCTGTTCCTCCTCTCCCTCAAAGTCAGATTTGAACCAGGGACATGACAGAGGTCTCCTAATCCAGCCGCCTGCTCAAGCAGACTGTTCCTTGGCCAATGGCTGTCCAATCTCTTCTTAAAAACTTCCAGTGATGGAGCACTGAAAGACGTTGCCCACCTCGTATTTAATTCCTCGGTGGTGGATTGCTAGGTGGTTAACGCACTTGGCTGTGGCCTGCCACACTTCATAAATATTGCCCACTGTTTAAAGTTGGACGCCTCTCGCCAAAATCCTCCGTGAAGCTTTTCGAAGCAACTTGAGCTTGTCTTTCTTCTTGACGGAATCAGCGCCGTCCTTAAAGCCCCTGGAAAAAGCTGCTGGCAAAGAGGAGGGGTGTGGGTGCTTTGATCCTGGGCAGGAACTGTTGGGGCGCTGGGATGTCTTGGCAAGCGGCTAAGCCTGCTTTTGACCAGCGCATGGTCAGGTTTGGAATGGGAAACCCACCAAATCAGCCGGTTGCCCATCTTGGCAGCGACGGAGGGGGCCTGCGTGCCAAGTGCATTGGCGGAACCGTTCGAGCAGCTGCGGCAGACAATTATCTGTCTATTTTCAGAAGATGCAGAGACCCAACCATTCGCAGACCGGAGCTAGAGCCAAAAAGGGAGGAAAGCAGGGAGGGAATTCTGGATCTTAGCAGCAATTTCTTAATCTAATCATAGTTTGGGGCTTCGGGATGATGTTGGTTCACGCCCCCCCATTGTATAAGCCAGTTGGGTCATTTTAAGTCACTTGAAAATCGGCTCGAGCTGTGATGATTTTCAGCTTTTCCCACCAGCCCCCCTCCTCACCCTCTTCTGCTCACCGCTGACTGCCTGGTAGGTCCCAAAAGCCATTGGGGGGGCGGGGGGGAGTGGGGAGAAGCGAGGAAGGGGTCCCGGAATTTAGCTCAAGCTTTCGGGGTGAACCTGATGCCCGATCTCTCTTAGGCAAAGCATTTTTTACAGCAAGAAAACTTGCAAAGAGTTTTTTTTTCTGCAGCCAGAAAAGTTGCATAGAATTTTTGTTTGCAGCCAGAAAAGTTGCAAAGAATTTTTGTTTGCAGCCAGAAAAGTTGCAAACAATTTTTATTTTTATTTTTGCAGCGAGGAAATATTTCATGCCCAGAGAACGGGGTAAGGTGCAGAGAGCAGAAGAGTACCTCGAAAAGATGCAGACTTCAACTCCCAGGATTCCCCCCGCCAGCTATAAACCAGCTAATTCTGGGAGTTGAAGACTACACAGCTTCAAGGTACCACGGTTGGGAATCTCTGCCTCTGAGGACACAAGGTCTCACAAGGTCTCTCTCGAGAATGAGAAGCCAACTTCCTTGCCACCCAGGCGAAACGGACGACTCATCGGACTGCAATTGTTAACTTTCCACTCAACAAAAATACGTGCAAATGCTCTCTTTGCCCCAGCTGGGTTTCCCAGAACAATGTCTTTCTATCCCGGACAGACTTGAGCAAAATTCACTTTTGAGGCCAGGTGAGATCAAGCAGGTGAGGTCGCCCCAAAGGACCAAACACACCAAAACGTCCTGCCATTTTAAGGTGGTTTTTTTTATGCTGGGCCTGCAAACTCAGGGAGCGAAGTTGGAAAAAGAGGCCTTTAGGTTTATAAAATGGTCACATCCTTGCAAGGGGAGATGAAGAGGTCGCCTTTAGGAATGTCAGGGGACCACAAAACAGTGAGGTGGTCGTTGTACCTAACACCCCCCCTCCCCCAAAAAACAACAACAACACACACACACAACCAGAATTAGAACTGAGTTAGACAAAAAGCTCAATTGATACGGTATGATACGAGACCATATTTACGGCTCTTTCCCAACGTGCATTGAATGAATCCATGTGGATCAGCACTGATAACATTCCTTAGTGGGGTCATGAAACGTCTGCAAGAAAACCACCCAGCTCAGAGAGCAGCAGAGACCCCCCAGTCTTCTTCCTCCTCCTCCTCCAACCCCAATTCTCCTAGCACTGATCATGTTCCCTAGCTGGGTCATGAAAAGTCTGCAAGAAAACCAGAAGGAGAACCCCAAGCACCCCACGGCCCATCTCCTCTTCTGCAAACCCTCCCCCACCTTGTCACACTGATGATGTTACTTAGCTGGGTCATGAAACGTTTGCAAGAAAACCACCAAGCTCAGAGAACGTCAAGGCCCCCTCGCACTGAATAATCTCATCCTTGGCCATGTTAATAATTGCAATGTGATAACAAGGACTCAGGTCTCCAGGTGTTCCTTGGGGGGAAGGTGGCATCCTGACCCTTCAGGCTGCCTATCTCTGCACCCAGAGGAACTTATTTGCAAGTCTTAACTCTTTTTTTGGCAGATGTGTAACTCTTTCCCCTTCTTGGGGGGGGGAGGGGCCATTCACTTCTATTTCTTTTTATTTCTACTGCTTAGACCTCCAAGTTTCCATCCTGCAAACAGCCCTTTCGTTTTCCCACGGTGAAACAACCTGTTCCATTTCTTCCACAATGCCAACTGGTTTTGGGTTTGTTTGTTTTTTGGCCTGCTGTAGGATCCGCACAAAACTCCACCAGGATGGATGTGTTAAATGGGAAGTGGGGGGACACACTAAGGCACCCCAGTCTTGCTTTCCTCCATGGGGATGGTGGTGGAAGGCCACACGGGGGACAGGAAAAGCCAGTTTTCTTTTTAATCAACACTGAAGTTTACAGACCCCGTACCGGGTGGGATGGAATGAAACGGGATTTCACAGCCAACAGTGGGGGGTGGTGAAGAAAGCGGAACAGCCAGCATTGGATGCCCACTCCCCAGATCCACAAACACAACCCGGCCAGATGTTTTCTTGACCAACCTGGCGAAGAGTCCAAAGGAAAATCCTTTTTAAAAAAGGTGGGGGTTTTTGTGGCGGGGGAAGAGCGGGGAAGAAAAGACGTCGGTGCTTTTGAAAACCAAAATGCACAATTTTTGGAAAGGGCAAATTATTTTGGCTCAGGCTGAGAACAAAGACCCTGTGTGTGTCTCTCTCTCTCACACACACACACACACAAAATGGAAGATGCATCCGGAGCTTTGTTCTTTCTCTTGCAGACCTTTAGCGGTGACCTGGCGAGGCGTCCGATGGAGGCGTTTGCTCTGGGTGGGGTGGGAGTGGGGCAAATAGATAGGCAGGGGGTGGGGAGGGTTGTGGGGTGTTTGGAAATGACCCCAGGCCCCCACAGCAGCCCTGCCCAGCCCAGCTCTGCTCTGCAGCCAGGAGTCCAGTTCTGCTCTTTTGGCTTCCTTAACCAGCATTAAAAATACCTGGTAAAATGTTTTCCCCCCTCTGTGTGTGTGTGTGTGTGTGTGTGTGTGTGTGTGTGTGTGTGTGTTTGTGAAAAGGAACCATTGGATCTTGTCGACAAAATGGGAAACCGTCACCAAGAGAGCAAGTTTTTCTTTCTTTCTTTCTTTCTTTCTTTCTTTCTTTCTTTCTTTCTTTCTTTCTTTCTTTCTTTCTTTCTTTTTCTTTTCTTTTCTTTTCTTTTCTTTTCTTTTCTTTTCTTTTCTTTTCTTTTCTTTTCTTGCTCTCCTAGGCCGGAACTCACAAGACTGGGGAGAGGATCCCAAAATCCGAAGAGGAGGCTGGGAGTGTCTCTTCTTCAACCCTTTCTAGGCTCCCGATTTCTTCCGTCCGAGTTTCGCCCGCCGAGGCTTCAAGATGGTGTAGTTCATGTAGTTTGTGTGCCGGTCGGAGAGGAAAGGAACGTAGAAAGCCCGGAACAACCTTGAGGATCTAAGAAGACGAAGAGAAGGTTTTGGATCGGGGGTGGGGTGGAGTCCCTTCCTTCAGGCAGCCGGGAGGGTCCTCCATCTTTGGCAGCTTGAAGTCTTGTGGACTTCAACTCCCAGAATTCCCCGCTCCTGGGGAATTCTGGGAGTTGAAGCCGGCAAGCCTTAAAGGGACAGGGACAGTTGATGCAAGGATGGTTTAGTGTTGACAGGGAAGCCGGATTTCAAGTGGGCTTGAGGTGAAGGAGGGCTGCTGACCTGCTGCCTTGGAAGCACTGGGGGTGGGTGGGAATTGGACGTGGGTGGAGGGCGGGGGAGGGCAGCTGGACCCCAGCTGGGACCCTCCCAGGCCTTCCTGATGCATTTCTCGGAGCCCAGCGAGAGCTGCCTTTGTGGCTCTCTTTGTGACGCCAGCCGGAGACTCTCGGCTGTCCCAGAAGCAGGAATCCGGCACAGGTGGAGGGATCCGGTCTCCCCCCCACCCCCGGAGGAGCTGAGCAGCCCTTGCAAGGAGGATGAAGGGCCCCCCTGAGGAGCTGCAGGGGAGTGGGGAGGGCATTCCCTCTTTCTGCATACTCCTCCGACCCCTTCCCTCCCTCCCTCCGTGTGTATTTCTCTCTTTCCCTTTCCTCTCCTCCCCTTCCTTCATCTCATTCTTCTTCCTTCTTTCTCTCATCTCCCTTTCTCTCTTCCTTTCCTCCCTCTCCTTCCTCCTCCTTTCTTCCTTCCCTCTTCCTTCCTCTCCTCCCTCCTTTCCTTTCCTCCTTTTTCCTCCTCCTCCTTTCTTCCTTCCCTCCATTCTTTTCACTTCTTCCTGCCTCTCCCCCTCCTTTCCTTCTCTCCTTTTTTCCTTCCCTCTTCCTTTCCCTTCTTCCTTCCTCTCCTCCCTCCTTTCCTTTCCTCCTTTTTCCTCTCTCTTCCTTCCTTCCTTCCATTTTTTTCTCTTCTTCCTGCCTCTCCCCCTCATTTCCTTCTCTTCCTTCCTTCCTCTCTCCATCCTTTCCTTTCCTTTTTCCTCCTCCTTCCTTCCTTCCCTCTTTTCATGTCCCTCCTTCCTCCCTCCCCCACTCCTCCTTTCCTTCCCTCCCTTCTCCATTCCTTTCCTTTCCTCTCCTCTCTTCCCATCCTCCCTCCCCTCTCTTTTTCCTTCCTTCCTTCCTTTCAATGGGGCTGCAAAGCACCAGCTGAGAAATGCCACCGGCCCCGGTGAACCAAGGACAGAAGACTGAACTGCCTTACGACAGATTTCCCTGGGGAAGAGGGGGGAAAGATTTGACCGTCTGTTCCCAACCTCCCTCCCGCTGCTCTCTCTCCCCAGGGGAATTCTCACCCTGCCTCTTCCCTTCTCCACCCCCTCACCCAGCAATTAGAGAGAGGGGTGGGAGGGGGAGGAAGGGGCTGCCAACCTCCGAGCCCCCCTCTCCTTCCTCTTAAGACTTCATTTTTCCCAGGACTCCTTTCACGGACAGACGGCACCCCCCTCTATTCCCTCCCCACCCACCCCCAGCAAGGGGAAAAAGGTGACCACAGATGGATGCAAATCCATAGATTCACTGGGTTAGGAGGGACCTTGGAGGTCTTCTAGTCCAACCCCTGACCTAGATGAGAAGGGATGGGATGGGGCGAACTCAGGGGTGACTGGGTTGCTACGGGTTCACACGGGTTCGGTTGATTCTCCAGCTAAGAATCTGTGCAGTTCGGCGAACCCGTAAATCTGGGGTCCCCAAACTTGGCAACCTTAAGACGGGTGGACTTCAAGTCCCAGAATTCTCCAGCCAGCTACGAAGTCCACAAGTCTTCAAGTGGCGACCTCTGCATTGGTGGACCTTCATAATCTAAACCAGGTTCGTCACCGTGGCATCAAATCCCACTGCGTGGATTATTTCATCCGCCCAATCAAACCCTGAACTTTGTCCATTTTAGATTGTTTCTACTGTTTAAGTCTTGTTTCTGAAGAGACCAATATTGCAAGTTGGGCAATTGGGTTTCGGGATCCGAGGTAAACATCCTTAAACCCGCATTTCAATGGAATTTTTATGGCCCTTTGGTCAATTGATTTCACCAGACCAAACTCTAAATATAAACTGATCTGGAATTCTGGCGGAGGAATTCTGGGAGTTGAAGTCCACGGGTCTTAAAAGTTGCGGGGTTTGGAGACCTCTGCCGTAAATCCCACCCCGGGCTGGCCCTGTCCGCACCTCCCCTCCCTGAGGTCCCCACGCAGCCCATTTCGGATGCCAGGTAAGTGCAGCGCCCGCATGGAGGCAGGAAATAGGCCGTGTTGTAAGGCCTCCGGAGCCCAGGGAAGGCTGTTTTCCCCCTCTCGGAGTCTCGAGAAAGGCCTCCGGAGTCTGGGGAGGGCTGTGGTTCAGGAGGCCAACTAGGCCCTGCCCACCATGGCCACGCCCACCAGAGAACCGGTTGCTGAATTTTTTGTAGCCCACCCCTGGGCGAACGCAATCACCCCACTCCAACCCCGAATCTCATTTGGCAAAGGGGTGGGGTGTGTAGAAAGCCTGGCATGCTGATGACCCACAGAGCTAGATCTCTAGCTGGGAGACCCAACCCTTCTTGGCTGCAAGATGGCAGCTGGTCTGACGTGACACCCACCCCATCGCCCAAGCTGGCGTCCGAGGTGCGTTTCCACCCACCAGGAGCCCGAGGGTTTCCCGGGCCAGCCTGGCCCTCGTGCCCTCTCACCTTAAGCTATCCAGGAAAGGCTTGTAAGCGATCGTGATCCACTCCTCCTTGTTAGCCGCGTACCTGGGCTCCCGGGGAGCTTCGTCGGGGCTGTCCAGATCCACCAGGTAGTGGCATTTGGAGAGGTCGAACTGCGGGAGGAAAGAGCCTCGGTGAGGGAGGGGTCTCTTTGGCTTCAGGAAGGCTGCTGGGCAGGGGGAGGGGGCTGCTGCTCTGAGCAAAGCTGCCCGAGCAGCAGGAAGAGGGCAGCTGGTCCCAGCCCTGCCAGAGGAACTCCTTCGGGCAAGACTGGTTTTCTTGCAGACGTTTCATGACCCAACTAGGTAACTTCATCAGCGCTGGAATGAATTAAACTGAAGAAGCTTCTTGAACTGACTGAACTGAACTAAATCCTTTATTGGCAAACAACAAAAAAAGGATTTATTAGGAGTGACCATGTCAGCATTACCTGGGTGCCGTCGACACTAAGACACATCCTTCATTTCTCCCTTAACCCTGGTCTTTCCCCCACTCCCTGGATGTATATTCTCCAATGGGACATATCCATAGCTCCCCAGTAATAATCTTGCGTGCCAACAGCTTCGGCTGCCTAGCAATTATCTGAAGCATTTAAGGAATGCACTGCTTTCTCCACTCCCTTTCTGCTGGCAACTGAAAAGACCAAAGAAGAGGGAGCCCCTTTTCGCTGGCAGGACGCTCAAGCCATCACAAAGCGCCCCCGACATGAGTGACGTCGAGCTGGCCACGCCCACCCGGGCCACATCCACCCCGGCCCACCGAGGTCAAACACAACGCCAATACGGCCCTCACTGAAATTGAGTTCGATACCCCTGCCCTAAGCCTACCGAGAGGGACAGAGCCCAGCAGTCAAACTGGCAAGACGTGGGCCCGCTTTTGCAGAGGGCAAGGTGCTACGCGAGAGACCGGCCCGGACGAATAGAAGACGGCTCCACTTACATATCTGGAAGGTTCTTCTTGGTTCTGATCATTCATGTTGGTGGGCACAAGGCGGGTGGCGCCCGGGCCTTTGGCAAACCGTTTGGGCAACTGGCCCCGGAATTCGGAGGCAATGAACTCGAGCTGCCAGCTGCGGGAAGGAAAGGGGGCATAGACGGTTTTATTAAGGGTGTTCCTGGGCTTTGAAGTGGGCAAGCACAAGATGGAGGCAGGCAGAGGGGTGGGGTGAGGGGTGGGGAAGGGCCGGCTGGCTGGTGGCAGGGGGGACCCTATTTGCCATGTGGGGCAAACGGGCAATGGAGCTGTGAGAAAGCAGCGAAGATGGGCACTTCTGCGTAAAATGCCAGTCTGGATTCTCTGCCCTTTTCTTCTTTCTCAGAAATGCAGCTCTGTCTTTCTACGGCTTCCTGCCTCCCTTGGCTTCGTGGCCCAGGCAGGGTCCCCTTTGTGCTGGCATGAGGGGTGCCCCCAGGCAGTCATCCAACTTCACTTTGGACCGGGAACTTACTTCTCCGGGAGGACGAAACTGCTGGGAAACCGATACCACTCCTTCCCGACACAGATGTGGACCGTCCTGCCTTCGGGCAAGGTGTGAATTGTGGGGTCAGTGGCAATTCTGTGGAACTCTGGGTACAGGTCTAGAGGCCCGTGGTAACCTAGGCAGCAAACGTAGCATTTGGGGGGGGAAAAAGAGGAGAAAAGTTGGCCACGGCTACTGAAAACCCCCTTAAAAATTAGCCGGTGTCCCCTTCAAATGCTTCTCCAACCAGATATGTTGAGGCAGAAAGTCCCAGAATTCCCCAAAGGCTCAAGGTTGGCTGAGGTGTCCAGGGAAGATACCGTCGCAACATCTGGGGAAGATCAGGCTGTGTGTCCGAACTCTTTTTTCACCTTTTAAGACAGGCAAGATTTCAACTCCCAGAATTCCCCAGCCAGAAGGCTGAAGCCATTGCTCAAGCTTGTTGCTTAGGGGATTCTGGGAGTTGAAGTCCACAAACTTCAGGTGATCAAGGCTGAAAGACACTTATCGAAGACCCCCCCTACACACACCCCTCCAAATTATGGACTCAACGTAGCTTAGAACTTTTCGGGGAGTCAGGATAGGCCTCTCTCCCTGCCCCCCAAAACCTATAGGGAATCAAGACTTAGAAAGCCATCTTAGACAAAGTCCTAGTCAATCATCATTGCTGAATGATGATTCCTAACCCCTCCCCCAAGAAGCTTGATTGTAATCTAGTGGATCGCTGCAGGAGTAAGGGTGGGGGTTGGGGAAGAGGAACCGATCCCTGCAGAAGAGCTACTGGTTAACTGCTCTGCGGGGTCAGAGAAGAATGGAAACCCAAGAATGGGACAACTTGCTTCAGCCAACTTGCTGGGTATAATTCACCATGGCCAACTCGCCATGGCCAAGTCAACATGACCAACTCACCATGGCCAACTCGCCATGGCCAACTCAACAAGACCAACTCAACAAGGCCAACTCCCTATGGGAAAACTCACTGCAGAACAATTTTAACTATTCTATTTCATGATTTGCAATAAATAAAAATTATTTTAATTTTTTGCCGTTCCCATTTCATTCTGCCCCTCCTTTTGCATCCTTTCTTTAATGAGTCTATTCCGCCAATCTCTTTGATATTAGTGTAACTGGCCGTGGCGAATGGTCGTTGACCCCAGGATGCCTCCTCGCCTTGCCTAAACCCACCTCTGAATAAAGCCACCGAGCGGGAGAAGGAGAGCAGGCCGAAGACCAGGACGGTGCCCAGCGCCAGCCAGTTGGAAGAGACGGTGTAATGCTCCAGACGGTACCGTTGGAAGACAAAGTGATAACATTTCTGGAGGGGGATGAGGGGGAAGAGAAAAACATGAGCGCTGGGGAATTCTGGGAGCTGAAGTCCATAAGTCTTAAAGTTGCCAAGTTAGGAGACCCTTGCTCAAAAGTAAGGCCGGGGTTGGCCTTCAAATAATTTAACAACCGGTTCTTTGCCCAACTGCTGAGCGGGCGTGGCCTAGTCAGCCTCCTGCATCACCCTGTTCGCCAAACTGGCCATAAAATTAACAACCGGTTCGCCTGAACCGGTGCAAACCGGTATAGCAGTCCACCCCTGAGAAAGATCCACCGGGAGAACCCCGCCCTGCCCATCCCTCCTCTCTTGCCCCTTGCCCCACATTGCTCCTGCCCCCAAAACGCACCTGGAGGGCCGAGAGCCCCACTGCTCCGCAGAGACAAATCAGGGGGTAGACGGGGTACAGAAACCTCTCCTCTTTGTGGGGCTGGCTGAAGAAGATCAGGAACCAGATGTACATGGGAGAAAGCGTCAGCCAGTACGGGCGGCCCAGGTTTTGGACTGGAAGAAGGGACAGTGGCAGATCAGTAGCGGAAGGAAAGAGCAACCTGGGTTGTTGTTCTTGTTTTGGGCAGAGTTGTAAAATGTCAGTGTGTGTCGTCTTAATGCTTTGGTTGTTTTTTTTTAATTTGTCTTTTTATAAGCTGTAAGCCGGACGGGGTTGCCTTATAAAAAATTGGATGAAATAAATAATAAGAAGAAATAAATGGAGCAGGAGGGTTCTTGGAGTGGATGGGACAGCCTTTTTTCCTGAACCAGGACGTTGAAGAAGGTCTTCTGCGCTTGGGAGGCTTCGCTCTTTGGAGGCAGGGGAAGAGGGGCTGGCCGAGTCTGCCCAGGGACTCTTCCCCATAACCCAGGTGTTGAGGTCTAAGGGGCTCACCACGAAACTTCTGCAGGAGGGTCTCCATCAGGCAGGTCAAGGGCAAAGCCAGCAAGGCCAGGATGAAGGCCACGTTGAAGTTCAGGAAGCCGTTGATGAAGTAGAAGGACCAGGGCTCCGTGCCTGCAAGGAAGGAAAGGAGAAAGAGGTCAGGACCTCCCCGGAGGCTCTATCCCAGCCAGTGTTGTGGCCGCCAGTGGCCGGTGGAGCTGGCGGTAGATTCGGACAATGAGGAGGAACATGGGCCAATCCTGGAGTCTGGGGAAGGCTCTGTATCAGAGGCAGAGATGGGACCAGAGCCATCCAACAGTTATCAGCTGCCTTCAGAGTCAGAGATCAGTGGGGAAGTAGAACAGCTGGAGCCTATTCCTGATGTACACATGCGCAGAGCTGTCAGGAGAAGAGAACACTTAAGGAATAAGGGTCGACTTGGGAGTAAAGGCACAGGTGGACGGTGAATGGCCCCTCCCTTAGGGAATAAAGAGGAACGAAAGGGGAATGGGGTTTGCAGGAGACCATTAGTTCGTTTAATTAGTGTGAAGATTTGTTCGTGCCTCTCAGAGACTCCTTGCCAAGTATCTTCTTGTACAGCGTTGCGCTTGGAAGCTATCGGCCTGGCAGCTCTCCAAGCCTGATAAGGACTGTGGTTGTAATCCACCCTTGAAAGACTGTTTGCCTGACTTTGCTGGATGTGAATGAGAGGAATTCACATTAGCCTAAATAAAAGGGATTTTGTCGGGATGATAAGTCTGCTTTGTGATTTTGGGAAGCCCAAGTCAGAACAGCCAGGAGTCTGCATGTGTGTGATACGATCGCCTTTTGTAACCACAGATGACTTCCAACATGCAAAGTTTTATTTCTATGGGGAAATAAAATCCGGGGAGAGGGGAGGAAGACCGTGTGACCACCCCACCACCGCTCCAAAACGCTTCCTCCTGCCCGCAGGTAGACTCACCGTAAAGGTCTGGCCCGTGTGGGGTGAAGACGTTATACAAGATGATGTTCAGAGGGGCTACCACCAGCTTCCCATAGTGGTAGCTATCGATGGCCACCATGGGCACCTTCGTGGAGAAACAAGCCACCCTTCAGAGCTTGGTCCTGCACTCTGGACCACATCATGCCAGCGTTTGGATTCCCCAGTTTGGAAAATGCAGGGTGGAACGGCTACTTTGCTTAGCGGAGGAAGGGCTGTTGTCCTCAAGGGCGAAGGGTGATGTAGAAGCCCGCCAGAAGCAAGGGTTGCCACGCTGACCTTGGAAGACTCACCAGAAACACCAGTAGAGACACCAAGGACCATTGCAGGAAACTCTTCCACCGTCTCTTCAGGACCAGCAAGTCGAAGGCAATTGGGAGGCTGCCCAATGGAAGACCGAGGGATGTTATTAGTGAAGGTGTTTAGCTCAATGTAATATACCTGATACTCCAATCAAGGAATTACCAGCTCAGTCAAATAGTAACCAACAGCCTACTCAAGGAAGCACCAAGGGGATTCCCACCAACACTGACAGAGCCAGCTACTAGTACATCAATAGAGCAAACCCCACTGCCTTCTAGCACTGATGATGTTACCTAGTTGGGTCGTGAAACGTCTGCAAGAAAATAACCAAGCTCAGAGAACAGCAAGAACTCCACAATCCTCCAACTTATTCCTCCCCTCCTCCTCCTCCTCCTCCTCTCCACAAAGCCTCCTCCCTTCTACCACTGATGATGTTACCTAGTTGGGTCATGAAACGTCTGCAAGAAAACCAAACTCGGGGAACACCAAGGAGCCCACAATTCTCCTCCTCCTCTCTTTCTCCTCCTCCTCCTCCACTCTTGCACACCCTCTTCTTTTCTAGCACTGCTGATATCACCTACTTAGAAAAATGGCGTTTGGGAAGCATCCTCCAATCCCAGTTCCCAAATGACCCTCCGGACCCGAGTTTTTCAACCCTGGCAACTTTCAGATGGGTGGACTTTCATTTCCCAGAATTCCCCCACCTTAAAGTCGCCAAGGTTGAGAAACACGCCTCTGGATGCTACTGTTCATTTCCTCCTATCCTGAACACTTCCTGAACCTCCCTCTTTCTGACCCCCTCTTACCCCAGCGCTGCGCTGAACGGCCAACCCACAATGGCTCCGGCGGCCACACCCAGGACTGCCAAGGATGTTCGGTCCATGTACCAGCCTGTCATGGCTACGACGGTACAATACATGCAGAAGCTGCTGGGAAGGAAGGCTGCAGAGAAGAAAACGCAGAATGTCAGAGTGTCTGCAGCGTGACTACTATTGTGAGACCAACCAGGAGCAAAACACAGCTCACACAGAGCCTTTGTCTTTTTAACGGCAGTTTATATACAAGACAGCTATATATATATTCATATACATGATAGGCAAATACCCGGCAATCAATCAATCTTCTTTACTCTGCGTGAAGAACCACAATGGAGACAGAACACAAGGGGAGACAGATACACCCTCTCATGACCTATCTTATATAGACAGCTTCTTAAAGTGGTAAAAACCTTGTGGGACCCATCCTCAGTCTTAAAGCGGCAATAACCACGATGATTCCTCCTCATTGCATCAGCCTTGTAACAGCCGGTCAGCTCTTAAATCACTTAGAGACTACAGTGGTTTACTTAATGACGGTGGCAAACAAGCTGTAGAATTGGGTGCGGTCTTGTCATGCCTTGCTTAAGAACGGCGCTGCCTAACGATGAATTTTTCCAGTTAGGCGATCGTCAGTTGAAAACCGGATGTACTTAATCGAACCGCAAAATTGGTCCCCCCCGGCCCCGGGTCCTTTCTTAGCTTACCTGAGGCCGAGCAGAACATCCCGGTGCTAAGAATCAAGAAAGCCAGCATAAGCCTGCTCACATGAAGCCCAAACTTCTTGCACACTGCCCTGGGAGACAGAGGAGAGAAAATGGAGCCTGTTTTAGGGGGGCGCCAAGCATTTCAGGATGGCTCACCTCGCCGAGATCTCCCAGCCTTGGAAAAGGCAGGCCAGGTATTCTGCACCAGCAGCTTCCGTTGTAGCTCAGGGACAGGACAGGTGTGCTGCTTGGGGAAGGCTCCGGAGCGGAAGGGAAAAGGGAGTGGAAGCGAGCGAAGTACCCCAGTGATCTAAAACTGTGCTAAGCTAAAACTAAGGGGCTGCCACAGAGAGGAGGGGGTCGATCTGTTTGCCGAAGCCCCTGAAGGCAGGACAAGAAGCAACGGGCGCAAACTAACCGAGGAGAGAAGCAGCCTAGAACTAAGGAGGAATTTCTTGACGGTTACAACAATTCATCAGTGGGATGATTTGCCTGCAAAAGCGGTGAATACTCCAAAACTGGAAGTTTTTAAGAAGAGATTGGATAATGATTTGTCTGAAATGATATAGGGTTTCCTGCCTAAGCAGGGGGCTGGACTAGAAGATCTCCAAGGTCCCTTCCAACTCTGCTATTCTGTTAAATTAAAACTGCTTCTGAGGTTACTGGATTTCAGAACTACTCAGAACTAACTAACCTCAACCAGAACTTACTATCTTGAGCCTTTCACACCTCACTCCATTCCTAAGAGGTCTGTAAGGAGGCGTGCATAAGCGCACCAGCGTGCCTACCGTCTCTGTCCTACTGTCCCCATTTATTCATACTCATTTATTATGTCTATGCTTATCCCTGTTTATACTTACACGCTTACATGTTATGTTCATGTTTTCTCATACAAGCTTGACAAACTAAATGAATAAATAAAATAAACAAACAAACAAGAGGGTCCTGGCTGATACTCACTTATAAAAATAAAGCTCGCAAACGCAACTCAGGAAGGCCAAAAGGCAGCGCAGGAAGTAGAAGATGAGGACCTAGGAAGAACAGCTCCCGTTACAAAATTTCTACAGACAGACAGTGGTTGTGTTCACAGAAACTGCAGAACGATAAAGCTACCAGGTTGTTGTTGTTGTTGTTTTTCAGTGTGATCCAGTTTGCCATTCGGTATGTCCGTTAGATTGACTAAATTATATTTTGATTAGACCTGGGTTGAGTAGGTCAGGGTGCAGAACTGCAGGCCTTGGGAGCTGCCTCCCTTCCATTAGGAGAACTCCCCCGCCAGCCTGAGCGTGGGGGTGTTGCCAACAAAGTCACAACTTCCCCCCAAAAAACACAGAGCCCAGCACGACAACACACAATGTTAAAAAAGGGGGCAACAGCTCGACCTGCTGTCCAGGAACACAAAAGAAAGGAAGGAGCAACCTCAGAGAGAGGGGACTGAAGACACAGCGGGCTTAAGAAAGAAAAATTAAGGCACAGAGGTAGTGCTTGACTTACGACCGGTCACTTAGCAACCGTTCAAACTTACGATGGACATTGAAAAGGGAATTATGACCTGCATTTGGGGCAACTGATACGTGACTCCAGTTCGTGTTACCTTGTTTGTTCGGAGCACTCTAGCATGGAAGAGGGCCGGCAGAGCATGGAGCCACAGGTACGCATAGGAGCGAATGGCATAAACCGGAGAATATTCCCACGTCTGGAATCCTTTGCCATAAACGAGGTAGTGCATCTATAAAAGCAACTCACAACAACAAAGATGCCCAATGTTTTGCTTTCTACAATGTATAGGCATACAAGGAAAAATACTAAGCAGTCAGCCAGGACTTCTCAAAGTGTCTATAGAGAGTCTCAATCATCCCGGTCAGGGATCCCCAAACTTGGCAACTTTAAGACTTGTGGACTTCAACTCCCAGAATTCTCCAGCCAGCTATGCTAGCCCTTGAGTGGGGTGTTCTGTTGTGGCTTCAAGTGGCTTCTACTGTACTGCCTTCAAATGGCTTCTAATGTATAGCATGATGTTGCCATAATGGTAATGGCTTCACAATGGCTTCCTCTGGTAAGGAGGAAAATCCAACATTAGAAACTACGTTTGTTCCGGGTTGCTGAAATCAGGGCTTTTCCTGTCTAATACAGGATTAGGATTAAATAAATACCAGGGCTACGCCAAGTTATCGGCTAGTATATGAATAAAAAACTTGACTTATGGGAGACATTTGGTGCCCTGATGACTGCCCTAAGAAGCTAATCTCGACAGGATCTGCGACCTGGTTTCAAAGGGTTCAAGACCTTTAAATCCAGCAAGTGATTAAAAGAGGCTGATGAAACCTTCGCTCTCCTGCAAGCTAATAAGAGGTATTATTACCACAGGCAAGGAGGATTTACTCACAGGCTCCCAGTAGTTGAAGGTTTCATCGCAGTCAGAGATGTTACTCAGCAGAGCTGCACAGAACCTGGCTGAGATTAGACACTTGAAAGCCGTTGATCCTTCAGGAGCCCAGACGTGGCCTGCTTTGGTTCCTGAGGACCTGACAGAAAAGCAAAGTGGCTGTTATTAACCCTGTAAATTAAGGAAGACGGAAAGCAAGGAGTGAAATGATGGAGAGGAAGAAAACGGTGCTGCTTGGACAGCTATCCTGGCTTTCGGACACAACGGAGCATCCAGAAAGGCCGATGGGAGAGAATCTAGAGGGCCAAATTGGGGCATTAAAGGCGTATAAGGCCAATCATGGGATGAAAATGCTCCCTTGGACCCGAACCTCACTCATTCTTTGCTTCAATGCTACCGAGAGCTTATTTTAAATCACGGCTCTTCAAACTTGGCAATTTGTGGACTTCAACTCCCAGAATCTCCCAGCAGTATGAAACTTGGGATTTCTGGCTGGGGAATCCTGGGACTTGAAGTCCACAAGTCTTAAAAGGTGCCGAGTTTGGAGATCCCCTGTTTCAAATCAATCCAATACTACCTGCATCAAGGTTTAAAACTGGCTTGTTCTAAAAAAGACCAAACCCTCCCCGTGTAGAAGAACCTGGTTAAAGGGGTGTGTGTGTATGTATATGCGTATGTATGTATGTATGTATACATATACACACACACACACATATATATATATACACGTATGTATATGTATGTGTATGTATATATGTATGCATGTGTGAAAATATGTGTATGTATGTATATACGTATGTGTATATGTGTACCTATGTATGTATGTGTATATGCGCGTGTGTGTGTGTGTGTGTGTGTGTGTGTGTGTGTGTGAGAGAGAGAGAGAGAGAGAGAGAGACAGACAGACAGACAGACAGACAGATCAAAAGTATGAATTATGGATGGGAGAATTTTTAAGATACCTTTCCTCTTGTTGATGTCAGAGGCTGGGCACCTTAAGGCTTGCCATTGAATGGATTAGATTTGAATTAAAAGGAGGTGCAATTCCTTTTAATTTAATTTCAATCCCATTCCTTCTCTCCCTCCCACCCAAATATGGGGGTCCTCCTTTCTGCCAGTATCTCCCCTCCCCATTTACCACCCCCCGGCCAGCCCATAATACCCTCGCCCCATTAACAGTACACGAAATGACAACCCGCTCCCCTTTCAAAGCCTGGGTTCTCAGAAGCGGGTGGGGGGGCAGTAAACTACAACTCCCATCAACCCTCAGTACCTTCACCCTTCTAATGGAAGGCTGAAGACACTGAGGGGTAATGGGAGTTGTAGTCCAGCCCTCCCGGAGCGCCCGCTGGGGCAGAAACCAGGCCGTCCCTTCCCGGCTCTCGGCCCCTACTCGGCTTTGTTCTCCTCGGCGGCCGGCTGCGGCGCAGGACCCTCGTCTCGCTGCCGGGCAGGCGCCGCCGAATCCCCACCGCCCCATCGAGGCCGCTGCCGGGCCCCCTTGGCTGCCATGCCGAGTGTGGGCAGGCGGCCGGGCTCGTGGCGCTCAGCGCGGGGACGCGACGCCGGCCGCCGCCATCCTCGGTGTGGGCACGGCGCAGGCGCAATTGCTCCTCCCCCCTTTCCTACATTTTTGCCCGCGCTGCGCTTTGGTGCAGCGACGGGCGACGTGGAAAAGGCACGAAGTCCCATAGGCCGGGCAGCAGGGCCTAGTGGGAAGAGCACCAATGTCATTTGCGTGTCTCTCCGTCCCTAAATTGCCTTCTCCGGGATTGGTTTTCTGCATGGGCACCCAACCCCCCACACCCATTGCAATGGCAAAGGACAACAATAATGTTGTTTCTGCAAGTTATTGCTATTGCTGCTGTTATGGCTGCAAAAATGTTACTGCCTTTATTTTAATAAGTCAATAAATAAATCTGCCCGTCGGGGAAAAACTGATGCTTTTATTTTATTTAAATTCCAGCTTTTATTATTTTGGGTAAATAACTCAAGGTGGCAAATATATTTTCTTTGATGTACACTGAGAGCATTTGCACAAAGACAAATTCCTTGTGTGTCCAACCACACTTGGCCAATAAACTATTCTATTCTCTATATTCCACACACCTCCCTCCTTTCCGCTGCCACTTTGCCCGCACCACCGGCCCCGCCAAGTCCTCCTCCTGGTCCCCCTACCTAACCATCACCCGGAGGCAACGCTGCAGTTCTTCCCTCAGCTCCTTCTGCATGGCTGCCGCCTGGGGGCGACCGAGCGCTTTGTCACACGACTGGTAAGTGAGCCTGTAGCACAGGCTGGTGGCGGGCGCTGTGCCCAGCCGCTGAAAACGGTCAAGCAGCCGCACAGACGCAACCGTGTCCAAAGACACATGCCTGGCAATGGCGTGAAACTGGACTTCACAGAACATTTCTGCCTCTGGAAGCCAGAAGCTGATGTCGTGGACGTAGCTCGGTGGATGGAGGGAAAAGCTCTGGAAAAGGCCTAAGCGGCCCCCTGAAAACTGGCTGCCAAAACGCTCGTCCGGAGTCCAGAGCATCCGCCAGTCAGAAATGCCACACGCGCACATGGCCAGAAGATCGAGGTTCAAGGAGATGCAAGCCATGTTTTGGTGAACGCTCGGAGGTCGCCAGCGAACGATGCTTATTGTCCCGACACGAAATTCCTTGGGGCCAGAATCAAAGCCCTGGCAGCTCACTGTCACGGCGTGTTTTGGGTTGAGCAGAAACAGTTCTGGAGAAGATAGAAAGGTCTTCTGCTCACTGCTTTCGGGCTCCTGGTTCAGAAAGGTCAACTTAACGTCAGATGACGGGAGTAAAGAGTTTAATGTGCCCACGAGGATCTCCATCAGGAGCTGTGCATCTTCTCCACCTTCCTTAAGGGCACAGATAAAGAGGGCCTCGTGAAAAACAGGAGGCACCTGAACAGAAATTTTACATTTTTTAAAAGCCAGTCCGCTGAGGGCCAACAGACTCTGAGGAGAAAAGTCTCTCTGTTTTACAATAGAATGAAGAAAAACCAACAGGGAAGGCCGAAGGTAATATTGTCCTAAGGTCCAACTCAAATCTTGATCAGTTCCAGGGTCATTTTTAGAAGCCGCAGACTTAATTTCAGGGTGACTTTTGGCAACAGGAATCACCCAAAAGGCGTCTGAGGTAGGAGAAGAAGGGTCTTTGAATACCAAGGGAAATGAAGAATTCACCTTCTGAACTGCGAATGATCTGCTGAGGCCATCGATTAGTTTTTCGTTTATGGTTCTGACAGGATGCTCCGAATTAATACCTAAGAAGTTCCTAGTTCAGATCATGGAAATATTTGGAAAAAAGAAGTGTTAAACAAGGCAAGCCACTAATCTCAAGATGTCGTGCTTTCAAAAAAACAGCAAATTATTGATGGAGCAGTAAATGTAAAAGGGTGTTACGATTTTTTTAGCCTATTACTTAGTATGATTCGAGTTTCTCAGTCCAAAAGGCATCTGGATACCAGAGGAAATGTAGACCCCGCCCTTAAATGCTCCATTTAAGAGCCCGCTCATCAGCCACGTTGATTACATTATGCAGAGATCAGACTCAAAGGACCTGGAAATTCTGCTGCATACCTGTTTATCTTATCTAGGAGCATCTGTGGAATTTGGCAGGACACGAATTCGCCTCCCAACTTCACTTTGCAAATCAAAGGTTGAGAATACAGAAATGGCGCGCTCCTGGTGAATATGTGATTCACAGCGCCTTCGATGCAGAAAGATTTATCCTGATTCCTAGGAAGAAAGCAAATGAATGAGTGCTTTTCATCTGTACAGTTGGCTGAACCAACTGAAAGCAGAACAATGGAATCCAAAATCCGGAAGGTAAATATTAGGCTGACTGAAACACCAGGCGAGATTCATGTTGAAAGGTATCAACAGAAGAACAATCCTCGTGAGACAAAGGAGCTGTAGTCCAACATAAGCAGAAAGAATTCAGTTAACAAAGGTTGTATAGGTCTGATTATTCCCAAAATTTATACAGAGTTTTATTAGAAATTTAATCTGTTCCTTCAATAAATTTGCCCCCACAAAGGCCTGAGAACCAACAGTCATATTTTTTTTCTGCTAGAGGTAATAGAAATTTAAATATGGGACGTATTAGTTTTATAAGAAATAAATTGTGTATGTGCAGTTCTCACCCACAGAATTTGCATGATGTTTCCCAAAAGAGACAGGAGCATTTGGTAAGAAGGCGCTTTCTTGGGCAACATCCAAGATGGCACCTGGCATACGATCGACCGCAGCTTACCTGTAGCCTGTACATTTATATCCACCGACATCTCTGATATCAAATGGCTCGATGCCACTCAAGATAAATCCTGCTTCTGCTGCCATCTCCACAACTTGCCAGCTGTTGTGCCACTCGCGCACCGGCTGGTCTGCAGGGGTGCCCCCTTGTCCTTTGCAAAGTGCCACGCGGACGTCTCCTTTCTCTGCCAGAACATCTGCACAGCTGGGACAAAGAAAAAAGAGGGGTACCATTGCCACACAGCCAATGTAGCAAGCTGTCTTTCTCAGTTTTCTTTTCTTTGTTTTAAGAAAAAGGAAAAACAGCTCTGTAAGGTCCAGACTCTCCCCTCTTCAGATGGTAAGAACGAACTTTTGAAAACTGGGTATTTCAAAAGGAATTCTTTATTGAAGACGGAAGAAAGCAAGTCAACATTCAAAGCAGGGTCTGATATCCTTCTGTGCATGCAGCTCAGACAAAGGGAGTTAGAACCCCTCCCCTTAGTCCGATGTGGATTTCGCCAATACGCAGAAGCAAACACGTTATTTTCCCCTCGTCTCTGAGAACGTAGCTAAGAAGAGATTCCCAGGAAGTTGGAATTGGAATTTATCTGGTCCCTTCTCCTCTTGCCATCTCTCTGAGGGGTGAGAAGTTTCCAGCCATCTGGGACGCCAGGCAATGGTTGACCTTGTGTAAAGGTCATACAGATTCAGTACAAGAGTTAGGATATTCATATTACATCAAAAAGAACTACTTGTATCAACCCTCCCTCCCCTTGTTCTTCCACTGAAGAATGACAGATACATGGATCTGACAAGCTCCAAAGGAGTCTTTTCAGCAGACTTCTGAAACATTGTTTTGCATAAAAATCTTTGTTGTTGGAGGAGCATGCAGGGATAGCAAGACCAAGAACCAAAGCCATAGAAATCCTCAATTATATTTCCTCTGCCCATACCATGTTCTATCCAGCAGCAATTTGCCCAAAGCTCTTAAGAGTAACAAAGATATTCCTGCTTGATTGATAAGTTCAAAAGGTAGCTCTATCTTCTTGGCATTTATATTTTGAGGCTTGTAATGCAAAATATAATGGTCTGGAAACAGTACGCAGCCTTGCTTTGTCTCACCTGCAGAAAAACTTGGCAAGAAGCTCCCTGTTCTTTTTTATTCCAGCCTTTTTTCCACAGTGAGGGAAATTGAAATAAATACGGTCAAAATTCCTCATAGCTGGCAAGAAGTATTCCTTCAGTTTTGTGCAGTTGACAGAAAAGTAGACTTCAGCACCTGGATTATTAAAAGAATAATAACGCACGGTGTAACAGTTGATTTTTCCCCCCAGGTAAACAAAATATAAGGACAACAAAAATGCAACAATACCGCTTGCCTCACACCTCACTTACCTTTGTCTCTCAGAAACTGTACATTAGATTTGGTGAAAGCTTGTTCAGATATAGACTCTTCACTACCGTAGCAGGTAGCAATAATATGAGTGTCACAGCCTCTTTCTTTGTACAGATGGACTGAGAAGGAAAAGTTTCCTTCTCCAACCAGGAGGAGACGTGCTTGTTGATGCTGCATGGAGGAAAATGGTCACCGTCAAAAGCCAGAGTTTGGGTTGTAGAAGACTTTAGGGGATTCTGCTCCTTTAGTCTCTGGCTCCTGAGGCAATCGGCTGGATCATTTTTGGAATATAAAATGAGGAGATGCAAGCTTCCAAATTCACTAGAGACTTTGTTCTATAGCAGAGAAGCAACCAAGCATCGCTCTGCGCCAGCCAGTATGGCTCATAGCAAGCAAACTGGGGAGCTGTGCCCCAAAACTTGCAGGAAGCACTTCAGGGTTCCTGCTGGATTAGAGAAAGATCCTGGTTCTCTGCAGAGACGACCTCCAAGGATGGTGCAGGAGTGAAACCAAGGAGGTGAACTGTCCCAGTCTAGGCTGCTTTTGCACAAGAAGCAATAGGTGGCAGCCAATCAAAGAGAAATCCAACCTGGAATTAAGCAGGGATTTCCTGAGAGCAAGAACAATTCGTCGAGGGAACAGCTTGCCTCCCAGAGTTGTGGTTGCTCCATGGCTGGAGGTTTTCAAGAGAAAAAAACTGGACAATTATTTATCCAGGATACGAGGTGGGGGAGGAGCGAAAATGGGCGGACTAGATGACCTCCAAGGTTCGTTCCAGCCCCATCAACCTACCATTTAATTCCACTGCTTTCTTTCAAATCACACCCTGGAGGTGGTATATTATTGTAATATATTATATTAATATATTATATAGTAGTATATTATGTTATATATTATATATTATTGTAATATATTGTAATATTATATTAATATATTATATTATTGTAATATATATTACATTAATATTCTTATCACTATTATATTCTGGATTCTTCGGGAGAGGAAAGAAAAGGACAGGTTGACGCCTGGCTGGGGATGATGGGTACGGCAAGGCTACAACAGCGCCCACACCCAGCAGGAGCAATAACGGCAGCTAATCTTCCCCCTTCCCAAATTGCCTTCTGACCAACCCCCCCCCACCCCCGCTTTTTTTTTAAATATAAAACAAATTCACGGAAAGAGGAGGGGAAAAAATATGATAAAAATATTTCCAAATTATCCTCCTAAACTTCCTCCTCCTCCTCCTCCTTCCTAGCCCCGCCCCTCCCACATGGCTCCGAAGCGCGGTCGAGCGTTTTTGACGTCACTTCCGGCGCGAGCGTCTGTCTCTCTCTCTCTCTCTCTCTCTCTCTCTCCTTCCTGTCGTGCAGCTTCTGCGGTTGCCATAGGAACGGCTCTCCTTTTTTCCCCACCCCCTCGCTCCCGCCCCGCCCCTTTCTGGGCTTTCCGAGGCTTTCTGGGCGGCGGGGGCGTCTTCGGCAGGTAGGAACCGGAGGGGGGGGGTCGGGGGGGGGTCGGGGGGCTGCAATTATTTCTTTTATTGCTGCTGTCAAGGTTGTTTTCGAGGTCGGTTGGGAGGGGACGGGGTTGAGACGGTAGCCTGGTGTGCGTGGAGCCTCCGTGTTCAGGAGCAGTCTATCGTCTTTTTTTTTTTTTTTCGCTTTTTTTTGGGTGGGTGGGAAATATGTATTTCGAGCGCAGCCTAGCTGGAGAGGAGAGAGCACATTTAGCTCAAAACGAGCCACCCGTGGAAGAAAACTCTGGCTTTTTTAAAAAAAGGGGGGTGGGTGGGAGGAGGAAACCTGAAAGATAAACAAATCTTTTTTTATTTAAAAAAAAAGAAGGAAGGAAGGAGAGAGGGAAGGAAATAAAGGAATAAAGAAGGGAATAAGGGAGGGAGGGAGGGAAGAAAAGAGAAGGGGCAGAGGGAGCGAGAGAAGGAAAGAAAGGAGGGAGGGAGGAAAAGAGAGAAGGAAGGAAATAAGGAAGGAGGGAACAAGGAAGGAAGGAAAAGAGGAGGAAGGAAAGAGAGAAAGAATAAAGGAAGTTAGGGAAAGAAAGAAAAAGAAAGAAAGAGGGAAAAGAAAGGAGGAGGAAGTAAGGGAGGGAGGAAAGAAAAAGCAGGAAGGGAGGGGATGGGGTTTTAGAGCCGGAAGGTACCTCTAGAGAGCATTTAGTCCACCCTTTTCCGAGCAATGGAGGGTGAGATGCAGGGTTTTTCTAAGGGGGTGCTTCTTATAGCACCCCAAGACCCTCTCGGTGTCTGCAAAATCGAAACAAGTTGCCAGTCTATATTAAAAAATATTACAACGTATGGGGAAAAAAACAACCATCGAAGTGTATCTTATTCCGAGTAAATTACACAGGTACTTTGAGCCACCCTCTGACTGAAGGGAGGGCAAGAAATCCGCTGTCTGGAGGTGCTTGTGGGACTTTTGTGCCCCCCCACCGCAACATCAAGAGGGGGCTGGCCCCCCACTGCCACCCCTCTCCTGCCCCCCCTCTCTTCCCACTCCCTACCTTGACCATGTTTATCCAGGGACAGCTAGAGACCACTTAGACATCTCTTCACTCATGGAGGAGGAGGAGGAGCAAGAGAAAGGCAACAAGACTTAAAATAACTTTATTGAATGTACACTAATCGGCATACATTACAATGAAATTCCATTGCATGCAGCTCTCAACCACCTCCAGTATACACTGCATAAACATTGTTGTGGTTCGCCGGCAGCCGGTGCAGACAGCAGCAGAATCGGGCAGTGGGGAAGAACTGGGACCAGTCCAGGAGTCTGGACTCGGACGAGAGTCCTGCATCTGATGCAGGGATGGGGCCAGGACCATCTGGGAGTGGGGTCCTTCGGAGCCCCGAGGCAGAGGAACAAGGGGATCCTGTTCCCAATGCGCATGTGCACAGAGCCGCTAGAAGGAGAGAGAAGCTGAAACAAAAGGGGCGATTCAGGAGTAAGGTTGGGAGGTGATTGCCCCTCCCATAAGGTATAAAGGACAGGCAAAGGTAGAGGAACCTTTGCAGGAAGCAACATCATTCGTTCGGTTCAGATTCATTCTTGAAACTCTTTGTACTTCAGTTGGTTTTTTTTTTTTCTAGTTCATTTGATACTTCTGCTATTGGCAGCACTTCACAGGAAAGAAAGGTGGGTGCTTATCTCGAGGGATTGTTTGAGATTCATTACCGGCCGGGAATGAAAACAATCCCCAGCGTTGCAATAAAACAAGACTTGTTTTTAAAATAAGCGTGTGCGTAATTACAGTTTAGGATGCCTTGGTCAGAACAAACATGACAAAAAAGCCCAAATAAATAAATTAAAAAACAACAACATGAAGACACAGCAGAAAAGTCCTGCCAGGCTGGTGGGCAAAGGGACCAAGTGACTTAGTGCCCACCTCCCTTGGCAAGATGCAGTTTGGAATAAAAGCCTCTCATCCCAACTTAGGATAGTGTCATCAAGCCCTCCCCAATGACCAGGAGATTACATCACAAACTAAGCAAATTGGGGGGGTAGAGGGGGGGTTGCCTGCCCCAGGTCCCCACCCTAGCAAGGCCCTGGGCACTTTTTAAAAATCCATTGATAGCTTTCGCACCCAGGTTTCTGAGGTGCGCCATTTTTCCCCCGAGATATTCCAATTGAGAAACGGGAAAAAGTAGCAAGGAAATGTGGGATTTGGACGAGACCAGCAGTAGCAGCATCACCACTACAACTTCGGACTCCGAGGTATTTCTGGCTGCTGAGTGTCCAGATTTCTTCCCATTCCAGGCTGAAGGATTGGGGACAGTTCCCTTATTCCTCTTTAATTATTCTCTTAGCCATCCATTTGCTAACCTGGATTAAAGTGACTCCCAAGCACTTGGACAGGGGACAAAATGCAGGTAGCCTTCAGCTTACAAGTTCGTTTAGCGGCCATTCGAAGTGCCAGCGGCACTGAAAAAGGGGACTTACGGCTGTTTCTCAAAGTTATGCCCTTTGCAGCTTCCCATGGATCACGTGATCAAAATTCGGATGCTTAACAAAGGACTCGTGCTTATGACGGTCGCTGCGTCCGAGGGTCACGCAGCGCCCTTTGATGACCTTATGACGAGTGAAGTCGATGGGGAAAGCCAGAATTAGCTTCACAGCCAGGTTACTAACTCATCAACTGTCCTGATTCACTTAACACTTGTGACAAGAAGAGTCACAAAGTGGAGCGATAAAACTCACTTATCCAATGTCTCTGTGATGACCCAAAAGGGCGTGGCACAAAGGCCACACAGTCAGATAATTGGTAGGAGTCCCTTTATTACCTCCAGCTTTGCCCCCAATATCCAGGTTACCTTCTGGCTGGAGAAAAACTCCCAAGAACAGCCTTTTGACTGCAGGGAATCAAGTCCAAAACATGGTCAACACAAACTGCAACTTTTAAGTCCAATCAAACCAAACTGAGGTAATTAGGCAGGAGGCAGGAGCAAGAATTCCAGACGTGAAGGCACGGCAATAACACAACACGGTTGGGAAGACGTCAGGAACACAGATAAGCCACAACGATTCAAGATAAAGTCACTTTTGCTCCCAACAGCTGCCGCAGTTAGCATTCAGTTCTTATAAACTTTCATTCCCAGGGAATCAGGGCCCTTTCCTCCCCCGTAAGCCACGCAACCCACGTTGCTCCCTTCTCCATTCCTCCCTGCGTGCCCTAGGATGAAGAGGGGGTGGGCCTGGGTCTTCCTCTGAACTCCCTCTCCCTTGCTCTCCCTCTTCCCTGCTCTGCCCAGCCGGACTTTGCCTTTCCCCAGTTTCCTCCACAGCCAATGGAGCCACGCTCCCTGTCAGCTGTTTGTCTTCCTCCTCGGATTCAGACTCCAACAGGGGCATGACAGTCTCACTTAACAATAGAAATTGGGAGGGTCATAAGTCATGGACTACCCTATACATGTTGGTTGCCTATCACTTGAGTTTAGTAGATCGTGTGACTGTTTGGTTGTAAATGCGAGGACCAGTCATACACCGCCTTTTGGGGGGGACGGGGCATTGTTGCAGCTTTGAACGGCTGTTAAACGAACATCTGTAAGTCAAGGACCGCTTGTAAGGGCTTTTTTGATTTGCCGTACAGCCCTTGGCCTGTTTTCCTGTCTCCCGCCAGGACATGTCCCTGTCGTGCTTCTTTAACCCGCTTCATGGCTGCTTGCTCCACGCCGATGGCCACGGGGAAGTCTGGACGGACTGGAACAGCACGTCCAAGTTCTTCCAGTATGGCTGGAGGTGCACCACCAACGAGGACATGTACGCCAACAAGACCCTCTTGGGGAACTGGAACGAGGAGCGTTACGACATCCAGAAGAGGAGGCAGCTCCAACCTCTCCCTTCCCAGGTCAGGCTGTCCTTGGGACAGGATTCTCTGCTCGCTCGGGCGCCACAAAAAACCGCAAATTATCCGGTGCTGTGGGGCTTTTCTATAATTCTTTCTTCCTTGGTGCTCTCTCAGCTTGGTTCTTTCCTTGCAGACATTTCATAATATGATCAGTGCCGGAAAGGAGGTGGGTTTGTGGAGAGGAAAAGAAGGAGGGAGGAAGAGGAGGATTAGGTTTTTATAATGTTATAATTTGCAAATCTCGGAAAGCCCAATTTTTAGAACTCACACAGGGCTGGATGAGATGCGCGTTCCTTCCTGGTCATAACTCTGCATACCCTGGAGGCAGGCAGCAGCATTGAACCTACCCAGCACTTGTTTCAAACCATGGTTTGTTGAATAATGTACCCTAAGTCATGACCTTTCAAAACTAGTGTAGGTGGCGTTCATGGATGACTCTCCTGCAAAACCCAGAAAATCCACATTAAGATTTTGTGCGGTGCGAGTTCTCTTTCAGCCTAACCTATCACCCGATGGGCATAAGAAAAGGTGGAGGAAAAAGCCAGCTCTCTGGGCCTCTTATGAGACATCGGGGTCGTTAAACAACGGCCACAGAGACCATCTTTAAACATCCCTGGGCCTGCACAGCCTCCGATCTACACGAAAAGTCGCTTTAAGATATCAAGGATTCTGAAAAATGTTGTGGAACACATTTCGCCTGTTATGAGCAGGAGGTTGGACTAGAAGACCTCCAAGGCCCCTTCCAACTGACCTATTCTGTTCTATTCTATTGTTTATTCTATTCTTATTTCAATTTAATTCAATTCAATTCATACTCTATTCTTAATTCTTTTCTATTCTAATTCAATTCTTACTTCAATTCAATTCTTCTGTTCTTAATTCTATTCTTAATCCTGTTCTATTCTTATTTATAGAGTAGAGTAGAGTAGAATAGAATAGAATAGAATAGGAATAGGAATAGGAATAGGATTCTTTATTGGCCAAGTGTGATTGGACACACAAGGAATTTGTCTCGGTGCAAATGAGTGTACACAAAAGAAAAGATTCTATTATTTCTCTTCTCTTCTTAATTCTCTTCTCTTCTTATTTCTATTCCATTCCATTAATATGTTATTGTTGCGTCTTAGTTCCTCTCTTCCATTCTGGGTTATTTTCATTGTCTCCCACCCTGCGTGCCCATTTTTTGGGGGCAGCAAACTGATTGAGCTTAGCCAGGCTGACTTCTGAGCTCAGGAATGTGGAGGGGATCGTGCCACGCTCCTCATTTCCCGCTGTGCTGGCTAAAGTCCCTGAGCCCCGGGGTTCGCTCTGGGGAGGAAGCCCCCCCACTGCTTGAAGGCTGGTCTGGGGTGAACCAAGGGGCCGTCTGAAAAAAGGGCGTGCACACTGACCCTGGGCTTTCCTTTGCAGTACACGCACTATTTCGAGTCCACGTACGCGTCCGACTATTCCAAGGAAAAGCCTCGCAGATTGAGAAGTAGGTGTACGAAACTAACACGCAGGAAGAAAACACGCAGCCGGGAGAAGCCAGGGCACCTGTATTTCCTCTCCCACCTCCAAAAGAATTCCTAGCAGGAGAATCGAAATGGGACAGATACAAGCCTTGGTAGCGTGTGAGCTGAGAGACCCTTCAAGGGTTCTCAGATCAGAGTCGATATCCCAAGCCAAGAGGCGGGAGGGGGCAGGGGTGCGATTCAGCTGGTGTAACAACCGGGTTGTGCAGCAAACTCTGCGTGTGAATCTGCTGAGCTTTGAAACCAGGGTATAAAGCACAGGCTAGAACTGGGGCAAGCGGGTAGGCCCAACAGCTGATCATCGGAGCTACCGGATCGCTCAAACCGGACCAAATCGGTAGAATCCCATCCCTGGGGAGGGGACCTTAGGAGCACCCCGGCACAATCAGTGAAACACGCCCAGGGGTGCAAGGGAGCCGTTGCTCCTCCCTTTTCCCAGCGTTTTTGGGGTTGGGGGATTCCAGTTAAGCCCCCCCTCCCCCTCAGGAGCCCAAATGCTTGGGCTGGCATAAGGGTCCAGGTGTGATTTTTTTTCCAAAGCCAGGAAGATACAAAAGCAGGCAGCCAACTACAGGCAGCCCTTGACTTATCGGCTGTCCGTTGAGTGACCGTCTGAAGTTACGATGGCACTGAAAAAAGGGGACTTACGACCGTTTTTCACCCTTACGACCGATGCAGCTTTCCCCACTGTCACGGGTACAACCTTGGCCACTGATCCATAGTTGTGACAGTTGCCATGTCCCGTGTGTGTGTGTGTGTGTGTGTGTGTGTGTGTGACATGATGCCCGTCTGACAAGCGAATTTGATGGGGAGCCCGTTTGGCTTAACAACCGTGTGACTAATTTAACACTGCGGTGATTCACTTAACAACAGCGGCAAGGAAGCTGATCAAATGGGGCAAAACTCACTTAACGTCTGTCTCGCTTACCAATAGCAATTTTGGGCTCAGTTGTGGTCGTAAGTCAAGGACTACCTGCATTGAAATTCTTGCAAAGCAGGGCATACTTATTGGCCTTTCAGGCTGTCCTTTTCCTTAGGGGGATTAGTTAGGGGGAGGTCCCCTTTCGTTAGGAGGACGCCAGGCCAGGGCTGCCTTGGGCTGTTGCAAAGGGAGCCCAGTGTGTGGGTTAAGTGTTGCAACACACCCACACACCCACACGCTTTGCTTTCCTGCCTTCCCCCGCCCTCTCTGTGCTCCTAGGGGTGACGCGAGAGCCTCACTGGTTCCCCGGACACCAGCCTGAGCTGGAGCCTCCTCCGATCAAGCCCACCGCTCGGTCGTGCTACATGATCGATTACGAGCCTCCGCACGGCAGGGCAGCCTGCTCCTTGGCCGAAGGGAAGCCCAAGGAGGCAGCGGAGGCGCCGCTGAAGCAGTAGGCCGCTGCTCCAGGATCTCCTGGGGCTGGAAAATCTCTGCCAGGGAGGGGTCTCCTCGCCCCACCACCAAGATTGGAAGCGTGGCGGATGGGCAGCCGTTCCTAAAATAAAAGAAATGCCCGCCAGGAGAGTCCCCGACCCCTTCGTGTTTCCGTTTCTGGTTCCTTCCTAGTTCTGTGTGTGACTCTCTTCGCGGTTCCACAGCTGGATTAATCCCTCCATTCAGGACCGAGCCTTAGCTAAGATTGACGCGGGCGATGAAGACTGAGGGGAGAAGCTGCCCCGCTGTTTATTTGTTACTAAAGAAACTCTCGTGCCTATCTTTGCACAGGGAAATAAAGAAAGAAGAATCGATTGGCCGTTTCGGTCCCGTGAAAAGCCTTTTTTCTTTGGTATTAAAAAAAAGGGGGGGTCTCTGGGGGTCTTTTTATTTCCTTGGTCCTGGGAGGAGGGCCGATTTTTCTTCCCGCATGACAGGGATGCTGCGCTCCGGGGTTCCCTTGAGTTTCCTTGGTCCGTTCACCGTCAGGACGCCATCCGAGGAGAGGGAGGAGGTGATAGTGAGCGGGTCCACGTCGGCTGGGATTCGGTACTTCCGGTTGAACTCGCGGGCGATGAAGCCATGTTTGTCCTTTGGGGAAGACAGGGAAAGGTAGAAAAGGCATGGCACGGTCAGTTTGGGAATCGTCCTGCCGGACCCTGTTTGGTCCAGTGGTGAAAGCGGCAGTCTAGAAACTAGGAGACTGGGAGTTCTAGTCCCGCTTTGGGCATGAAAGCCAGCTGGGTGACTTTGGGTCAATCACCGGGAGACGGTGAGTTCTAGTCCCACCTTAAGGACAGGAAAACCAGCTGGGTGACTTTGGGCAGATCACCAGGAGACGGTGAGTTCTAGTCCCACCTGAAGGACAGGAAAACCGGCTGGGTGACTTTGGGCAGATCACCAGGAGACGGTGAGTTCTAGTCCCACCTTAAGGACAGGAAAACTGGCTGGGTGACTTTGGGTCGATCACTGGGAGACAATGAGTTCTAGTCCCACCTTAAGGACAGGAAAACTGGCTGGGTGACTTTGGGCAGATCATCAGGAGACGGTGAGTTCTAGTCCTGTGTTAGGCATGAAAGCCAGATGGGTGACCTTGGGCCAGTCCCTCCTCCTCCTCTCAGCCCAACCCACCTCACAGGATGGTTGTTATGGGGGAAAATAGGAAGGAGTGTTAAGTATGTTCATTGCTCTGAAGTACTTCTAGAGTAATAAAGGCAGGATATAAATCTAATGAATAAATAGATAAACTAAGCCGCATCTTGCAGCGGAAAACTTCTCTGTTCAGCCTTCCAATTTATATCCAAAGAGGCAATTGGACTTTCTGGTTTTTCTTTGGTTTCCTGTGATTTCCCTTCCTCACCATCCAGCCAGATCTGAAGAAGCTTCTTGGATGAGAAGCGAAAGGTCTTCAAAGAAGAACCAGAAAGTCCACTTGTCTCTTGGGTAAAAAAAGCACCTTTGGGACAACCTGGAGAATCTCCATAAACACTTTCCAGTTTAGGTTCCTGGGTACCAGATGAAGAGCCATCCTCTCCCTGAGGACAAGCCACCCCGAAACAGCCTGGGCAAGTACTGATCTCGCGATTAACCTCGCCTCTGGCTGGTTTGAAACGAACGAATAAGGCCGTTAATTTGGCCTCCCTCCGTGCCCTGCTGTAGGCATCGTTTGGGGATCCCTCCAGATGCAGCTATTGTGGCTGGGCGACCTCTCCGGAGTCGCTTCGGAGGGTGAGGTGAGCGACGTGTAAACTTAATCCATTTCCCCCCCTCCTGTCGCTGCACCAAACGGGCCCATCCCCAGAGAGACCCACCTGGCGTTCCTGGTGCTTTCCCTGGACTTCAATCACATCTCCCCACACTTTGACCTTCAGCTCCTCAGGAGAGAAATGCTTCACGTCCAGGCTGACGGAAAACTTGTCGTCGTCCAGATGCATCTGATTGGCCAAACAGTTCGGGGTCAGGAAAGAAGGTTTCGTAGTTATCAGGAAGCCAGGAAATCCCAGGCACCAAACACTTCGGTGTCCTGTTGGACACCTCGTTGCAAACTTTGACCCCCCAAGTTACCATCAAAACATGTACAACATAAAAGATAATGGGTCTTTAGGCCCGTTGTCAGTTTTGCAAAATTTTGCATCTTGTGGAATTTGCTGCGTTGGGTTGGTTTTGCAAATACGTTTAATCAGATCAGTGCAAAAGGAGCGGGTACATTCTCATGACATCAGAAACTTGGCTTGCTTCATCTTTAGCTCACTTTTTTTTTTGTGGTTTTGCATGATGTGTGAACCCCGCCCGCATCTTTGGTTACTTAACAAACTTAGTCCAAATCCAGAAAACCCCAGATAACCCTTATTTCTGTGATTTCTCCAATGACCAATTGCATTCCAACTTTCCACATCTTTGAAGATTCTTGTTTTTATCATCCCCACTTTTTGATTTTTCCTTTATGAGGTCCAGTTTACTTGTTTATTCATTTAAAACATCTACATAGCCGCCCATCTGACAAACAACCCTGGGCGGCTCCCAAGCCCAGATTAAAAGACCTATAAAACCACAAGGAAGCTATAAAAATAAACCAGTCAAAACATTAACCCAACCTAAGATTGCAAGCAAGGTATGGCTTGTCTTTGGAGTGGAAAATACCCAGCTGTTTTAGCTGGTGGCATGGAAGGGAGCGATGCACCTGCCTGCCTCTGAACAGAAGAGACAGAAACCATGTTCATTACACAAAGAAGTGACTCCTCAGTACAACAGAAGAATTACTGCCTCCTGGTCATGGCCAGCTGGGATGGTGGAAATTGTGGGTGAGCCTGTCTCCACAGAAACTAACAGAGACACCCCAAATTAAGAGGCTTTCGCCATGGAGCCCCCACACCCTCAGTCTAACTGCAGGCAAACCTCACCGCAGCCAAGAGAGCAACCTACGTGGCTTGGGACCAGACTAGCTGAAGGACCATCTCTTCCCAGTTACGTCCATTGACCCATAAGGAACGGGGGAGGCAAGAGATGGTCTCTTTAAGGAGGTCCATCTGGTGGGACCAAGAAGAAGGGCCTTCTCTGTGGTGGCTCCTTCCCTGTGGAAGCGTCATCATTGTCATCCTTGCAGAAATATATTTGGCTTCGCTTTGGCACTCAAAGAGGCCCTGCAGATGTGGTTTTGCCATCACGCCTAGGGAGCTGGGGGTGGCATGGAGCCCCTCAAGTGGCTGGTCTGATCGTTGTCACTCTGTGTGTGTGTGTGTGTGCGTGTGGGTATGTGTGGGGTGGAGAGTTTATTGGGTTTCGTCTGGAGGTCTTGTAAGCTCCTGGAGTCAACCTGAGTGAGTTGGGGCCGCCGTATAAATTTTCTTCATGCAATAAATGCATAAGCGGTCAGCAGGTGACCTCCGTGGGCACCCTGGCATCAGCGCGAGGGGGAGGGTTACCTTGGGCAGTCCGTTGTCTATCCACCCGGCGTTCCGGAAGGCGAAGGGCCTCCCCAGGAAGGAGCCCAGGGGCCAGCCGCCTGCGAAGAGTTCGGACTCCACGAAGGGCTCCCCGAAATGCTGGCTGAAGACGGGGCTGGGCGAGGGGCCGGGGAAGAGCCGTCTGCGGAAGAAGGGGTGGTGGATGGTGACGTCCATCTCTCTCCCGTCCCCCCCAAGAAAGCGGGGTCCCCCGGTGGCAGTGCAGACGGGCGAGCCAAGCGCCTGGCTTTATATGCTTGCCCGGTGCCAGGCACTGCTGGCTAAATCCCTCCAAGCCATGAGGTCAGAGAGGCCTGATCCTGCTCTTCGGCTTGCGTCGGCCGGCCATTGGCTGAGGGGCTGGCAGAGGCGTCTCAGTGCCTGCATGGCGGACGGAAAAGAACACAGTGAAATTCTAGCTGGTCAGCAGAAACGGCTTCTCTTCCCACCCCACCCCCACCCGTCCTGTCTCTGGACAAGACAAGAAAAAAGAAAGGCTCAGCCAGCGTGATCCGCATTCCTGCTCCTTTGGTCACTGGCACGAATCCTGCCTTGACTATCTTTGTCTCGGAAAGAGTGCAGGGGAGCTGGCACCAGGCTGGCATTCGGTCATCTGGCCCACAACAGCCTCCTTCTCCTCCCGGGCTGAATGGCCAGGGGAAGAGACTCGGGACCTCACACCCTCCCCGGGGGGAGTTGAGTCATCTTGGCCCGAGGAAAGGAAGAGCTGCCGAGGGTGGCAGATGAGGTCACCCCCGTAACACGTGAGGATGATGGCCCTGGGGTTAGAGAAGGTAAGGGAAAGGGGGAAGAGAAAGGAAAGGAAGGGTCACCCTCCAAATATTTAACATCTGTTGTGAATGTCGCAGCAAAAGGGTAAACAATCAAGCGGTCTTGGGATGTTGCAAAGACTTTGGGTGGTAGTTAGACGTTGGGTTCAATGGATCCAAAACTATTTCCTTCCTTCCTTTCCTTTTCTTTCCTTACTTCCTTCACTTCCCTTCCTTTCCTTTCTTCCCTTCCTCTCTTCCCTTCCTTCCCTTCCTTCCTTCATTTCCTTCTATTTCCCTTCCTTCCTTCCCTTCCCTTCCTTTCTTCCTCCCTTCCTCCATTTTCCTTTCCTTCCTTCTCTTCCTTCCCTTTCCTTCTTCCCTTCCTTCCTTTCCTTTTTCTCTCTCCTTCCCTTCCCTTCCCTTCCCTTCCCTTCCCTTTCTTCCTTCAATTTTCCCTTCCTTCCTCTCCTTTTCTCCCTTCTTCTCTGACTGCCTTTCTTCTTCTCTCTTCCTTTCTTCCTTCCTCATTCCGCCCTCTTCCTCTTGCAGACCCCTGGCTTCACCAGAAGGCTTCGGACACAGCCTGGGTCATTTGTTTCGGCCTTGGGGACCGTGGAGAGGTTGTTTCCTCTACCTCACCCCTGAGCCAAATGTTGTTGTTGTTGTTTTTAATAGGACGGTGAGATAGAAGAGACGAATCATTTTTCCCACTGGGTTAAATTTAAACCTCTGTGCTCAGCTCCTACGTCAGGCTCCTGCCAGTCATGACGGCACCTCCCACTGAGTATGCCATGAATGTGGTTGGACCAGTTTCCCACGTCTCGCCTTCGTTTCCTCTTTCTTCACCCCCAACTACGTGGGGGTGTAAGCGCTGCCACGCCTTTTACCCCCGAGAGCCGAGAGTTCCTCCTTGCCGGATCTGGATTCATCCTTGCTGAGTCTGAATTACCCCGCATCGCAAGAACACCTTGATGCCAGGCGCTGAGAAGAGGCTGAATTAAATACGGCTTCCTTTGTCGTCAGATGCTGGCGGACTCAGAGCAATGGGCTCCACTCTGCAGCTCCCAGAGTAATTAGTAGTTCTTGGAAATAAGATCCTGGGATCACAAAGAAAGCGATGGGCATCTGAATAGAGGACCTGTCCATGGTTACTTGGAAATATGACCTGTTCCCTATGTCAGGACTCGCAACAAATCCACCACCGTTCAAATCATAAGTCTGTAGTCGCATCTCTCAGAATAAAAAAAAAATTGATTTATTAGGAGTGGCCATGTTGGTGTTAACTTGATGCAGCTGACACTAAAATACATCATTCATTTCCCCCTTGACCCTGGTCTTCCCCCCATCCCCTGGATGTATATTCTCCAATGGGACACATCCATAGCCAAGAGTCATCCATCATGCTCTCCAGTAACATTCTTGTGTGCCAAAATACTCCTTTGGTCTTTTATTCGCCATCCTAGTCGATTCCTGTCCTGGTGTTGTTTCATTCGACAAAGAACATCTGAGTAGGCCTGCATCCAGTCTCAGCAATAAATGGGCCTATTTATATGCAACGGTGAGGCCAATAAACACAATGTTGTGAAACTGTGAAAGGGTGGAGTGGACATTTAGCACCATTTGGTTAGCACTCTGAACATTTGAAAACCAAAACCAAAACCAAGAAGTTTCCAAAACTTTATGCAGGATAAGTTCCGAATTTACTTTTCAGGAGCCCTTTGAAATAAAGAAAGCTATGGTGTATTATTGAAAACTGTTATGGCAATAAAACCCTAAGATTATTCCTGGACAGGTAATAAAGTTTCCAGATGCAGTCACTGGCTGTCCGTAGTTGGGTGGGAGCAGTGAAGGTTTGCAGCCTGTAAGGAAGATTTATTTTTATTTATTTGTCAATTGCTTACAAGCAATAGGTATAAGTATAAACATGAGTAAGAATACAGGAAATAGGTACGAAGAAATGGGGACAATAGGACAGGGACGGTAGGCACCAAGACGTGGGAATCTTGACAAAAAAAGGGAATATTTTTGAAATATTTGAAATGCTGAAATATAGAACATCTGGAAGTGAATCAGATAGACATTTCTCTGATTCAGTGACATATAAGGAGGAGGAAGAGGAGGGAACGGTGGAGCCCCGTCAGGCTTGTAAAATTCTGCTATTACTGCCCATCTCATTACCGGTAAATGTAGCTTTCGCTTGCTTGTGACGTCAATTCCTTCTCCTCCGACTGCAGCAGAATTCAAGTGGGAGGAAAAACCTCATCGATCGCATTCATGCCACACACTAATTCCTAATCAGCAACAAACTAATGGTATAAGGGTAGCGCACAACACAACCACCTACCAGTCATAAGTAGTGGATGTGCGCTGTACCCAAGACTGAGATACGGTTAGTGTGTTGTTCCATGTGCCATACGTCCAGGATCTCTGGAGCTTTTCCGTGACAGCCGTGATCAGATGCCACCGAAGCCAGCCGAATGCCTGGTCTCTAGGGCAGAGGCAGCGGAGCAGAAGCAGCGGCAAAGTAGACAGATAGGCTCCAGTCTCCAATTTCACTGTGTGTAAACAAGGGGCATCTGTTACCCCAAAAGATGTGCAAGGAGTTTCTGGTTTCTGGGCACCAGCATCGGTTAAAATCCACAGAGTTTAAACACTGGTATTAAATAGGTTCCACATACGGATAGATAATATGACTAAGCTGTCGTTAGTATAGATTTAAATCTATACATTACACATTCCTTGGTTTATAGTGCTATCTCTACAAACACACACACACACCGCAACATTGCTTGTCAAATCTGGAAGGCTTTCTGCCGCCTCTTCCTTTTCTTCCATTCTCTTTTAGCTCTTCTATATTTTATGTATTTGCACGGATAGTAAGCTTGTTTCGAGTGGAGAGGCCTCGGCTGCTGTGCCAGAACACAATTCCCTTGTGAGGCCATCGTTGTGGCTTTGCACAAAGCCGCCATGGGTTGGGTTGGGTTTTTTAATTTCTTTGTTCCATGGTGTCTTCGGCCAATGGCGGTGAAGCGAGCCAGGGCTTCGGGCGATGGCCAAACCCAGCTCAGTCTCTCTGCAGGGCTACAGGTGGTGGTGCATGAAGCACGTGGGAAACCCGCCGTTGCGCGCATTTGGGAGGTCAGGTCTAGCGCGTTCGAGAAACCCTAAAGCCGTTTGATCAACGGACTGCATGATGCCAAGGAAGGAAACAGCCCAGCCTGTGCGGGATTGTCTGTCCCTCACCTCAAGTTGGGTGTGAAAGTACCCAGGGATTTTTGCACACTTCTGCGTGGGAAGAGCTCCCTAATTAAGCTTCATCCCCTTAACCAGGGGTGGGATGCAAATATTTTGACTACCGGTTCTGTGGGCATGGCTAGGTGGTCGTGGCCACCTGACTGGGTGGGTGTGCCTTTTTATTTTTTGCAGCATAAACCCCCTCCCCCACGCTCCATTTTTTTGGCCTCCTGGACTTCAGGCAAGCCTCCTCGGGAGCAAAAAACAGAGCGCAGCACACGCACACCCCGTGCACGCTCCTTTTTGCCTCCCGGGCATCAGGGAAGCCACCTGGGCGAAGCAGTAAGACAGCGAGGGGGATCCTGGCACAGCCGATTGTCAGGAGGAAAAAGAAATACCTCAAGGAGCGACTGGGCGGGGGAGAATGCCGTCAGCGATGTCGTGCATGCGCGATAAGGACTGACTAGGCGGGGAGGGGAGGAGCCGGCAGAGAGGGGCAGGGTCAGCCAGGGACACGATTTGCGGGTTCACTGAACTGCGCAGAATTGTAGCAACCGGTTCTATAGAACCGGTCCGAACCGGTAGAATTCCACCCCCTGCCCTTAACCTGGATGGTGGCAGCAACAACCCTAATGAGACCAGCCAGGCAGCATCTCAAGGCAGCTGCTGTCTGGTTTGAAATCCAGGAGTCACATGTGATCACCCCGTTTCCCCCAAGACGCTGCTGGTCCAAGAGGCTAGAAGCCACCCGACCCACAACGTCAGGGGCATCGCTCACCCCCAGTCGGTGTTCTCCTTGGGGAAGGAGGGTTTTTTTTTTTTGCAGAGCCACGAGCATCCGGCCCTCCCTGGGGGCTCAGCACGGCACGACCCCGCCTGTCTATTTCGGTCCATCTTTTTATCGCTTCCTCTCCCCACCCCAGTGGAATTTGCTTGATCCAAGGGTCCAGCTGGCCAGCTGCAAGCTTCCGAAGGAAGGCGTTGGAGAGCGAGGACATTCACGGCAGTTTTCTCACTATGGCTCAGCAACACAGCCTGCCCCACGCCTACCCCATGAGCCCGGAATGCGAGTTTGCTAACCCCAGCAAAATCTATGACCAGAATTTTGGAGAAGGTGAGTTGGGCAGGGACACCCTCTCTCAACCTTCCAGGTTGCAGGTTCCAGGTGTTTCCCGCTCTGGGATGGAGGGACCTTCCCGGAATAGTTAACCTGGGGTGCATTTCTCCCGCTCCCCATTCCAGTGTGCTAAAAAGTGCATCACGAGCCTCGTATGGCGGGAGTTGGATCTTTCCCAGGCCTTGGTTGTGTGGCTATGTAGACGAAAAGCGGGAGGTGATATTGGGCTCAGCAACCACTCTTATCGACTTATGGGCGATCCTATGTTTGGAAAGTTTGGGAAAGTTCTGGATCAGTTTGGGTTTATTTTTTTGGAGGAAGCCCTGCAGGGCATCCTACCACGGTCAGTGCTGTGTGTGTGTGTGTGTCTGTGTGTGTGTGTAGAGGGACAAATTTGGCAGGGAGGCAATGCTTCATTCTGGAGATCCCAGCCTTGTAAGGTGGGCCAGTTGTCCATCAGTAACTCTGTTTCGTAGGTGATTAGGACACACTTAGAAATTCCTTCTTTGCTGTAAAGTTTGTGGTTTTTTTTTTTTTTTATCACGCTGCCGGTTGTGTTTCACAGACTCATCGGATAGGGAAGCTTATCCTCCCTGCGTCTCTCGTCCCAAAGCTTCGCAAAGACGGAAGAGTTTTTCCAAGGGAAAGAGCTTGGCTTTGCCTTGATTCTTTGAAAGTTGGAAGGGTTCCCTTGAGGCCATTGAGCCCAACCCCTCCCCGCCGCTCAAGGCAGACAGACCCAAATGAAAATCTTTCCAACAGCTGGTCCTTTCTCTTCCACTTCTACAGGAAGGAGAGAACTCGCCGCTTTTGGTTCTCTCGTCGAATTCCTGAGGGGCCGGGAAGGTTGCTTGCCAGCCTGCCTTTCGGTGGTTAATTTGGATGCTTGTGGCAACGTTCTTTAATGATAGAGAGATTTGCTTTTCATTACTTGATTTTAGCTGCTGCCCAACTCCGGCCAGCTCACGATAGAGTAAAAATGCGATCGAAAGAGGAACGAAGTAAATAAAAGACCCAAAGTAAATAAAGGACGAAGGAAAATAAGTATTCTGAGAGCACGAGGGTGACGAAGATCTGTTTGCAAAGATTTAGATTTCTCCTTGGTGAGAAGCTAATAATAATCTCCATCTGGCTGTAGACAAGGAGATGTTTTTGCCCGGTTCTCCCCTCCCTGCCTTGTCCCTCCCCTTCCCTGGCACGAATTGAGCTGGTGGAATGCAGTCGGCTGGCACGAAGATGGAGCTTTTGGAGAGAAAACCAAAAACGCTGCTGCTGCTGCTGCTGCTGCTGGCAGGCGACTTTGGGAAGCCCACTTAAGCGCCCCGAAGCCCAGCTGGCACGCGAGGCTGAAACGCCCCTGGAAGGAATGCAGAGGCAGCCATCAGATCCGCCAGACACCCCCTGCTCCCAGCCCCATCGGGCAGCCTGCAGGGGATGGAGCTCTTCGCGTGAACCGGTGGAACAACTGTCTTGCACAAGCAGGGGGGGTGGGGGTGTCTTTTGTGCCCCAGCTAACCGTGCCAGGACCTCCCGGCGTATCCGGGATGGAGCCCACTTGGGGAAGAAGTTTCTCCTTAATTCCAGGTTGCTTCTCTCCTTGTTTAATTTCCATCCATGGCTTCTTGTTCTGCCTTCGGGCGCTTTGGAAAATTAGTTGACCCCGTCTTCTTTCATACCGCTTTCATACCGCTCCTTGTAACCTTCAGAAATTAAAATCCTTTGATTTCTCTCACGGGTTCCTCCCCCTGCTCAAAATTGCTTTCTCTCATCCCCCACTGCTTTTTCAGCCATAAAGTAATAAACAAACTATAACCCATAGAATATCTGTAGCTCAGGTCTGAAATGAGGGGTCCTTGGTGCACTGAGCTTGTTTTTTTTCTTTTCTTGCAGATGTTTCATGATCCAAGCACCATGCACTACACTGATAATGTTCCCTAGCTGGGTCGTGAAATGTCTGCAAGGAAACAACTGAGCTCAGAGAGCACCAAGATCCCCTTATAAACCATCATTTATGTTAAGCCACGACTCTTTGTTTCTTCTAGGCCTTTCCCCTGGAGACATTCTGGCTCCAACCTTGTACCACGGTTACTATATCAGGCCCAGGATTAACAAACAGCTGGAACGTGGGATTTCAGAGGTCACCCTCAATGAACACAAATTCCAGGTTTTCCTTGACGTCTGTCAGTTCACCCCCGATGAAATCGCCGTCCGCACTGTGGACAACCTCCTGGAGGTGACAGCCCAGCATCCTCAGAAGGTCGACCGACATGGATTCATCTCCCGTGAATTCACCCGGACCTACATCCTCCCCTTGGATGTCGATCCTTTCTCGGTCAAAGCTACCGTGACCCATGATGGCATCCTGAGCATTGAGGTCCGGCGGACGGGGAAGGCACTGAAGGCCAAAGTCAACGAGGTGGAAGTCACCTGGCAAGGACCACCTGAAAGGAAAGAAGGAAGTCCAGGAAAGACCTCAGATCCCTAAAACACCCTTCTAGGTAGGATGACCTGGTTTTGGGCTAGATTGAGTCGGTGAGAAAGTAGTCTTTCCTGGATGCGAAAAGGCCATATCCAGTTCTCCTTGGCCTCATCTCCTCCTCCCCAAATATCTAGGGCTTTCATTCCAAGAAGCTTTTCCCACAAGGTCTTCAGAGCTACAGCTTGCCTTTTCAGATGTCTTCTAACCCTCCTTTCATCAAAATATAATTCCCAGGATTGAGAGTGAAGGCCACTGCACCAGTTTGAAACCTGTGGTATGGGTAAACCAAATTCCTTTTCGTTTTTTTTCATTTTCAAGGGGGTGCCATAATTCCTACCCGTTTTTCTGCTCATGGGCCTCTTTAGGAGGATGGGAGTTGTCCGAAGCATTTGGAAGACCACTAGATTGGAGAAGATGGCACTCGCAATGTTGCTGGCATTAAGACCCTCTCAAATGGTTCAACCTTATTTTCCTTACTGAAGAATTAATCGGTTGCCCTGTTGAGATGGGCTTAGTTTAACAGTCCATCATAATTCTCTCCCTTTTTCAAAGGATCAGCCCTTTTTATTTCGGAATTCTGTAAAGCTTTATTTACCACCCTTTCTTTTGTTCTTGGCTGCTTTCACTCATCTGTTGATGATTAAATGAGATTTTAAAATAAAAATAAAGCAAAGAACCCGTTTCCAGAACTATTCATGAATCATAACTTGGAAGGGGAAATTAAATAAATAAATAAATGTAAACAGTTAAACACAGATACAATTTAAATCAAACCTTTATTATCAATGTACAACATGCGTACAATGAAATTCACCTAACTCTAGATTAGTTCGCTAAAATTTCCATCCAATAAACTTTTCCTATCATGCGACTATTGATAAAAAGCATTTTTTTCCTGTCTCTATTAACGATTAACTTTGATAAGCTGCATAATACGTATATTACTCGATACTGATTATGTTTAGCCGATCCAGTGAATCATAAGGGTTACAAATTAGTTATGTTCAGCCTACTAGGCTAAAATTTGGCTGGCAAGTTTGCCATTCCCTGCTTCAGCTGAAGAGTTTCTGGGTTCCTAAAGAAGTTTTAAGAGAGTATTATGCCTGTTGTTTCTCTTATAAGCTCCGATTTAAACATTTCTAAACCATTTCAAACCATGGTTCCTTGAAGACCAACAAGCCAGGGTCAAGCCATTCAGATATATATATGATGGTTTATCCTGCAAGTCCTTGGTCAGCATAGCTGTCCCTGCAGATGGAAGGGACCACATAGGCACAATTGTGCAATATGTATTAGACATCCAGATAATCCTTGACTTACAACCACAATTGAACCTTCTTGCTAAGCAAGACAGCTGTTAAGTCAATTTTGCTTTATCTTACGGCCATCCTTGCCATAGTTGTTAATCGAATCACTGCAATTATTCAGTTAATAACATTGTTGTGAAGTGAATCTGGCTTCCCCATTGACTTTGCTCGATCATGCGACCATGGGGAACGCCTGAACGGTCGTTAAGTGTGAAAAATGGTCATAAGTCACTTTTTTCAATGCCGTTTTAACCTCGAACGGCCACTAAACAAGTGGATCGAAAGCCAAGGATTACATCACTGTGGGAATTGTGTTTTTTGTGGGGCCTATGATCTTTGGGTTCGCACTTCCTGTGCCTCCCCATAAACCAGATTGTGATCTGGGGTTTTCTCTCCGTGTCGAGCGCATAGCAATCACAGACCCAAACTGTTGGAGCGACTTGGGGTTTTTGATGGTCTGGAGATTCAAAGGCCACTAGCTTATTTTCAGAGGGGGTGTGAACAATCTGCGGCTGGAGGGGCCCATCCAACTCACAGCTGTTTGTGTTTCAGTGCGATGAGAAAACAACCAGCCGTAAAGCCACAACCGGAAAGAAAGCACACCTGAGTTGCAGCCGCTGACCCACGGAATTCAGAAAGCTCATCCAATCACAACTCCGGCTGTGCAGAACCTGTCTGCAGTGCTGGATTCTAATTCTATTTGTGGTGCTTTATTTTAACATTTTTTTTAAAAAAAAAACTACCTTGTCCACTTTTGGACTTTCTGGGCGGGGGTTGAAGTGCGACGCTGATTGGAGCCCAAATGGACCTCTCTAATCATGGGAACATCTTCAGAAGAAGGTTTCCTGCTGGCTGTCAGAACCTCAAATGGGTTTTCACAAGTTTTAACAATCATCTAGGTCACCCTTGTTCCCTTTGATTCCAAGAGCAACACACTCGGTTTACCAGCTTTGTCCTGACAAAAATCTTGGCAGAGACAAATTGGAAAGACAAGGAAATTGGATCTCCAGAGAGTGAATGACAGGAGCCAGAATTTGGACCTGTTGTCTGTTGGTTGAAATTCAACGTGTTCCTGCTAAGAACGGCATTTGGGACAAGGCTAAACATTTGCGCCGCTGGTTAAACTATTCGCCATAAATTGGACTTTGCTTTCCCGAGGTCCCACGTCTTCCCGGACTCCAGACATTCCTGTGATCTGTTCTTCCACGGCTTGGCATAATGCCTTCTCCCATTGGCGCCCAATGATGGCTGACCTCTCATCTCCCACATGGACCTCCAGCCTCCACTCCACCCCCCCAAAAAAATCTCAGGGATTACCTTTGAATACCTGCACAAAAAGCACAAAAACGCACCCGAGGGCACTCTTCAGCGGGGGCTCTTTCTGTGCCCAGAGACATGTTATGAAAAGGGAATGTGATCCGGCAGCCAGGACTGGCTTGGTGGCTCAGGGAGGGGTGTGGGGAAGGAGTGTTGTTGAGAAAGCTTTTGTGTTTCTGCACTGGAGCTGAAAAGCGACTCCAGGGACACAAACCACAATGCCCCTGTCGGAGTCTGAATCCAGAGTCTGAATCCGAGGAGAAAGACAAACAGCTGATGAAGCGGCTCTGTTGGCTGTGGAGGAAACTGGGGAAGGGCAAAGTCCGGCTGGGCAGAGCAGGGAAGAGGTAGAACAAGGGAGAGGGAGGTCAGAGGAAGACCCAGGCCCATCCCCTCTTCATCCTAGGGCACGCAGGGAGGAACGGAGAAAAGAGCAACGTACGTTGTGTGGCTTACGGGGAAGGAAAGGGCCCTGATTCCCTTCATTAACCACACCTGAGAATGAGAGTTTAAAAGAGATGCATGCAGAGTGCGGCGTACGCTGGGACAAAACGTGAGTTTATCTTGTGTTCACTTCGGTTATCTGCATTCCTGGCATCTTCCTGGCATCATGTTAAGTTATTGCCGTGCCTTCACATCTGGAATTTCTGCTAGACTAATTACTTCATCTTGCCTTGATTGGATTTATAGTTACAGTTTTTGTTGACCATGTTTTAGACTTGATTCTCTGCAGCCCAAGGGTGTTCCTGGGAGAGTTTTTCTCCAGACCAGATGGTAACCAGGACATTGGGGGCAAAGATGGAGCTAATAAAGGGACTCCTACAGTTTATCTGATTGTGTTGCCTTTGTGCCACGCCCCTTTGGGTCATCACACAAACCCAGAGTAGGGACCGAGAGCAGCAGCCTTGCAAGACGTGGTTGTTGGGTTTGGTTTTCTTTTGGATTTTCCGGTCTGGCTCCATCGATTCCTTTGCTTCCTGCAAAGGTATCATCATCTTGGCCTGACCTTTATCCCTTATGGGAGGGGCGATCACCTCTCAGCCCTACTCCTGAGTCGCCCCTTTTGTCTCAGCTGCTTTTGCCTTCTAGCAGCTCTGTGCACACGCGCACTGGGAACAGGCTCCCTCTGTTCCTCTGCCTTGCTGCTGCTAGACTCCGGAGGCCCCAGAGTCAGCACCCCACTCCCAGATGGTCCTGGCCCCATCTCTGCATCGGATGCAGGACCCTCCTCCGAGTCCCCCCCAGACTGGTCCCCGTTCTTCACCACTGTCTGATTCCTCTGCCGTCTGCACCGGCTGCCGGCGAACCACAACAAATCCCAAGCGGGCAAGTTTGCATCCATTTATGTCAGGAGAAAGCCTCCCCCACCCCCCCACATCTCCTCTTGGGGTCTTCAGGACTTTCATGTCAAATTTTATTTTATAGATAGTCCTTGACTTAAGAACTGTCTGTTTAGTGGCCGTTTGAAGTTAGGACGGCACTGGAAAAAAGTGACTTACGACCGTCTTTTCACACTCATGTCTGTTGCGGCAGTAGTCTCTACGGTCACGTGACCAAAATTAGGACGCTTGGCAACTGGCTCATAATTATGAGGGTCGCAATATCGCCTTTTTGTGACCTTTTTGACAAACCAAGTCAGTGAGGGAAGCCGGATTTGTTTAAGAGCGGTATTCATGATTTAATGACTGCAATGTTTCACTTAGCAACCGCGGCAAGAAAGCTTGTCAAATGGGGTAACCCGCACTGAACGACTGTCTCGCTTAGCAACAGAAATTTGGGTCTCGGTTGTGGTGGTAAGTCGAGAAACTACCTGTATTTTATTCATTAATTAAATGTCTATGCCGCCCCTCTTGCCTAAAGGCAATCAATAAATCACCACTAGAAAACATTAAAATAATAAATGGTAGCAGTATTACTATTACTAAACCCAAGAGTGATGCGGTGGCCTAGAGGCAGAGCTCTTGCCTCACAATCAGGAGGCTGTGAGTTCGATCCTAGGTAGGAGGCAGATATTTCTCCCTCCGGGCACAATGGGAATATATCTGCCGAACAAAACTCCGTATTGGCAACAAGAAAGGGCATCCGGCCAGTAAACACTCGGCTCCATTCAGTTGCCCAGTCTTCACCCCTCCAGGGATTTATGGGGTCATAAAAAGTAGATGATGATTACTAAACACAACTGGTTTAAAATTGACAAATTTTAAGGGTAAACAACGCACAGGGGACAAGGTGGGGGGGGTCTTATCTCAGTCCGTTAACACCAACACCCCAACCCCATTGGGGTCCCAAACCAGTTGGCAGAGACAGGTCTTCATGCCCTTGCCAAAAGCCAAGGAGATGGGTGCAGATCTCACCTGGGGGGTGGGAGCACGATGTTCCAGAGCACATCTCCAAACCTTGGCAACTTTAAGCCTGGCGGACTTCAACTCCCAGAATAATTAACAAATTAATAATTAAATAAATCAATAATAAATTAAATAATCTGAGAATTGAAGTCCGCCAGGCTTAAAGTTGCCAAGGTTGGAGACCCCCCCATTCCAGAGGACGGGAGGAGGGGGGAAATGGATGTAAGTATTTTCCGATGTCTCCTCTGAGGTTTTGTCCCCCTGGCAGCTGCCCCCTCCTGTTAGAAAAGGGGTTGTCACTCAAGAAAGACACCCCGACAGGTGTCCGTCTTTCTCCTTCCACCTCTCCACCTCCTGCCAAATGACACAGGCTGGGCGCCTGGCAATGCGGGCCTCCTATCCAGGCTGTCTGGGTTGGGGGCTCCAGAGGAAGGGGCCACGTGTTGCGGCTGCCGTTCTCGGAAGGGCTGCCCTCCCCCCCTCCGGATTTAACAGCTGCTGCACGTATTGTAGGGAGCCGCAATCCAACAGGGCTGCCGCCCCCCTTGCAAAATGCAGCCTTTCCTGGCGGATGTCCTGTTTTTCTGCTTTCTTTGCGGATCTGGGGAAGGGGGGGTACGTAGGAGAGGATCTCCAGGGATCTGGAATGAAGCCCCCAGGAAGATCATCTGCTCGTGAAAAGCCAAGCGTAATACAGCCCCCTCCCCCCAAAAAAACCTCTGATTCCCCCTCCCCACTTAGAAAATCTTGCATTAGGAGAGGAAGTCATTAAGAAGATATTGGAATGTGCTGAAATGAGTGAACTGACATTTGAAACGAGAGAACAAGAAGATAAAACAATTTTATAAGATATGGGATTTATTTTATCATTGGTTAGAAAATAAAATATGCTAATGAAACATGTAGAATTTCACAATATAAGGAGAACAGAATTATACAGAATATCATATAAAGATGTATTATTATTGGGTGGATTTAGGATGATAATATGAATTGTTATATTATAAATCCATTTAAAACTTTGAATAACTTTGAATATAACATGAAGGAATAATAGTTTAGTCTAATAAATGAGTAATAATGATATTAATGTATACATATATATCTGATGGATAATATGAGAATCTATACAAACAATTGTAAGCAAGACTACGGAGAAGATGCACAAAAAATTTGTAACCAACCGACGTATGTGCGTAACTGGAAGATGGTTTTATGTTTTCTTTGTGTATGTTTGTCCAAAAGTTAAAAAACATTAATAAAAAAAGAGAAAATCTTGTATTGAGGAAATAAAATTTTGCCCATCAAAATGGGCACAGCGTCTTCCCCGGAAGAGTGCCAGCAGCACAGGGGTCCATCAAAGGGAAAGCAGGGCAAAAAAGTCAAAATGGCGTCCACCACCAGCGCCTCCAAAGCAACATGGCTTCAATGGCAGCATTGTTGGCCGCCATCTTGGCTTTTCGGTGGGCGCCCAAATCAGTACAGTCCCGAATCAGCTCTCCCAGTGGGAGGGACTTTCTGGGGGGAGAAGTCCCCCCCCCCCCCGGCTCTTTCCTTGCGACAGCCTAAAGGTTGTGGATGATGGGAATGGAATGACTGGGGGTGATGGGGCTGGATGCTGAAGCTGGAAAGGCTGTGGATGATGGGACAGGATGAGGATGCTGGAAATAAAAAGGTTGGGGATGCTGGGAGTGGAAAGGCTGTGGATGATGGGGCAGGAGGGGGATGCTGGGAGCAGAAAGGTTGGAGGGGATGGGAATGGAAAGGCTGTGCATGATGGGAATGGAAAGGTTGTGGTGGATGATGGGGCGGGAGAGGGATGTTGGGAGTGGAAAGGTTGTGCATGACGGGGCCAAATGCTAGAAGTGGAAAGGTTGTGCATGATGGGAATGGAAAGGTTGTGGATGATGGGGCGGGAGAGGGATGTTGGGAGTGGAAAGGTTGTGCATGATGGGAATGGAAAGGTTGGGGGTGATGGGACAGGATGAGGATGCTGGAAGCAAAAAGGCTGTGCATGAGGGGCAGAGTGCTGGAAAGGTTGGGGATGATGGGAGCAAAAAGGCTGTGGATGATGGGGCAGGAGGGGATGCTGGGAGCAGAAAGGTTGGAGGGGATGGGAATGGAAAGGCTGTGCATGATGGGAATGGAAAGGTTGGGGGTTGACGGGGCAAAATGCCAGAAGTGGAAAGGTTGTGGATGATGGGAATGGAAAAGTTGTGCATGATGGGACCGGATGAGGATGCTGGGAGCGAAAAGGCTGTGCATGAGGGGCAGAGTGCTGGAAAGGCTGGGGATGATGGGGCAGGAGGGGATGCTGGGAGCGGCTGCCGGCGGAGAGCGCTGCGGAGGAGGGTCTCCCCTGCCCGGGGCAACGCCCCCCACCCCACCCACCCACCCTCCCTCCCTCCCTCCCCGGCCCAGCCCGGCGCCCCCCGCGCCGCCAGCAGAGGGCGGCCGGGAAAGGCGACACCTCCGCCCGGCCCTCCGCCTCCTCCTCCTCCTCCTCCTGCCGCCGCTGCTGCTGCTGCTCGCCCGCGGCCGGGCTGCCATCCCGGGGCCAGGAAGCGGCGGGCGGCGCCATGGGGAACCGCTGCGGCTGCTGCGCCGGCCGGTGAGTCCCGGGGGGGGTGGGGGGGGGGAGAGGGAGACCCCCGCCCACCCCGACCCTCCCTCTGCCCATGCGCAGAGCGCCCCCCTCGCCCCGCCTGGGTGGGGGCTCAACGCGGCCGGGGAAGGACCGGGACCCGGGAGGGGGCGGGGGTGGGGTCGGCGGGGCCGTGGGGCGAGAGGGACCCTCCCCCCCCCTCCCGGGACGCCCCCTCTGCCGGCCCCGCCTCGAGCCGCGGAGGAGGATGGGCTTTGTAGTCCGAGCGCGATGGGCGAGGGGTGGAAGGAGGAGGAGGAGGAGCGGGTTTCTGGGAGCGGCTCTCGGGGCGGCGGGCGCTTCTCCCGGGCGCGCCCACTGCACACAAGGAGACACGTACAAGCGCACCAAACACCCGTACAAGCACAGCTACGAGCACACAGACCAACACACACACACATGCATGCAAACACAGGGACATACACATTCATACAAACACGCACAGAAAGAGACAAACACGCGCACACACGCACACACACACAAATAGACCCATACAAACACAGAGACAAACAAACAGACAAACCCAAATACACACCTACAGGCGCACACAGGCACAGCTACAAACACACAGACCAACACACACAAATACACATGCATGCAAACACAAACAGACACAAATTCACACAAACACACAGAGAAAGAAACACACACACACACAAATAGACCCATACAAACACAGACCCAGACCCAGAGAGAAACACACACACATACAAACACACAAACACCGAGTCATACAAACCCAAACCCAGAGGTTCTCTTGGGGCCGTTGCCCAGGAGAGAAACTTAAATGGGAGGGAGGGGGAATGGGGGGGGGGGCTTTACTCTCTTCCACCCCCCCTCCTGGGGGGGGTCAAATTTGGGATTTTAGCTTCCGGCCCCCCGGGGTCTCCCTCCAACCTTGGCAACCGTAAGGCTTGTGGACTTCAACTCCCAGAATTCCCCAGCCAGCTTCTCTGAAGTCCACAAGCCTTAAAGTTCTGGGAATTCTGGGAGTTGAGGTCCGCAAGTCTTACGGTTGCCCAGGATTTGGACACTCTTGCTTTAAGACTCTCTGGTTTTGGGGCCTTTCTATGTGTGTTTGTATGCGTGTGTGTGTCTGTGTGCGTGCTTGCTTCCTGGGGAAAGCGGAGCGGGAACTTCACTTCGCTTTTAGCTTCCTGGGAAAGGCGATCCAGCTGCTGGGGCCAAATTGGAAGAAACAGCGCCACCGAGGGGATATGCTGAGAAGCGTCGCACTGATTGGGGAAGGGGGTTTAATTCTGGCAATTAATCTTGGCTGGAGGGGGGGCTTTTCTTCCCTCTTTCCCATAGGCCTACCTGCAGCCCCCACCCCCCGAAAAATGACAGTGTTTTCCTTCGTCCTACGCGCACACACACACACACACACACACACACACACACGATCTATGCCAATCTGCTGAACGGTTCCTTTGGAAGCATCGGTTGTTTTTTTTTTTCCCCTTTTACATAAAAAATAAGAACTAGGTGCTTACAATGTTTATTTACGAAACTCATACGTCAAGATCAAGGTTGAATTTGGGGGGTTCCTTCTTACATCCCCAAGGTTGAACGTTGACCTAGAATAGCCTTTCTCCACTTCGGCTGCTTGGAGAGGGGTGCTGACTTCAACTCCCAGAATTCCCCAGCAACACCGCTGGCTGGGGAATTCTGGGACTTGAAGTCCACTCGTCTCCCAGCTGCGGAGGTTGGGGAAAGGATATATTTTGAGGTGGTGGGAGGGACTGAACAGGGCCGCCATCTATTTCTTTCCCTCCCCTACAAAGGGAAAAAGCGATCCGGGCCCTTTTAATTCTTTGCCCGAGATGCCAACGATGGAGGCGCCGATGATGGCCTTATCCACTCTGGTGCAAGGCCGAGCTATTTAAGGCGGCCTTGGCATCAGCCTTGGCTGCTGTTCCCTGTCTCTAAAGGGCAACCAGCTCTTTTGTCTTGCAGAGTGGATGAAAACATTCCTTAGTCAGTCCAAGTGGGGGTGGAGATGTCCCCGGAAGGGACAGAAATAGTGGGGAGCAGTGGTGGGATTCAAATCACTGAACCCCTGGTTCTCTGCCCTAATGATTTCTCCCAACAACTAGTTCACCAAACTGCTCAGAAAGTTAACAACCGGTTCTCCCCAACCGGTGTGAACCGGCTGAATCCCACCACTTGAGGGGAGGGGGTGTCTTGAATTCCCCCACCAAAGAAAGCTGCAGAGCATCTGTGTCCTGTTTCAAGAAGAGTTAATCCCTCTCCATGCTTGGAGAGCTGGAAAAAGGGGGGTCTTGGGGTCTCTTTGGGTCATCTGGGGATGATGGGTTTGTTGGTTGCTACGTCTGGATGTCCCTCACCCCCCTCAATGGTCCTTCTTTCAGGGAGGGAGCGATTGAGGCTACAGAGACTTTGCACTGGGTGTCTCTCCAGCGGAAAGTCATCCTGTTTTGACTCGCGGACCAGCTGCCCGTGGCATTTTACGGAGAAAGGAGGGTGGGGATGGGGGATTCCACCACAGTACCCTCCCTTTGCCATTCTCCTCCCCCCCCCAAAATATCCCGCTGTGGCTTTCCATAAGTCGCTGAAGTTCAGGTTGCTCCAATCTCTTGAAAGAGCCAAATCAGGAACTTCTCGTGTTCAAACGTTTGCCAGGTCAAGGTGGGGATGATGCCAACAGGTAGATTGAAGGCAGAGCCTGCATGTGGCAAGGAAGCTCAGGGCATCCCCTGTGGGGAGGGCGGGGAGAAAGATTTTCAAAGACCCTCCTAAACAGGAGCGCTGCAACCAGGAGGTGGGATTCGGCCGGTTTGGACCGGTTTGAGCGAGCCAGAGGTTAAATTTACATTTGGTTCGCCAAAACCGACTGGCTGGCCACGCCCGCCCATCCCGTCCCTCCCAGGAGTCTCCACATGGCCTGTTTTGGATGCAGGGAAGTGCAGGATCCGTGTAGAGGCTCTGTTAGGGGGGAAAACGGGCCTTCCGCAAGTTCCGGAAGTCCAGAAACGGGCCTGTTTCCAGCTTCCAGCGGCCCTCCGGAGCCTGGGACAGGCCGTTTTCGCCCTCCCAGAGGCCCGAGGGAAGCCTCGGGATTCTGGGGAAAGTCAAAAATGGCCCTCCTGGAAGTGCTGGTAGGCCACGCCCACAATGGCCACGCCCACCCAGCAAACGTTGGGATTTTGGAATCCCACCCCTAGCTGCAACTGGTCGCTATTTTGGGGGTCACAGAGAGCAGCACCAATGACAAGAAGGAGCAAGAAGTGTTGTAAAAAAAAGAAGTGTTGTATTTAAAGCTATCCCGTTTGAATGGCACGTCAGCAAGGACAGACCGGTTTTGGGCTAAGTAGAGCAAGGAGGTGAATTCCCTGCACTCTTGAATTCCTTACGGTGCAAGTTATCGGACCTCTCTTCTCTTTTTAATCTCATTTTCCTATTCCTGGGAAAGTGAAATGGAATTGAATGTGAAACTCCACAGGCAACTATTCAGAAAGCCACTCCTTTTACCATCCAGGCTGCTGCCAAGTCTCAGGACTTCACAATGTTAATAATGAGAGAGTGAATATTTTATAAGAGGCGGGGCAGCAGGAGCAAAGCCCAAAAGGGGAAGATTTAAAGGACAGGCAGGAGTTCTGAGTAATTAGTTCGTTTACACACACACACACACACACACACACACACACACCTATACCCCTATACACATACACATGTCTGTCTGTCTGTCTGTCTGTCTCTCTCTCTCTCTCTGTATGTGTATGTATATATATATATATATATATATATATATACGTACGTACGTACATACATACACACACACACACACACACACGTCTTTCCTCCAAAGTAAGACCAGGTCTTATATTAATTTTTGCTCTAAAAGACAGAGTAGGGCTTATTTTCTGGGAAATATGGTACTAAATGCATCCTCCTGTTTGATGATGTTAACTGGGGCTTATTTTTGGAGTAAGGCTTATGAAAAATCATGCTGGGACTCATTTTCCATCTAGGTCTTGTTTTGTAATAAACGGTGTGTGTGTGTTTGTGTGTCAGAATTTGAATAATCTCAGAATTCATTCGTGCCTCTTTCTCTCTTTTCTGAAATAGCAATTGCCCTTCGCTATTGAAGAGGTACAAAGAAAAACCAGGTGAGCAATAGAGGTGTATTTATTAATTGATCCCGTGCACAGGGCCCCAGTGAGTCTCGCTAGCCAGCATAAAAAGGCAACAAGGCAAGAAATCCATTGTGGTCACAGGTGGTGGAGGTGGCTGGACAGATGTGACAGGGATCTGGGAGAGGAGAATGCAGAAATATTCCAGGGCGAAGAAACATCTGAATTCAGCCTCTGCATAAGGCACCGTTTTCCTGAGAGTAAATACAAAAAAATAAATCCTGGGGGAGAAACTGGTTCTTGCAAAGCACCTTGGAGGAGAGTTTGCAAAGAAACAGGCAGAAAAATTCCAGCAATCTTGGGATCCTTCTGCTGGGCTGAACGTTGCCATGGGCACTGAAGTCCAGGACGCCTTGAGGTTTCATGGGAAACAGCCCACCAAGGGGATGAGTTGGGGGCCTGTTGGGTTAAAAATGTGCACAATGAAGGCTGCTGGCACTCAGCTGAGGATTACGACAACAGGATCACATTCATCTCCTCCACCATGAATTGCTGTTTCGAGTGGTTTTCTGTCTCTCTTTTTTTTTTTTTTGGTGTGGTTTTATTCCGCCCTGAGAATTTTAGTTGGGAGACAATTCTTTTATTTTTTGCTTAGAAACAAACGAGCAGCTAGCTAGGAGTTTGCATGCACGCAAAACAACCCCAATCCGTGGCTTGAAAACTCGCATGCTGAGAAGGCAGAAGAACAACCCACAACATAATTTTGCATAGTTTGTAATTGGTTAAAGATGTTTTTTTGAATCCCGAGGTCCTTGGTTTCAGGTGTCTGGGTCCAGGGGCAGTTAGAGATGAGCCTGGATTTAAATGCAGACATTCTTCTCCGGGTAATCTGTGGGGATTTCACTCTGTTCTCCTATTTTGCACCGATTTAACTGATTTCCCTAAATACGAAAACAGCCCCAGGCCCTTGGAATTTTCTCGTTCTATTCAGAGTCGTGATTTCAGGGGGCCGAGCGATGTCAATCCAGCAAATATCATCTTTTTCCTCCCCTTACAGATACAAGAATCAGTAAGCCGAGTTTACAGACCCCGGAAATCAACAAGGTAAATAAATTCCATTCTCAGGGAGGGGATTTCCTTTTTATTCCACGATTTTTTAACTGAACCATGATTTGCAGAATAAAAACATGTGAGGGAAAAAGAAAATACAGGTATCCTTGACTTGCAACAGTTCATTTAGTAACGTTTTAAAATTGCAGTGCCTCTGAAAAAAGGGAAGACCGTTTTGCATACTTAAAACCAATGCAATCGCACAATCAAAATTTGGACGCTGGGCAACGGGTTCCGGGGAATCAGGCAATTCCTCTTTTTTGTAAACCTCCCAACAAGCCATGTCAGTGGGGAATCTGGATTAGCTTAACAACCATGGCTATAAAGGTCGTAAAACGGGGCACAATTACACTTAACAAATGTCTCACTTAGCAACAGAAATCTGGGGCTCGATTGTGTCCGTGGGAAGGACTACCTGGAAGGGGAAGGGAAAGAAAATTTGTGGGGAAAGAGCAAGGAAACAAATGAGGAATGAGAAGAAAGGGAGAAAAGGAAAAGGAAGGTATAGCTTAGAAAGAAACAGCTCCGTATCTTTCTTACAGGGGCTTGAACTCCTCAACTTATGACCACAAAGGAGTGCAAAATTTCTGTTGTTTAATTCAATCCCTGTCCTATGGGGTACAAACTGTCTTTTTATGTAGCTTACCTTCCTGGAGGGCAGAGTTTCCCCCAATATTTTGTGCTTTTGCTAAAGAACGGAGAGCGAGTGCCGCTTAGATTTAAACTTCTTCCTAAAAGTTTGCTCTGAGCCTCAGTGATTTGATCTCTCTCTCCTTCTCTCTCCCTCTCTCTCCCCCTCCCTCTCTCTTCCTCTCTCTCTCTCCCTCCCTTTCTCTCTTTCCCTCCTTCTCTCTCCTCCTTTCCCTCCCTCTCTTTCTCCCTCCCCCTCTCTCTCCCTCCCTCTCCCTCTTTCTTTCCCTCCCTCTCTCTCCTTCTCTCTCCCCCCTCCCTCTCTCTCCCTCCCTCCCTCCTTCTCTCTCCCTCCCTCTCTCTCCCTCTCTCTCCCTCTTCCTCTCTCCCTCCCTCTCTCTCCCCTCCCTCTCTCTCCCTCCCTCTCTCCCTCCCTCTCTCCCTCTCTCTCCCTCTCTCCCTCCCTCACTCTCTCTCTCCCTCTCTCCCTCCCTTTCTCTCTTTCCCTCTCCCCCTCTCCCTCCCTCTCTCTCCCTCCCCCTCTCTCCCTCCCCTCTCCCTTCCTCTCTCCCTCTCTCTCCCCCTCTCTCCCTCCCTCTCTCCCTCCCTCTCTCTCCCTCCCCCTCTCTCTCCCTCCCCCTCTCCCTTCCTCTCTCCCTCTCTCTCCCCCTCTCTCCCTCCCTACCTCTCTCTCTCCCTCCCTCTCTCCCTCCCTCTCCCCCTCCCTCTCTCCCTCTCCCTTTCCCTCCCTCTCTCTCTCCCTCCCTCTCTCTCTCCCTCTGTCCCCCCTCTTTCTCTCCCCCAAGGGTCTTGAGGTGGCCCCCGTCTACGATGACGTCTCAGAGTTCCCGGTCTACGCCACGGTGAGCAAACCGAAGAACATGAAGCCGGATGAAAGCAGTGTGCATTATGCCGACATCCAGGTCTTCACCAAGCCCCGCGAACGCTCAGCCGGGGAGGTGAAAAACCTCCAGACGCAGAATGCGACGGAATACGCCACCCTCAATTTCTCCCGAGCCCCCCTGAAATACGACAACAAGAACGGGACTCTGGTATAAGTGCCAAAGAGGAAATTTCTGGAGGAAAATGACATCCAGGAACCGCAGGTGCTCAGTTGTTTCAGAAAAGGGGAAAACAACAACAACAACCACACACATACACAATCTGGATCGGGTCAGAATGGACTCTTGGAGGAAGAATGTTTTTTTCTTGAGGGTGGGGAGAAAATGAGCCCTTTGGACAATGGGAGGAGTGAGTAAGTTACAGAGGGAAAATGGCTTCTTGGATGGTGTGAGCAAGGAAGACAGCCAGCTGGAGGACGAAGCCCAGATGAAATATGGAATAAGCAACATGAAGAAAATCTCCTCCAAGCAATCGTTGCAGGATGTCTCTATATCAAGAGGGCTTGTTTTTGATCTAAAGGGGTGGGGGGAAATTACACTACAGAAAACTTTGGAGGGTGTCTTTTTGCTTGGACAGCCGTTTGCAGCAATTCCTGGGGCAGCGGACCTGTGAAATTTTGTGCGTCGTTGGAAATGTCCTTCCGTTGGTAGGGAAGACATGGGTTTTCTTTGTTCTGTGTAACCAGCGGACGATTCCTTTGGCAGCTCAGCTCGTGAGGAAACAAATGGTCCCTTTTTATCTCACGGAAGCACCTTGCCCAGAACAAAGAGATCCATGAAATTTTTCTACAAGAGGGGATTCCCAGCATAATTTCCACGCTGTGAAACAGATCCGGGAAAAAGACTTAATTATGATGTAAAAAAATTATGCAGATTCCCCACGTGCTAAAATTAGATTATTTTCAAGGAAAAGAAGGTCAGGGCCCCCCGCTCCTTAGAGTGTGTATCCTTGGAAGGAAGCGTTTTTTGGAAATTGTGTTGGGCGAGGACTTTGGCCAAAAAGGTGTGAAGAGCTGTCCTCTTTCTACATGGCGAGATCATTGACCTATCATTCTTTAAAGCAATGTTTCTCAGCTTTTAAGGCCATTTTAAGATGAGTGGGCTTCAACTCCCAGAACTCCCCAGCCAGTGTGTGGTTCAGACAACTGAATAAAGAATAACAGGAGTTAGGAGGAATCTTTAAGAGGTCTTCTAGTCCAACCCCCTAACCCTAACCCGAACCCTATCTATACCATTTCAGACAAACTGTTGTCCAATCTCTTCTTGAAAACCTCCAGTGTTGGAGCACCCACAGCTTCTGGTGGCAAGTAGTTCCAGTGGTTAATTATTCTCACTGTCAAGAAATTCCTCCTTAGTTCTGGATTGCTCCTGGCCTTGTTTGGTTCTTGTCCTGTTGCTTCTTGTCCTGCCAATAAATGATAGCGGTGAGAAGAGAGGTCAGCAGAGAAGGATGACCATTGAAGACACTTGACTCAAGCAAGACAAGGAGTAAATCTGGCGTCACTGTGCTTACAAAAAGACATAGGGATCCTTTGCATCGCTCCATCCCTTGTTAACCAGGCAAGGGTGAACTCGATACTCCCCAACTCCTCTAGGGCTGTGGGAGTACAGCTCTCCAATATTTGGGGGGCATTTAAATGGAGAACGATAGCCTAGTGGGTATAGTGGACTTGCAAAAGGACTTCTTAAATGTCAGAAGAGCGAAACAGCCCTAAAGGAATCCACCCTGGGCTCTCTTGCTTTACTGTTGGGTACACACTACTGTTGAACTTCAAAATATTGTCACAAATAAGTTGGTCTGTCGGGTTTGTTTGTCTGTGTGTTTTCACAGCTAGTGAAACTAGGAGTGGAAGGCAGGAAATTCACTTTCCACTTTCCTTTTGACTCTATTGAGTAAGTAAAGATTGGAGATAAACCTGCCTGCCTGCTGTGGAAAATATAGGGAGAAAAGCTTCTTTTATCTGCAGAATTTTTAGCTTGCAAAATGATTGACTTTGGCTAAAGAGGTTCCATATAGTTACCAGCTAATCCAATGTTTTGTGAAGAAGCACAAATAGACTGCCCTAAGTAACAGAGAAATTCACTTTTTTTTTAACAAGCACTAAATAGAAGAAACGTGATCCCCGATTTTGTTCCAAAAAAAAAAAGAGTTTGCCCCCAATAATTTATGTTTATTATTTGCACTGAATTTTATCAATCACAAAGGCACATTTTCTGTGTTTCCAAATCCTATTTATATTTATTGGACTGGAGTGAGATCAGATTAGAAATTGGGGTTGGATCTCTCAGTGCTCGTCCCGCTCAAATATTATTTTAAAAGGATCACCATGCTAGTCCTCAAGGCAGCGGAAAGAATCTAAAAGATACTATGAAGTGGGTTTTTTTTTTAATTTCTAAACTGTATTTATGACTTTAAAAGGTCTTCTCGGGATTTTGAATATTGAGATTCACAGTGACAGTAATTATATTTAATTTAAAAATAATTTGGTAAACACAGACAGCATTTCAGTGCAAAATATTGGAGAAGACAATATGTTCAGAGACGCTGAAGTATGAGGAGTCTCCCAACTTAAAATAAACTGGGGAATAAAATAAATGCCAGTTATTTTAATGTTCAAGTTATGTTTGGGCAGGAACATCTGTGTAAGCCAACAGCCTTTCAAAAACAGAACTCCAGTGTCAAATCTTTGGAAGCATCACACCTAAGTATGGGAATATTGTATGTTCTTTTTAAAGTATTAAATCCCACTTTAAAGTACCAGTTGCTGGTTGTTTTCAAGTTAATTTATGCAACACTTTTACAGATATAGCACAAAAATCTCCTTAAAAAAAAAAAAAAGAATTAGCACCTGCAAACCCTGTGAATTCTATGTGGATGCAGGCAGGCTGATCAACCTGTTCATTTTAGTTTTGGAGATGTAACCTTGCAATAATTATCCTTCAATATCAGGGTTAATTTTTAGCCAGCCTCACTGTTACGTTATGAATTGCTTAAGCGTATTTCAGCCTGGACGGATCTCATTCTGGCCACGAGAAAGTCCACGAGAATGGATGTGGGTGAAATGTTTTTCTAGAACTTCAGAAAGGAAGTTTATTTTATTTTTGGCCCGGTTGTGTGTTGTTGTTTTTTTGCTGGTGTATACTTTCACACATGCTTTTCATAGCGAACAATTCTTGATCTGTTTTCTCTTGCAAATAATTGGAGTAGCTGGACAGTGTCCATTGGTGAAATCATAATAAAATGGAGCAGTTACTCTGTTAAACATTATATGAAGGAAATGGATTCTGGGATCCTTTTCAGCAGCTGAGAAGCTGAAAAATGTTAAAATCTGTGCACCTCCTTTTTCTAATGATCAATATTTGTTCCACCAATAGTTTAATAACCTTAGAAGTCCTACTAAAAGGAAAATTTTCTGGAAAAAAAAAAGTCTGTGTCTTGAAAGGTCTGTTTTCTTCCTCCTTTCGGTGTTTAGAGAATTATCGGAGGTAGTTAATAATTTCCTAGCTCCTGGTTCATGAGCTGCACCTTTTATTACAGAAGAATAAATATTTTTTATAATTAACCTTGGAGGCTGTGTTGATTTTATTGTGGGGAAAAATGTCATCCTTCCCCTGGGTTTTCCTTCCTTTTTCTCATCAAGGTAGATTGCCCATCGGATTAACTCCTGACCTGGCTTTTCTCAGCAAGTTGCAAACAACTGCCTCCGTCTTTGTGTCTGTGTGCGTGCGTGCGTGTGAATGTGTGAGTGATCGCACCCTCCAAGTTCACATCCCAAGGACAGGCCATGCATCAAGCAAATTTCCAGCCGGGGTGTGAGTGTGTATATTTTATATTTATATTTGTAATTAATTTCCATCCGGCTCTCCATATAGCAACTCCGGGCAGCTTGCCATGCAACAAACACACACACACACATACAAAAAATACCAAACCTTAGCACAACTCAAATGACAGCAATGTGTGTGTGTGTGTTGGTTTTAATCTGGATTTAAAAATTCGACTTTCTACAAGAGGAAGCAGGGAGGGTGCGGTTTGCGATCCAGCCGCCAGGGGGAGCTGCGGCGGGCGTCTCCAAGGCAACGGGAACGCGCTGGGATGGCCGGCTGCTCCCGGGAGGCGATGCAACCCCGCCGGGCCAGGCCTGCTGCTGTGGCCGGCGGGAAGACCCCCGAGGTGGGTCTTGGGGTGGGGGAAAGCCCCCAGTATGGGGTCCCCGGGGTACATGGGGGGCCGGGGCCCCGAGCCTGGCCTCCCCCGGTCAGTCCCGGGGCTCCTCTTGCCGGGTCGGGCCGCTTTTCCAAGAGGGGAGGGGGAGGTTTGCTGGGTTGCAAAAGTTTGGGGCGGACTTTGCAACGTTGCAAAAAAATTGAGGAAGGGGCAGCAGGGAATATTGTAAAAAAAAAAATGGGGGGGCCACAGAAGGGACTTTGCAATGTTGCAAAAATTGGGGGGGCTCACCAGCAGGCGAGGGTTTTTTTTGCAAATAGTCACAAAGCTGTTGGACTTAAAAGGAGAAAGGAAGATGGTGGGTGGGCTCTTTTGGGAGAGTGGAAAGTTTGGTGGGTTTTTGTCACTTAGCAACATAAATTTTGGGCTCAATTGTGGTGGTAAGTTGAGGCTGACCTGGGTTTTATTATTTCCCCCCTCCAGATTTTTTTTTGGGGAGTGAATTTCAGTGCTGGTTTTCCAGTGGAATCCTGTGCAAATTGTCCCTGTGAATAATCCATGTGGAAAAGTGGATATTAGGAAAATATTAGGGAAATATTAATAGGAAAATATTAAGGATGACAGAGTCTTATTGGGGCACGTTTGTTCCTTCCAATTTATTTTTAATCCCCTGATAGAGAGCGTTTTAGCTCAGGAAAGCACCAGCCTTCCATGCCTCCAATTAAATGTAATTATGAATTATTAAACTGTTAAATTTAGTGCTTTCATATAAGCATGGAGAAGAGCCTGTGATAGATCAGGTTTATTAGTTAGGGTTTTAATTTATATATTGATATTCCCTTTCTGTAGAAAGCAGCACTTAAGTGAGGCTCCGTGCATAGAAAGAGCAAAAAGTCAGCGATAAGAAATTTAATAAGGCATAATATGTTCACTTTTACAGAGGCCATTTGGATTTGTTTTTTTACCCCCGATGGTGGAATATTAACTTAAAGGATGAAAAAGGAATACTGTATGCAGCAAATACATTAGCAAAAGTTAATTGATATGTTTTGACATTGAGGAGAAATTTTTCAGGGGCCTCCCATAATACTCTCAGAGGAACACTGAATGTTTTGTCAGTCTACAACCTGGATGTAAATATAAGAGCCCTTTGCCAGATTATCCTCCTCTACGTCCAAAATGGAGATAGGAATTTCCATTGATACCAGCATTTTTGCCATGGTTGTTCAGTGAATCACTGCAGTTGTTGAGCGGATCATGTTAAGTGAATCCAGCTTTTCCCATTGACTATATTTCTTAGGAAGCCAGCTAAAATTTATTATTATTATTATTATTATTATTATTATTATTATTATTATTATTATTATTATTATTAAATTTTACTGGTCACCCATTTATCACAGGATAACTCAGGGTGACTTACAATCATATAGCTAGAGTATATATATATATATATATATATATATATATATATATATATATATATATATATATATCAATATATAGATCTATATTGATAGATGTATATAGCAGTAGCTATTTATATATCTATATATAAATGGTATAGAGTCTCCTGCTTGATCAGGGGGCTGGACTAGAAGACCTCCAAGGTCCCTTCCAGCTCTATTCTGATTGAAATTAAATTTAAATTGAAACATCTAAATATAACTCATCTATAGGTAGATTTTTATATACGTGCGTATGGGTGTGTATGTGTTCCTGATGTTCTACCTCAGGGTTTCCCAACTTGCCAAGATATGTGGACTTCAACTCCCAGAGGTCTATGGGTGGAACAGGAATTCTGGGAGTTGAAGTCCATACATTTTTTTTAAATTGCCAAGTTGGGCAACCCTGTTCTACCAGCGTAGACCTGTTCTGCCAGCATAGACTATTGCAGTTCTCCTGCAACATCTGCTCTGCACACACCTGGTTTTTATTTTCTGGCAGGTGGCATAGACCGTTTGAAGTCTTTGAAGACGGAAAATGGACCTTGGCTTACTAGGAGATCTCTGCACCTTTGCTCATCCAGGTTTCTAAACGCCAGCATGGAGACCCCAGCTGAGGAAGGAAGCTCTGGTTATCCGTCACAGCCCAGAGAAACTTCAGTAAGTTTTCCAACAATTAATAAATGAAGTGTTTGAAGGATAATACTAATCATAAATTGATTGAACTGCTACGTTGCCCAAATCGCAACGACTGTGAGTACCTTGCAACCATCCAAGAAAGAAATTACAATAAAATTGACAAAAATAAAGATAAGATTACAGCTGGGACTCATCTGGGCCCTTAATTCCCATCGATTGAGGTCCTTGGTGCCTTGTTATGCTCAAAAGAGCCTCCCGTGCACCAAGTAGTCTATCTTTATAATGAGGGCAACCAATGAGATGTGTGCCCTTACCTTGCCTATGTATTGGTTAGGAGCAAAATACAGGTTGGTCTCACAAGGCAGCTCTGAAATACTTACACTCAGAGGATGCATGTTAGTTTTTAAAATATGCAGGTAAAAAAAATAGGAATGATAACCTGAATATACTGTGGCACAGATCGTGTTGGACAGGGAAATGAAGATATTTGGGGGCAGAAGAATTTATTTTATTAGAATTGGCCAGCAGAGGTCATTATCAACCAGGTGTAAATTTGTATTTTAGGTAGCTAAGAATTTCCTGCTGCAGTAAAACTGCTGCCTGCTTTCTTTAATTTCTGCTTATTTGAGGCTGCATTAACAGGTATCTCTGTGTAACCTTTACAGGAGTACTTTTAGCAGAATGTTTGAAGTTTATTTTTGGGATTGATAAGGTATTATTTGGAATAAAAAAATCGGTGCAACTCACTTGCAGACTGCCTTGCTTAACAGTGGAAATTCTGTTCCTAATTATGAATGTAAGTTGAAGGGTCTTCTGGGGGGGCTTCGCACTAGGACTGGAGTGTCATATTTTCATTTCTTCGATCACCCTGCCCATTCCTGTTGACAGCTGATCTCTTTCCTAAGCTGGCCTGAGCAGCTTTGCTCCAATGACCTCATTTATTATGATTTCTGGAGATGAATGAAAGGCGTTATTGTCCCTCTTGCAAGGCAGAGACAGAAGCAACTCTCTGGAAAAAAGTCTATTTTTTCCAAAAACAGACTCCGGTGATACCGTGCTCAGCAAATCCGGAGATCATTTTTCTCAGCTGCCCACCTCTTAAAACCAGTTTTCAGATTTCAGGGCTCGATCCAAGATTTCCTCTTAAGTGTTTTGAAATCTAAGCCTGGGCAAAAGAAACACCCTTTTGAAAGAATCAAAACAGGGGGGAAATTGGAATATCAATTTTTATAAGGGTGGTTTTCAGGAATCATGGAAGACAGGAATGTTACTTTTGAGGGGGATTTTTTCCCCTGTGGGTCTCAAATCAGCAGTAAATTTTATATACTGTGGTTCTGGATGGACACAGGTGGTCCTTAACTTATAACCAACTGTTCCAACTTACGACGGACTCTCCTAAAGCTACTTACAACCCGGTTTCAAAATTATGATATCTGGGTTTTCCCCCTGGTCTCATGACTGCAGTTTGGATGCTCAGCAACCAGTCCAACTTACGGCTGTTTGCACAATTACACAATTGTGATTAAATGATGTTTTTGCCTTGCACAATCTGCTCCATGGCAGATAATGGATTTACTTAACAACTAGCTGGGTACCCGTGCTTCGCTACGAAACTACTGTGATCGGGCTTAATTTTTGGGAAGGAAAATAAGGAGAAAAAAAAAATCTGCCTCTGCCTACCAGCATCCATCGGTATTCATCTGGCTAGCGTCCTGTCAGTGTGTGAGAAAGTTGAGGGCTATTTGGAAACTGAAACCGTATTTGCTGTGTCAGCAAGGAGACAGCGAGGAGCATGGGCGTGGCTTAGCTCAACTGTTCTGTACTAAAGCTGCTTGGTGCTCTGAAACTGAAACTCCTCTGCTTGTGTGTTTTGCATTTGGAAGAGATTTATTTTGCAGGTGGGGAGCGGGAGTAGAACTCCTCAGCGTCAGAGCGTTTTAATGATAATAATATAGGAAATACTCTAAATGCTCTGATGGTCATTTCGAAAAATCCTTTCTTAGTGAGCCCCTAGAAGCCAAGAAGAACATAAGGGCCAGATGTCAAGTTTGTAGATTTTGTGATGATGTGTGAGTGGTATTTTGCTTTTATATATATAGAATTGCTGTAAAAGATTGGATCTGGCCCTGCGGTCGGCCGCTGTATGACCGTCACAACTCCTAATCGCGGCACTCAATTAAGGTCGTAACTCAAGGACTGCTTCTTTGGAGCCTAAAATCCTCAAATCACAGTCCACCCATCAATATTGCTTAGCCTGCCCTGTTGCTTCTCTTTCCAATAGTTATACTGCAAATTCTTTCCGGTAGCAAACATCTGAGTGGGAATTTTGAAGGGTTTCAGAATTTATGGGAGGAAAAAAAAATAGCCATTTTTAAAAGCTAAGTGCTAAGAACGGGAGACAGCTGTCCCCGGTTTGCATTCAAAATTCCCTGGTGTCTTCCACTAATAAAGTCCAATTTGGTTTAATTAGCTACGGCTCCCCCCTCCCCCCCTCCCCGAGATTATAGGAGGAGGGGGCTTTTGACATGCTGCAGTTGTGAATGTTTCGCTATTGGGTTTTGTGGGCGTTTTGACCAGACAATAATAAACATCCTTTTTGTAATACTATGTAGGGAGATGTCCAAGAGTTGTAACTTTGGAAATGCTAAAAAGGTCGTGTGGAAAATTTTCGTTTTGGGTGCACTGAGACCTCCGAAGTTAAGAAGCGGAGATCTGACGTGTTTGTAACATTTTGGGAAGTCCAGCACTCAGGTGTCCGGACAGGTAAAGAAGGAAGATGCTTTGGTAAGGCCACACTTGGAATTCTGCATCCAGTTTTGGTCGCCACGGTGTAAAAAGGATGTTGAGACTCTAGAAAGAGTGCAGAGAAGAGCAACAAAGAGGATTGGGAGACTGGAGGCTAAAACATACGAAGAACGGTTGCAGGAACTGGGTATATCTGCTTTAATGAAAAGAAGGATTAGGGGAGTCTATCTGCATGATCATAAAACAGGCAAAAAAGTCCTAAAATAAGGTTGGTCACTTGGCTGACCTGTTTTACAACCATTATGATTTAACGACCATCATAGGCAGGTTCCATTATGGTCGTAACTCGAGGAATAATTACATTTATTGCAGGGGCATGGAGGGGGGTGTTAAAATATCAGGATGGTGGCCACAAGAGTGCCACTGAATCCCCGACCTTTTTCGGCAGGCGTTGCACATGTGCTGTCTGTAAAAAGGCACCGCACGATTCCACACCCTCGTTTTGATTTTTTGTTAACCCCGTCCTGCAAAATCCCCTCTTTTATTAGCTTTTATCTCATTTCTGTGCCCTTTTCTCTCTCTCAGAAAGCAGGTAAAGAAGACTGTTGGAGAACCATTAGTCCATTGACTTCATTGGGTCTTTCTTTGAAGCCGCCCTGAGTGGCTCAGACAGGAAAACAGAAAAACGTTTTCTTGGATTGGTTGATTGAGAAAAAAAAAAATTAAATGTATATAGTCAGCTCTGCAGACAGGATTATTGCGAGACTGACCTTGATAATTCCCCATCTGTTTCCCCAACAGCGTTGAGAGACCCCATCCCCCAGTAAAATAGTTTAAAAAAAATGGGATGCTTTTAAGAAAAGATTGGACAGCCACTTGTCTGAAATGGTATAGGTTTTCCCGCTTGAGCAGGGAGGTGGACTAGAAGACCTTCAAGGTCCCTTCCAACTCTATTGTACTGTATTCTAAAAAGAGAGACAAAAAATCTCTTCCAGAAAGAAGAGAGAGAAGCAAAGTCATTTAACTGTGGAGAACAAAAGTATCTTTGCACGATTCCATTTTTACTCATTGCTCCGAATATGGCTGAGATATTAACTGTGTCTTGCATTAACTATCCATCATCCCTTTGATGGTTGCCCCACTTTTGTGCAGATAAATAAATCAATATTCATTGGCACTGTATAATCTCCGCTCTGATCACCTGTTCAGCTCTGCTTTTTAAAACTCTAAAAAATATGCAGAAAAGACTTTTAAGAGGGCAACACAACTCACGACCTCAACGTTGCTGGAAGAACCCAGCTTCACGTAGCTTTCTGTAACTACTCTGTGACTTGGTGAACCGCAATTTTAAATTACGGGTTGGTTGTTTTTTTTTTTTTTTTTACCCCTTACTATCGTATATTAGTAATGTCCACCTTAAAAACAAAATGCAGGCACCATTTCTCATTGCTTGATTTCCGCCCCTATTTTACCTAGGAACGCCCCTTGGAACCGTGTAAAATTCAAACAACGCAGCTGTTTTTTTGGAGGGGATTGATTAACTTCGCTGAATGAGATTTTCCTGCAAGGCAATCCGAAGTTTGTGTTTATAAATGAAATGTGTGTTCTGCTCGGGCTAACTTTCAGCTTTTTCTTCCAGAGTTTCAACGTTGGAAATCCTGTTAACCTTTGGGTTCCTATATATATATATTTGGGTTCCTGTATATGTATATGTATATGTATATGTATATGTATATGTATATGTATATGTATATGTAATATTATATTATATTATACTATACTATACTATATTATATTATATATATGTGTGTGTGTGTGTATGTGTGTGTATGTATGTGTGTGTATGTGTGTATATATATATATGTGTGTGTGTGTATATGTGTATATATGTATGTATGTATGTGTGTGTGTGTGTATATATATATATATATATATATATATGTACGTACGTACGTATGTATGTATGTATATATGTATGTATGTATGCATTTCCCTTTTTTTAGCCAAGCACTTTGGACCCCCCCCTCCCCCTCCCCTCCCTTCCTCCCTTAAGTGCTCGCAGCTTCCTCGTGTCAAATGGAGAGAGAGGGAGGCTGGCATATTCTGGAAATATGTTGCAGATGTTTTTCCCGTCTTGTTCCTGGGACTTGCAGAAGGAGCAGTTCTGCGGGAACCGATCGGGAAGGCATCTCCCAAGCGGCTGCTCTCCTTGGAGCATGCCCAGTGCAAGCCTTGAGCAGGGGCCCAGGATCCCCTGTGCAGCGAGGGGCTGCCCCTAACGGACCCCGGGAGAGGTTGCCATCAGCTGTGCATCTTCGCCTCCGGGGGGAAGGAGGAAAACGGAGCGGGGATCTTCTCCAAGGCCGGAGGAGTTGCTCAGCGTGATCCAAGAACTCCATGCTTGGGGTGGGAAGGCGTTTGTGACAAAAATGCTTGCCTGCCTGGCCCGGGAAAAACTGGGGGATGTCGTGCAGGAGTGCTGCTCAGAGGTAAAGGATGCGGTTGCCTTGGTGCTCAGTTCCTCTGGGGTTGCGTGGGGGAGATGTGGGGTGCCGGGAGATGTTGGAGGGGGAAGAGGGGAGGTTTAGAGAGCCGGGGTGGAAATGCTGGTCAGTTTGGCCGGTGCTTTGCAAAGAATCATTTGTCTTGGTGGGATTTGAATTGGTGTTTCTCACACTTTACTAACTTTAAGAAGTGTGGACTTCAACTCCCAGAATTCTTTTGCTGTCTGGGGAGTTCTGGGAGTTGAAGTCCACACGTCTTAAAAATGGCTGAGATTGAAGGGAAAAAAAAAACTGGCTTAAATTAATTCACAGTTCGATGAATATGGGTGGTGGAACTGTACACTTTGCGGTGAAGTTTACTCCTGATGTTTGGAGCTTCTCATGAAAGCAGAAACCTGGTGTAAGAAGAGAATGGACAAGTTCTCCGCCGCGTTTTGATTCAGGATGACGTTGCTTAAAGTCTTCTTTTGTTTAAGCAGCATTTTAAAAAATGATATTATTCACTGATTTGTCTCAGTAACCTGAGTCAAGTTGGTCTTGTGAAGATGTGGTTGTCTTACTTGTTGGTGGCCAAAGCAAGTTTTGGAAGGGGTTGGGAATCCCATGTTATGTTTGCACGCCTGGTTGCCTGAAAGGACGTCCCGTCCAGTTCCTAGATATTTTGAGGTGGAATTGCATAGTCTACCCACAACAAAGGATCATAGTTTGATGTCAGGAATGTGTCTTTCCCAGAAATACAGAAAACATTGGAGTCCTAGCAAGATTGGAGAAGTCCAGGACTTGTCTGGAACTGTGCTTCATGATGTAGGTTGAAACACCAGGAGATCCAACTTTCAGTTGACTTTGTTTTCACCCATACTAAGAGCAGCTCATGGACCTCTTGATAAATCTTGGTTTGCAGGTTTCCGTGTTTTTTTTTTTTTTAATCCAATCCATGTATGCCCATCCTGTACTTTGGATACCACATGTTCATCCTTCACTTCACAGCAGATATCACCATTAGTCTGGCTTGTTTTGAAAACAATTTCCCTTCCTTTCCTTGTTGTAAGAGCTTCAAATATGGGTAGGAAATAGGATAAATATGTTCTGGTTAGCTTATTCCAGCTTTCAAAGCATGCTTCCTGTGGAGAGCTGAGGCTGCCATGACTTCAACTTTCTGACTTCCTGCTAGTTCCTTTAAAAATCCGCTCAAATCTTCAAAGCATTTGGACCCCATGTGGAGTTTTCTTTGGGTTCAGCACGAACCTCCTCGGGGTTTGGCGCTTGTATCTTCCCGTCTTCTCTTCAGCTGCTGGACATTCACGGGAGTGTCTGTTTTGCATTTTAAGCAATAATTGCAGTTGTATCATCCCAGCCCGTTTAGTTGGGTCCTAGAAATGTATGAGTTGGTAAGAAGGAACTCCATCAATCGCGGTGATGGGAATAAGTGCTTTTAAGTGTGTTGTACGGCAAGGAACATATGGCTGCTCCTCCAATAATCCTCGTCTTGTTTTCATTCATCCCAGCCAAAATGCATTTGGGCCCTGGAGAATTTGGCAGTCCATCTGCGGCTGGGCTCGGCGAGGCTGGTGGAGAAATTTCCTTTGTTTCTACTTCTTCCTGCCTTCTTTTTGGTCACTCTGGGCTCCCAGCCCATCCTTGTTCAACCATTGGGGGTGTGGGGGTGTCATGGGGTTAGAAGGGGGTTTGTTTTGTACCTCCAGAACGTGTTTTCAGGAGGAGGAGGAGGAGGGCAACCCCACATTCGATTGTGCTCAACATTTAGAAGAAGGAAGGGTGTCCAACCTTGGAAACTTTTAAGACTTGTGGATTTCCGGAAATCCTCAGCCAACAGGGAGATGCTTTAAGATGCACGGACTTCAACTCCCAGAAGTCCTGGCTGGCTGGGGAATTCTGGGAGTTGAAGTCCGCAAGTCTTAAAAGCTTTGCTAAGGTTGAGAGACCCTGCTGAAGGAAAGAGATGTAAACATGGTGGAACCTATTATTATTATTATTATTATTATTATTATTATTATTATTATTATTTTTTATTATTATTATACACCAGAGGTCTCCAACCGTGGCAACTTTAAGACTTGTGGACTTCAACTCCCAGAGTCTTAAAGTTGCCAAGGTTGGAGACCCCTGTTATATACAATGTATATTATTATTATTATTATTATTATTATTATTATTATTATTATTATTATTATTATTATTATTATTATTATTATATGGAAGTTTCTAATTTGGGCAGCCTGGAAGATGAAGGCTGAATTATGGAGCTGCTGATTGCCTTTATCACGATCTTGTGACTTGGAGAGTCATAAAAGGAAAAAGAAAGAATATTTTTTTCCTTGAAGGGAAAAAAAAAAAAAAGGCACCGGATGACAAACACGGGATGAAACAGACACTTAAATAGCCTTTTTTGTTTTACATTTTTTTTCTTTCTTTCTTTCTTTCTTTTTTTTAAAAGTTTTGGAATAGGTGGAGATTTCTGGGGGGGAGGGGGGAGAAAGGGCCCTTCTCCCCCTCCCCCCAATTTTTTTTTGGGGGGGGTAAAACTAGCTGGATGAAAACAGATGGGTGAGATGAGATTTATCACGGAGGAGAGGCTTTTGAATGAATGAAGTTGTCCTGTCTTTGGACATTTCGGTTTGTTTTGACCCCTGCGCTTCTACCGTATACCTTGGCCCGTTAAGAGTTGGCAGCCAATACTTTTAAATCAACGCATGAATATTTTGCAGGCAGAATTCAGCACAGATTGACGTAGGTTGGATACCCGAAAGCCTTTCTCGATGTTTTGGGTTGATGAAATACATATTATCGAAAAGATCCGATCGACAACGCTTAATGCCCCAGGGTCTGCCCAGTTTCCTAACGCGAACCCCAGGACTCCCATTTCCTAATCTATACCGGCTTCAGGGGGTTAATTGCTGAATTCAACAGCTGAACCTGATTTAAATCCTGCCCCCTGATTGTCTCTCCTTGGCAACGGGCAAAAAATCAGAGAGAAAAATGTGCCAGCTATTTTTAAATTTCCAGAACCTGTTGCTAGGCACTGCGGCGTACAAGGTGGTCTGGTTGAGCGGGGAGAAATGTCACTGGTGAAGAGAGAAGCTGAGATGGATGCCTGATGCTGTCTCCCCGCAGCCACGTGTGATGCTGCAAGGAACATAAGAACCAGAGTGGAGGATCGGCGCATGAATGCATCAAGGGAGCTTCCTTGTGGCTCTTCTTTGTTCTTTCTCTTAAGAATCGGTAGACCTATCACCAAGTTTGAAAACATTAACCAGACAGGCTGTGACCCATTAGGTCATTGTTTCCAAGGTGCATCCTTCTCTGTAGAGAGGAACAGCCTGGCCATGGGCAGGCCAAAAAGCAGTGGGGGCAGGAACGACTTCCGACTTCCCGCTGGCTTCCCCATTGACTTTCCGTAGGGGAAGCTGGCAGGGAACATTGGAGATTCCCTTCCCATCCCTGTAGGTAAAATTCCCTTCCCTGTAGGTAAGAAAGGAGGGGTGGAGAAAGAGCAAGGGATTGTGAGATTGGCTGGGAAACTGTCACAAAGCGTTGGAAAATGAAGATCACATGACCGTAGTCGCCAGTAGTCCCGAAGCAGCTACAACTTTGCATTGCTGGAGATAACAGTGAATCCACCAGAGGCGATCTCTTAAAGAGGAAGTTCAGTCTTCCGTCAGGTCATACCTGTGGTTTTCCATGCAAGGTTGGATGGATAACGAGTCTATTATAGAGACCGTGATGCCCAAAGTCGAGGTGGAACAGCAAGGAACAAAGAAAGGCTGGCAGAACATTCAGTAGACTACAAATCCTTGCTGTTTCCACATCCCATTGTACCTGCTTGGATTGATGAATATGTGGAAGATATGATTGGCTTTGTGTATTTAGGAGGAATTCCTTCCAAAACGTAAAAGAATAGCATGCAGATCTACTTCTTGGTAGGTTTCACCCCAAACAGATAACAACAGAAAATTAAAATATTGTAGGAGAAGGAATGGCAAGACCTGGAGGTGGAGTGAAAGGAGGAATCAGCCTAGAATCTCTACATAGCCACAAGCAAACTAAATCCAACCCTTGAGTGCCCTTGGCCCTTATCTAATCCTAACCAGGCACTGACCATTGGTTAAGAAGATTCCTGTGCATAGGCTTTTAGCAACAAATCAGTTTAATTGAACCTTCACTGGTGGACCTGGTCATAAGATGTTAACAGATAGATTAACAGAGTTGGAAGAGAGCTTGTAGGCCATCCAGTCCAACTTTTCACCCAAACAGGAGACCCTACACCATTCCTGACTGATGGCTGTCCAATCTCTTCTTGAAAGCTTCCAGTGATGAAGCTCCCACAACTTCTGAAGGCAACTTCTGTTCCATGGGTTGGTTGTTCTCACTGTCTCCTTATTTCCAGGTCAAATCTCTCCTTTATCAGTTTCCATCCATTATTCCTTGTTTGGCCTTCAGGTGGAAAACAGCTTGACCCCCTCCTCCTCTCTGTGGCAGCCCCTCAAATACTGGAAGATGCTCTCCTGTCTCCCCTGGACCTTCTCTTCCCTAGAGTAGCCAGGCCCAGTTCCTGCAACTGTTCATCGTAGGTTTCAGCCTCCAGTCCCCTCATCATCCTGGTTGCTCTTCTCTGCGCTCTTTCTAGAGTCTCAGCCTCTTTTTCATGCCTGACATATATTGGCCTAAAGGTATTAATAAGAACTTTAAAACCAGCTTTGCAGAAGAAGTCTTGTGGGAGAGTCATGGTCTCCCGCACGAAGAACCACAAGCCAACTTTTCGTTTTCAGTGATGGAAGTCCTGCAGAGGAATCTTCCCCCGGGAGGGGAAAAACGATGAGATCCAGACTAGACATAAGCTGACGTGACTCCTCTCTTCCTCGTCTGCCGAGGTCTCGGGTCGTATAATGTTCCTTATCTCCATTAATAATCTCCTATTACGGGTGTCCCCTCTTCCCTTTTATCCTTCTCGTTTTCCTCCGATTTCCATGCCGAGCCGAAGCAGAATGGAACATCTGGTCGCGGTTTAATGTACAAAAGAAATCCGTAATTAAAAATGTCAAGGAAGCAAGCAACTTTAAAACTAATTCATTAAAAATGCAAAGCAGAGGTTTCCATTCAGGGGCGAGCCCTCCGATGAAAAGCTTGCAAATTTGACCTGATTTGCCAGCAGACGGGAAGATCCCGGTAATTAAAGCTCTCAGACAAAAAGCAGGAATAGGCTGGGAGGGGTTGATTTTTTTTGTTTTGGTTTTTAAAATAGCAGCAGAAAAAAAGAACAAAGTAGAGATAATTGCAGCGCAAAAGGGGTACATTTGAGAAAGAAAAAAAAGCATAGAAATTGCTATAGGAAATAAAAAATTGAACAACACCCCCCCCTGTATAATATACTGCAACAGTTCTTAACAGTGGCAAGTCTATATATAGGTATCCAATGTAATTATTATTTTAGCGTGCATATATTTATATATATATAAAAGCAGAATACTACTCAAGTCATGGTGGCTTGCTTCCTTCCTTCCTTCCTTCCTTCCTTCCTTCCTTCCTTCCTTCCTTCCTTCCTTCCTTCCTTCCTTCCTTCCTTCCTTTTTTCCAGCAACAGCTGCAATCCTACATCACGTGGGTGAATTCACAGCTAAAGAAGAAGCCGGAAGTTCAACCGGTGCAGGATTTGAGGCGCGACCTCCGCGATGGCGTGGTCCTGGCGTCTCTCATTGAGATTGTGGGTGAGTGGCCTCATTGCAGAGATATTGGGATGGTTTTCCGGGGCTCAGACTCCTGGATTCAATCCGGATTAAGGGGGAGGAGTGGAGAAATGGGGCAGGAGAGAAGGGTACACATCCCTGTTCAGCTCCGGCCTGTTTGCAATGCTTACATTTCACTTAGACAGGGAAATTCTGGGAGTTGAAGTCCACAAGTCTTGAAGTTGCCAAGTTTGGGGACCTCTGCCCTAGGGCAAGAGGTTGTCCATATATTGTCCGCCCGCCAAACTCCATACTTTTAAGGTTTTAAGAGTTGCCCTGAAATTTTGCGGCTCCTCTTCTGCAGCTGGAGAGAAACTCCTTGGTGTGGAAGAGTCGCCTGCCAACCAGCAGGCCATGAAGGAGAATGTGGAGAAGGTCTTACAATTTGTGGCGTCCAAGAAGATCCGCATGCACCAGACCTCGGCCAAAGGTGAACCTCAACCGTAAGATGCTCACCTGGAAGGGCCTGCGCGCTGCTGTCCACCCTTGGCCTCCTCTTGCTGAAGAGAGTAGAACAGGGCTGCAAGAGAGGGAGAGAAAGTGAGAGAGAGAGAGAGAGAGAGAGAGAGAGCAACGAGAGAGAAGGAGAAGCGGGGAGGGAGATTGACAGGGAAAGGGGAGAGAGAGAGGGAAGAGGGAAGGAGGAAGAGGGAGGAGGAGGAGGAGGGAGGGAGAGAGGAGAAGGAGAGGGAGGGAGGAGGGGGAAAGGAGGGGGAAAGGGAGAAGGAAAGAGAGAGAGGAGAGGGGAAGGAGATTGATGGGGAGAGTGGGAAAGAGGGAGAGAGAGAGAGAGAGAGGGAAGAGGGAAGGAGGAGAAGGGAGGGAGAGAGAGGAGAAGGAGTGGGAGGAAGAGGGGAAAGGAGGGAGAGGGAGAAGGAAAGAGGGAGGGAAGGAGAGGGAAAAGGGGAAGGAGGAAGAGGGAAGGAGGAGGGGAGAAGGAGAAGGAGAGGAAGCAGGGGAGGGAGATGGAAAGAGAGAGAGGGAAAGAGGAAGAGAGAGGAAAGGAGGAAGAGGAGGAGGGGGGAGAGTAGAAGGAGTGGATGGGTTGGGGAAGTAGGGAGAAGGAGATGGAGAGAAGGAGAGAGAGGGGGGAAGGAGGAGGAGGGAGGGAGGAGGGGGAGAGAGAGGAGAAGGAGTAGGAGGGAGGGGGGAAGGAGGGAGAGAGGGAGAGAAAGAGGGAAGGAGGGAGAGGAGGGAAAGGGGAGGGAGAGGGAAAGAGAGCTTCAGACTCTTCCCCTCGGCCATCTCACGGCCGTTTTGCCTCGCGTCGTCTTTTCCAGACATCACGGATGGAAATCTGAAGTGTATCATGAGGTTGGTCCTTGCGCTGGCCGCTCACTTTAAGTCCGGACCCGGAAAAACCGCTCCGCCAAGACCTGCGGAGGAGACCCAGCCGGGGAGCCGAACCTGGCTGGCCCGTCACAGGCCTCGCTCGGCTGTGGCAGCTGCCCAGGAGGCGGTGGCCGCCCTAGCAGAAGCGCGCCAGGATGTCGCGGGAGTGGGCCGTGGTCACGCCCTCCAGCCGCACCCCAGGTACGTGCTCTCCTTGGGATGCTTCGATAGTTACACGTGGTTCTTGGCTGGGATTAGAACCGCTCCCTTAGCGCAGGGGTCTCCACTCTCGGCCACTTTAAGGCTTCTGGACTTCAACTCCCGGAATTCCTCAGCCAGCTTTGCCGGCGTCCTTCATTTCACAGTCGCCTTGCTTGGCAACAGAAATTCTGCTTCTGATTGTAGTTGTAAGTGGAGGACGACCCGTTGGTTTTTCAAAGGTTCAAAGGATGCTGTAAGTACCGGACTTTCCCCCCTTCAACCGAAAAGAATGAACTTCTGAAAGCGAGGTACTTCAAAAGGAATCCTTTATTGAAAGGAAGCGGTCCCGGTACTAGTCAGAGCAGAATCTAAGATGCTTCCGGGCACACAGTAATAGATAAAGGGAATTAGAACCCCTCCCCTTATTCTGAGGTGGATTTAGTCAAACAAAGCACCAACGTGTTAATTCTCCCCCCCACCCCCCTTTTCTGGGAAGGTATCTTAGAAAAGTTTCCCAGGGGGTATCTTTCAGAGCCGGAATTTTTACGGTCCCTTCTCCTCTTCCTATCTCTCCAAGAGGTGACAAGTTTCTAGGCATCTGGCTCCAGTCCTCCAGTTGTATATCGTGTGCAAGTTATACAGATTCAATATAAGATTTAAGATGTTCAGGTTACGTCAAAAAGGATTACTTGTACCAACTCCCCCCCCCCTTCTTCCATTGAAGAATGGCAGACACACAGATCTGACGGATGCAGAGGCGACGGCGTTTTGTCTGTCTCTTTTATTTCGGGCCGCTCTGGCCCTTCTCCTAATGGTGCTGTCCTTGCCTACAGAAACAGCCCCCTGCGCGGAGAGAATGAGCGGCCTCACTGGAGCGTCCGAGCGCTCGTCCAGCAGTATGAAGGCCAGCAGAGCAGCGGCCCTTCAGAGTCCTCGTCCTCCAGGTAAGAGATGCTTCGCTCCTTCCTCACCCCTGCAGGAACCTGCAGTAAGCTTTGAGAATAAGCGAGGCTACTCGCAGGCCCACCACGAGCTGCGCGGGCCATAGAATGGAACGGAGTAGAGTAGAGTAGAATGGAATGGAAACAGAACAGAACAGAACAGAAGAATAGAATAGAATAGAATAGAATAGAATAGAATAGAATAGAATAGAATAGAATAGAATAGAAGATAGGATAGGATAGGATAGGATAGGATAGGATAGAGGATAGGATAGGATAGGATAGAGGATAGGATAGAGGATAGGATGGGATGGGATAGGATAGGATAGAATAGAGGATAGGATAGGATAGGATAGGATAGAATAGAGGATAGGATAGGATAGGATAGGATAGGATAGGATAGGATAGGATAGAGGATAGGATGGGATGGGATGGGATAGGATAGGATAGAATAGAGGATAGGATAGGATAGGGTAGGGTAGGATAGGATAGGATAGAATAGAGGATAGGATGGGATAGGATGGGATGGGATAGGACAGGATAGGACAGGACAGGACAGGATAGGACAGGACAGGACAGAACAAGAGCAGAAGAGAAGAGAATTCTTTATTGGCCAAGTGTGATTGGACAGCAAGGAATTTGTCTTTGGTACATAAGTTCTCAGTGTACATAAGAAAAAATTAAACACATTCATCAAGAATTATACGTCTATTGCTCTAAGATACAAAGTGATAATCGTAGGTTACTATAGGCAATCAAACCATACTAGGACACAATCAATAAAATCGTTAGGATACAAGCGACAAAGTTACAGCCATATAGTCCTAAGTGGGAGGGGATGGGTGAAAGGAAGGGAAGATTAATAGTAATGCTTATTTTTAAAAAATTATACTAGGAAACAGTCAATAAAAATCATTAGATACAAGCACCATCTTCCTCTTCCTCCTCCTCCTTCTCCTCCTCTCCAGAAACCTCCCTCCCTTCCAGCACTGATAATGTTACCTAGTTGGGTTGTGAAACGTCTGCAAATCGTTTTTTTTTTGAAGTTCACAGAGCGCCAAGGAGCCCACTAGCCAACCCCGAGCTCCAGCTCTTTTCTTCCGTTGGTACTTTGCCTCTTGACTAAGCCTTACCTAAAGAAGGGGGACTGAGGGGCTTGTAAATGGACGGCGCATTTAAGATGGTTATCCGTGACAATCTCCTGGGAGATCAAGTGGATTAACACCTCCGCAAAAGAAGGTTTATCTTTTCTAGCACAGCCTGACCATCTCAGCTTCTCAGTTCATGGCCGGGCTGGAAATAAGTTGCGCGCTCCGTAAAGGCAGGGAAATAACCTCCCCACCCCCAGGGGGTGTGGGGCTGCTTTGCCCAAAAACACTTGTGTTTTGCTCCAGGTCTTCATAGAAGGGACCTTGTAGGTCATCTAGTCCAACCAAGCAGGAGACCCTACACCATTTCTGGCAGGTGGAAGTCCAATCTCTTCTTGAAAGCCTCCAGGGATGAAGCTCCCACAGCTTCCTAAGGCAACGTCTGTTCCATGGGTGGATTGTTCTCCCGGTCAGAAAATTCCTCCTTATTTCCAGGTTGAATTTCTCCTTCTTCAGTTTCCATGCATTTATTCCTTGTCTGGCCTTCGGGGGCTTTGGAGGATAGCTTGACCCCCTTCCTCCTCCTCTCTGGGGCAGCCCCTCAAATATTGGGACATTGCTCTCCTGTCTCCCCTGGTCCTTCTCTTCCCTAGACTAGCCCGGCCCGGTTCCTGCCACCGTTCATTTAGGAGCCCCGGGTTAAAGAGAGGCTCCCTTGACAGCTTCTCCTCTTCAGAGGAGCCCGAGAGGCTCCTCCCTGCACAGGAGCTCATTCAAACAGGCCAGGCTGCATTTCATGGCCATTAAAAGGGAGTGGTCCAGCCCCCCCTGCCCCCCCCAGCCTGGCTCCCATCCAGGTTGGATAATGACAATTTGCCCCCCACCGGCTGGCCGCTCGGCTGCTCTTAATTGGCAGCTCCTGCCTTCCTCAGTTTCCCTCCGTAACCCACCCGGCCAGCATCCCAGGGACGTGTCTTGCGATCCGAATAGACGAGAATAACAAGAGTTGGAAGGGACCTTGGAGGTCTTCTAGTCCAACCCCCTGCTTGGGCAGCAAACCCTGCACCACTTCAGACAAGCGGTTATCCAATCTCCTCCTCCTCCTCCTCCTCCTCCTCCTCCTCCTCCTCCTCCTCCTCCTCCTCCTCCTCCTCCTCCTCCTTGCACACCCCGTTCCTAGTACTGATGAAGTTACATAGTTGGGTCATGACATGTTTGCAAAACATCACCAAGCTCCAGAGAGCACCAAGGACCCCACAGTCGTCCTCCTCCTCCTCCTCCTCCTCCTCCTCCTCCTCTTCTCTTGGCAGGCAGAGGTGTGGATAGCCAACAGCTCCTAATGTCAGTCGTCATAAACTCTTTGGGATGGCCCGATCGAGGTTTCTTCAGACTGCCTTTCTTTGCCCCTCCTTTCTCCTTGAGAGGCCGGGGCGTTTCTCTCAGTCTGGCCCAACTGTTTCTCTTTGGTATTTTGTGTGTGTGTGTGTGTGTGTGTGTGTGTGTGTGTATTGTGTACCTTAGCAATGACCAGGGAAGGCAGTTGCCAGTGCTGAATAAGGAGAAGAGCATCACTGCCAGAGGCCGCGCATTTCCTGCCTCCCAGCCCAGAGCTCTGTCCAGCTGCAGAACATGGGGGGGCTTTGACTGGCTTGGGGGAAGCCCCCCCCCGCCCACACTCAGGAAGGATTAAGGGGATGTCTGGGGTGGGGGAGGGAGGACTGCAAAGCCCATTTCTGCCCCCCGAGGCTGCTTGGCTTCCGAGCATCGCCAGGCTTTTCAAACGGCGGCGACGGCATTGCATTCGCCTGCGGTGCGGGTCGCTCTATAACACAACAGGTCGGGGTGTGTGTGTGTGTGTGTGTGTGTGTGTCTGCAAAAGGCAGCCACCATGCTCCCTGGTCTCCCAAACGGTCCCCCCTTTTCTCTCTCTCCCCCGCCACAAGGAGAAGATAAGCCCGGCTCTGGCCAAGGAGCGGCTGGGAAGGGCGGCTCTGAAACGCAGAAGGAGCTCTGTCTGTTTTGTGCGGTGCGGGGGCTTTGAAACACACACACACACACACAGCAAAAATCCTTTGCATCTCAGGGACACAATGAAGGGGGGACACGCGCACACCCAGGGCATCCCTCCCCACCCTGCTATTCCACAGGGCGGCTTGTGCATGTTTTCCTGCCGTGAACCTCCCGGGGAAGGGGAGGCAGCGGTCGGTCGCGAGTGACTCACAGCAGCCCTGGCCAAATCCTGCTGCTTTTCCCAGGCAGCTCCCTCCCTCCTCCCCTCCCCTCCCTCCCCTCCCCTCCTCCCCTCCCTCGTCCACGGCTTAGACAACTCAAACGCGGCTGCCTCGCACAGCCCCAGTGACAGCAGAGCTGCGGGGGGGAGAAGAACACACACATACGTGTGTGGTGCACAGACACACACGCGCACGCACACAGACTTGCGGGCGTGTGCATTCCCACCTCGGGAGTGGAGCGGGGGCGGGGGGAGGCTGGCTCCCCGTCTCACCCCACGCGACCCACGGGGCCTCAATCCTCCGCCTGCGTTTGGGGAAGGGACTCGGCTGTCCGGGATGGGATGAGACGGAGACGCAGGCGGCCGGCTCTCTCTCTCTCTCTCTCTCTCTCTCTCTCTCGCTCTCCTGCCCGACGGAATTTGGAAAACAAAACGCAAAACATCACAACGTCCCAGCTGAGCTAAGAAACACCACCAGCCGCCCCGCGTCCCCCAGGGAGGCTGTTTCCCCGGAGGAGGAGGAGGAGGAGGAGGAGAAGCGGAAGAAGCAGCGGGGCCCTTGGGCACCTCTCCTGCTCGCCCACCTGGGCCCGGATCTTGGACCCACCTGGGCCAAAGGTTCCTGCCTCCGTTGGGCCCAGCCTCCCCCTGGCGCAGAAGCGGTGGGGGGCGCAGGAGGGGCAAGAGGGATGTGGCATGTGACGCCCCAGGCTCGGCCAGGCGACGGGGGCAGAGCCCCGTTTGGAACATGGGAGGAAGCCGGTGAAATGGTGAGCGCACGGGTGCCGTTCATGTGGGGAGGGGGCGAAGGAGGGGGGAGAACAGCCTGCGGGGGGCACGATGGCCGGGCGGTGGGGTGGGAGGGAGCAGGTCCCTTGTGAAAATCAGGCAGGGGTTTTGGGGGCTCGATGGTCTTTCCTTGACTTGCTTTTCCAAGATAATTTCAAAATTGGGGGGGCTGAGCTCCACTCCAGCTTGGGTGCAGCCCCTCACCCCCACAACAAGGACTTAAGCGGGGCAGTTCCTTAAGGCTGTCAATCGTGCTGAATTAGGTCTTATTTTATTTTTATTTGGGGCGGGGGGCTTTCTCTGCAGGTTTAGCACAGGATGATGAATTAGTTCTCTTCCCTCCAAGGCATAAATTGCAAAAGGTCCTTGCCTCTCTCTCTCTCCCCCCCCCGCCGTCCCCCCATCGAGACCCTGATGCTTTGCCTTCTCCACGGGAATTTAGTGGCCTGGGGAGTGGAGAGGGATGCCTGGAAGGGTTTATGAGCTTCTGGAGGGAGGGGGCCTTGGGGGAGGTCAGTGGTCGGTGGTGGTGCTGTCTGAAGTGGCATCTGGTCAAGTGGCCAGAGGTGGCAGCCGCTTCTCTAGTCTCTGGTCTGGCGAAAGGTGCGTTTTGAAGCCTTGTTGGGAATTGTCTCGGGGGGAATCGGCGTGGACCCTACTTGGGGAGGAGGGGATTTCTGGGGCACATGATGCCAGTCCTGCCCTTGGAGGACTCCTTGGTCGTTGGCTTCCTTGGCTTGGTGGGGTCACCTGGTGGAAGCCTCATCCCCACCTGGATCGCTGTGGCTGCAAGAGAAGGCAGCGGGTTGGGCGGGGATGAAGGTTGCGTATAATCCTTGATTGTTTCTTTCCTCATGAATGCAGAACTGTGCAGGGGGGGGAGAGGGGTGGCCTTTTGAAAATCTGGGTCCTCTTAGACTAGTCTAGGGGTCTCCAACCTTGGCAACTTTTAAGACGTGTGGACTTCAGCTCCCAGAATTCATCAGCCAACTGTGGCCATTTGAAGACGTGTGGACTTCAGCTCCCAGAATTCCTCAGCCAACTGTGGCCATTTGAAGACTTGTGGACTTCAGCCCCCAGAATTCCTCAGCCAACTGTGGCCATTTGAAGACGTGTGGACTTCAACTCCCAGAATTCCTCAGCCAACTGTGGCCATTTGAAGACGTGTGGACTTCAACTCCCAGAATTCCTCAGCCAACTGTGGCCATTTGAAGACTTGTGGACTTCAGCCCCAGAATTCCTCAGCCAACTGTGGCCATTTGAAGACGTGTGGACTTCAACTCCCAGAATTCCTCAGCCAACTGTGGCCATTTGAAGACGTGTGGACTTCAGCTCCCAGAATTCCTCAGCCAACTGTGGCCATTTGAAGACGTGTGGACTTCAGCTCCCAGAATTCCTCAGCCAACTGTGGCCATTTGAAGACTTGTGGACTTCAACTCCTAGAATTCCTCAGCCAACTGTGGCCATTTGAAGACGTGTGGACTTCAACTCCCAGAATTCCTCAGCCAACTGTGGCCATTTGAAGACGTGTGGACTTCAACTCCCAGAATTCCTCAGCCAACTGTGGCCATTTGAAGACGTGTGGACTTCAACTCCCAGAATTCCTCAGCCAACTGTGGCCATTTGAAGACGTGTGGACTTCAACTCCCAGAATTCCTCAGCCAACTGTGGCCATTTGAAGACGTGTGGACTTCAACTCCCAGAATTCCTCAGCCAACTGTGGCCATTTGAAGACGTGTGGACTTCAACTCCCAGAATTCCTCAGCCAACTGTGGCCATTTGAAGACTTGTGGACTTCAGCTCCCAGAATTCCTCAGCCAACTGTGGCCATTTGAAGACGTGTGGACTTCAACTCCCAGAATTCCTCAGCCAACTGTGGCCATTTGAAGGCGTGTGGACTTCAACTCCCAGAATTCCTCAGCCAACTGTGGCCATTTGAAGACGTGTGGACTTCAACTCCCAGAATTCCTCAGCCAACTGTGGCCATTTGAAGACGTGTGGACTTCAACTCCCAGAATTCCTCAGCCAACTGTGGCCATTTGAAGACGTGTGGACTTCAACTCCCAGAATTCCTCAGCCAACTGTGGCCATTTGAAGACGTGTGGACTTCAACTCCCAGAATTCCTCAGCCAACTGTGGCCATTTGAAGACGTGTGGACTTCAACTCCCAGAATTCCTCAGCCAACTGTGGCCATTTGAAGACGTGTGGACTTCAACTCCCAGAATTCCTCAGCCAACTGTGGCCATTTGAAGACGTGTGGACTTCAACTCCCAGAATTCCTCAGCCAACTGTGGCCATTTGAAGACGTGTGGACTTCAACTCCCAGAATTCCTCAGCCAACTGTGGCCATTTGAAGACTTGTGGACTTCAGCTCCCAGAATTCCTCAGCCAACTGTGGCCATTTGAAGACGTGTGGACTTCAACTCCCAGAATTCCTCAGCCAACTGTGGCCATTTGAAGACGTGTGGACTTCAACTCCCAGAATTCCTCAGCCAACTGTGGCCATTTGAAGACGTGTGGACTTCAACTCCCAGAATTCCTCAGCCAACTGTGGCCATTTGAAGACGTGTGGACTTCAGCTCCCAGAATTCCTCAGCCAACTGTGGCCATTTGAAGACGTGTGGACTTCAACTCCCAGAATTCCTCAGCCAACTGTGGCCATTTGAAGACGTGTGGACTTCAGCTCCCAGAATTCCTCAGCCAACTGTGGCCATTTGAAGACGTGTGGACTTCAACTCCCAGAATTCCTCAGCCAACTGTGGCCATTTGAAGACGTGTGGACTTCAACTCCCAGAACTCTGGGAGTTGAAGTCCACAAGTCTTAAAGTTGTCAAGGTTGGAGACCCCTGGACTAGGGGACATTGCCATGGCGTTGTTGCAGAAACAAAATCTTCCAGGTGTTTGCCTCTCCTAGCATTAAACTGAATAGAGCTGGAAGGGACCTTGGAGGTCTTCTAGTCCAGCCCCCTGTTCAAGCAGGAGACCCTCTACCATGTCAGATAAACGGCTGCCCGATCTCTTCTTTCAAAAACCCTCCAGTGACGGAGCACCCACAGCTTCTGGTGGCAAGCCATTCCACCGGTTAATCGTTCCTCCCTGTTTGGAAGCTTCTTCTTGATTCCAGGTTGCGTCTCTCCTTGACTGGTGTAAATTATAAATTAGTTTAGAACGAACCTTACTCGGCTGCCACTGGGTGTGAAAACCCACCTGCATAGCGTCTCTTGCTCCTTTAAGGGAAGGTGCCGTTGACCTGGGTGTCAGGTGTACTTTTGAGAATCCCTAAGATCGAAGGGGCGGGCTTGCGGGTTTGATTCGCACCCAGAGCTTCTTAGTTCCTGTTGCACTAAGATTGCCAGCCTGCAGGAAGGGGGAATCTCCAGGGCTCAGGGTCATGCTTCTGTCGGAGTCTGAGGAGGGAGACAAACAGCTGACAGGGCGTGGGAATGTGGCTCCGTTGGCGGTGGAGGAAACTGGGGAAGGGCAAAGTCCGGCTGGGCAGAGCAGGGGAGAGGTAGAACAAGGGAGAGGGAGTTCAGAGAAAGACCTAGGCCCACCCACTCTTCACCCTAGGGCACGCAGGGCGGAACGGAGAAGGGAGCAACGTGGGTTGCGTGGCTTATGGGGGAGGAAACGGCCCTGATTCCCTTCATTTGCCACACCTGGGAATGAAAGTTTATAAGAACTGAATGCTGACTGAGGCAGCAGTTGGGAGCAAAAGTGACTTTATCTTGAATCGTTGTGGCTTATCTGTGTTCCTGACGTCTTCCCAACCGTGTTGTGTTATTGCCGTGTCTTCACGTCTGGAATTCTTGCTCCTGCCTCCTGCCTAATTACCTCAGTTTGGTTTGATTGGACTTAAGTTACAGTTTGTGTTGACCATGTTTTGGACTTGATTCTCCGCAGTCAAAGGTTGTTCCTGGGAGAGTTTTTCTCCAGCCAGAAGGTAACCAGGACATTGGGGGGCAATGTTGGAGCTAATAAAAGGACTCCTACTGATCATCTGACTGTGTGGCCTTTGGGTCATCGCAGTCGGTGTGCAAAGGGCAAGACTGTGGCGTGGCGTACTAACAGCGTGGGAAACTGGGGGTAAACCACGGGAAGTGGCTGAGTTGCAGAAGAGATAACTTTCCGAACGGCGGGATTTGAACCCGGAAAAGCACGTCGCTTTTTCGTTCAGAATGGGGCGTCCCCCAAAACTGACTGACCCTCCTCACCCCCCCCAGGGGCTGTGTGTGAGATGCTTGGTATATATTGTCCTCGTGCGCGCGAGGAGGCCCACGGGCGACACCCGCTCCCACCCAGGCTCGGCCGTGGGACCCGAGGCTCGTCCCTCTCGGGAAGGCCGGGACGGTGAGCTGAGAAAGGGGCTCCATCTTCGTTTCCTGGTCTCCGTCGTCCGGCTAATCCCCTTTTTCTCCCCTTTATTTCCCTTTTGTCCCGGGTACCTTTGTTGCTCGCTCTGTCTGGGAAAATGGCACGTTAATTCTTGCTCACACTTGCGAGGGGGAATTCTTTGGGGATGCATTAAATGGGTCAGTGGCTTTTGGATGCCTTTCCCTGTTGCCTGGGAGATGCCGGCTGGGAGAATCTCCTTGGGTGGGTGGGTGGGGAGAGGGGTCAGGGTGGGATGCTCCTCTCTGGAGGAAGCCCCTTAAAAATACCGTGTGTCCCCCCCCCTCTCCTTTCTCTCTCTCTCTCTCTCTCTCTCTCCTTCTCCCTCCCTCCTTCTCCCTCTCTCTTCTTTTTCCTCTCTGCCTCTCTCTCTTTCCCTCTTTCCCCCTCTCCTCTCTTTCTCTTCCTCTCTCCCTTTCTCCCTCTCCTTCTTCCCCTCTCCCTCTTTCCCTCTCTCCTCCTCTTTCTCTTCCCCTCCCCCTCCCTCTACCCCTTTTCCGCTCTCCTGTCTTTTTCTCACTCTGTCTCTCCCTCTCTCTCCTCCCCCTTTCTCCTTCTCTCTCTCTCTCCCTCCCTCCCTCCCTCCTTCTCCCTCTCTCTTCCTTTTCCTCTCTGTCTCTCTTTCCCTCTTTCCCCCTCTCCTTCTCCCTTCCCTCCCTCTATCCCTTTCCCCCTCTCCTGTCTTTTCTCCCTCTGTCTCTCCCTCTCTCCTCCCCCTTTCTCCTTCTCTCTCTCCCTCCCTCCCTCCCTCCCTCCTTCTCCCTCTCTCTTCCTTTTCCTCTCTGTCTCTCTTTCTCTCTTTCCCCTCTCCTTCTCTCTTCCTCTCTCCCTTTCTCCCTCTCGTTCTTCCCCTCTCCCTCTTTCCCTCTCTCCTCCTCTTTCTCTTCCCCTCACCCTCCCTCTATCCCTTTCCCCCTCTCCTGTCTTTTTCTCCCTCTGTCTCTCCCTCTCTCTCCTCCCCTTTCTCCTTCTCTCTCTCTCCCTCCCTCCTTCTCCCTCTCTCTTCCATTTCCTCTCTGTCTCTCTTTCCCTCTTTCCCCCTCTCCTTCTCTCTTTCTCTTCCTCTCTCTCCTCCCCCTTTCTCCTTCTCTCTCTCTCTCTCCCTCTGTCCCTGGCTTTCTCTCCTCTCCCTCTCTCCCCCTCTCTTCTCTGTCCTTCTCTTCCTCTCTCTCTTCCTCTCTCTCTCTCTCTCTCTGTACGAGGAGAAGTAGAGATAGGATCAGAAATGGCTTTGCTAATCCAGCAAAGGGCAGGCCTGGGAGGAGGGGGCTTGAGTGACAGGCCTGAGCCCCTCGGAAGAAGCGGGCAGGAGGATCTCTTGGAAGATCCAGGGAAACAATGTATTCAAGCAGAATTGGCGCCCACCCCCCATGACGGTCTGTTTTGTGCCTCTGCCCCCCAGCCTCACCTCTCCCAGCCCTATCAACAGCGCCAAGAGTGAGTCGGGCAGCACCCCTTCCGGGGAGAAGGCGGGGTTTGACCTTGGCCACGACGAAGAGGGCGACGAAAAAGCAGGAACGAGGGCAGGTAAGGGAAAGGATCTTTCCACCTGGAGACTGGAGCAGGGTATCTTGCGGACTTCAACTCCCAGCATTCCTCCTCCAGTCATGTGAGCTCAGGAATTCTGGGAGTTGAAGTCCACAAGTCTTAAAGTTGCCAAGTTTGAAGACCCTGGGATTTGAGAGTTAAATCTGTCTATCTGTCCATCCATCCATCCATCATCCATCCATCCATCCAGCTATCATCTATATTACAAGTCCTCAAACTTGGCAACTTCAAGACTTATGGACTTCAACTCCCAGAATTCTCAGCCAGCTGGCTGGAGAATTCTGGGAGTTGAAGTCCACAAAGTCTTAAAGTTGCCAAGTTTGGGGACCCCTGATCTATATCATCTATCATCCATCCGTCCATCCATCCATCCTTTAAATTTACGTGGCTGCCCATCTCCAGTATGGGTGAATGGCTACTAAAGTCGGAAAAACAGTATTTAAAAAAAACATATAAAGGTCATATAGACACTAACCGACGCACTCGTCCCTCGTGAAGACTTTTTCCATCGTGTTTTCTGCTGCTGTTTCTTCCTTTGGGTAAGACCATGGACTGGCTGAATAAGGCAATCCGTTTAAAAAATGCTGAGGCTTCTTTAAAAGGGATCCTTCCTTGAATCTGGCAGCCTGCTTTTAAAAACAGATCCTGTCAATCACAAGAGCCTTTATTGCAACAGGATCTGAAGGCGTCTCCCAACACGTGAAGAGGCCTGATGTGGAACAGATGTGTCCCATTCCCCCCCTCCCCCCAAAAAAACCCCAGAAAAAGAATATTCAGAGCGTTGGTTTCTACTTAAAATATATATTTAATAATAATAAGGACCATGCAAATTCTTGTAATAGGTGATCAAGCCAGGCTAGGTTAGGGTGATGGGGACACTTCGGGGCCTGGGTTATGTTTTCCCAACTTGCAATCATCTGAAGATGTTTGTTTAGCTGTTTTGTAAATATTTTCTGCAAATATTTTTTTTCCCTGCACGCCTCAGAGATCAACCCAAGCGGCTAATCGCCTGTGCACGTTACATGTAGCCAACTTACTAAATTGTATTTCGTTAATATGGTACATTTTACTAATGTGATATCGCCCTTGGAGCCTCCGGGTATGTTAAAGGGGAAAAGGGAAGAGATTGGGAGGTTGGTGGTCAAAGAGATCGGACAGAGCAGGTTTCTCAGCCTCGGCCATTTTAAGGCAATGTGGACTTCAGTTCCCAGAACTCTGGGAAGCGCCGTGGAGAGTCGGGCTTTAAAATGAATACAAATGAAAATACAGGTGTTTAAGGAGTGAAGCAGAAATCTACTTTGTTTCTCTCTCTCTCTCTCTCTCTCTCTTGGCCTTCCTCTTCCTCCGCAGAAACCTGGGGCCACGCTTTCCCAGAGTTAGACCACAGATATGTCGTTGCCCACGTGGAAGAAAATGGTGGTCGGTTGCCCGTGGAATGGTCCCCCAAGTGTCCTGCCCCAAGCCTGGAGACTTCGTGGGAGGAGCATCTCCTGGAACAGCAGGATCACTTGGAGAAAGAAATGGAAGAAGCCAAAAGGATGATCTCTGGACTGCAGGTCCTTCCTTCCTTCCTTCCTTCCTTCCTTCCTTCCTTCCTTCCTTCCTTCCTTCCTTCCTCCCTCCCTCCCTCCCTCCCGCCTTCCTTCCTTCCTTCCTTCCTTCCTTCCTTCCTTCCTCTTCCCCTTCTTTTCCTTCCTTCCCTCCATCCTTCCTTCCCTTCTCCCTCCCACTTGTCTTTCTTTCCTTCCTTCCTTCCTTCCTTCCTTCCTTCCTTCCTTCCTTCCTTCCTTCCTTCCTTCCTTCTTTTCCTTCCTTCCTTCCTTCCTTCCTTCCTTCCCTTCCTTCCTTCCTTCCTTCCTTCTTCTTTTCCTTCTTTCCTTCCTTCCCTCCATCCTTCCTTCCTTCCCTTCTCCCTCCCTCCCTCCCACTTGTCTTTCTTTCCTTCCTTCCTTTCTTCCTTCCTCCCTCCCTCCCTCCCTTCTCTTTCCTTCCTTCCTTCCTTCCTTCCTTCCTTCCTTCCTTCCTTCCTTCCTTCCTTCCTTCCTTCCTTCCTTCCCTCCCTCCCTCCCTCCCTCCCTCCCTCCCTCCCTCCCTCTTTTCCTTCCTTCCTCCTTCCTTCCCTCCCATTCCCATTCCCATTCCCTCTCTCCCTCCCTTCCTCGGTCTCAGGCTTGGGGCCAGGGGGGCCCCCCTTGCAGGGCTTCTGCCTGCGGCTTCCCTCCCTCCTTCAGGAGGCGGAACCCCCTTTTATCTCCCTGGGTCCCCTGGAAGAAGGAGGCCGGTTTCCTCCTGGGTGGGGGGGGCTTCCACGGGGCTTCACCCCTTGTCCCCCTTCTTGCCCCGCCAGGCGCTGCTGCTGAACGGGTCCCTCCCCGAGGACGAGCAGGAACGCTCCCTGGGGCTGTGCGAGCAGGATGGTGCTCTGGAAGAGCAGCTGGTGAGCCTTTTCCTCCCCCCCTCCCGCCCCTCCCTGGCCCGGCTGGGGACGGAGGTGCTGGGCGGTAACAGCCCTCTTGGGTCTCCAGGTCATCATCCGGAGCCGCCTGGATCAGAGTCTGGAGGAGAACCAGGACCTGAAGGTGAGGAAAGGGGCGGCGGCGGCGGCTGCTTCCCAATGCACCTCGAGATACGTCCATAAGCGAGCCTGCCTGTTACGGTCAGAAATCCAGACCATCCTCAAATGACCAACCTGATTTTAGGGCTATTTTTTGGGGCGATGGTCTTCAAGCAGGTGTTGTAGTTGGTGAGGGTTCTGGACCTTCTTGGCATCCTCTGGCCTAAAGGGCGACCGGGGTTGGTTGCGTGGGTGGGCGGGCTAGAGTCAATGGATGCAAGCGGGAAGAGTTGAGGGGGTGGGGGGAGGCGGGAAAGGGGCCGAACCTCCCAATCCCTTTCTTTGGCTTCCCCGCAGAAGGAGCTGCAGAAATGCAAGCAGGAAAACCGAAACCTGCAGGGAGTCAAGGTGAGAGAGAGAACGTTGGCGTGTCAACGCTGCTTGCAAACCGAAAAGTGCATTCCGTAAATAGTTTTTCAAAGATAGTAACGAGGTGACCGAAGTTTCTGCCGTGCAAAATTCTAACTGGAGCGCATGATTGATGACTCTGGGCTATGGAGGTGTCCCGTTGGAGAATATGACTTAGGATACACCCAGGCGGTGGGGTGGGAAATGAGGATCAAGGATGACAATGAATTACGTGTCTCAGAGTCGGCTACACCCAGGCAGTGCCGGACATGTTAACTCCCAATAAATCCTTTTGAAGGTTTGGAAGTTTGGCTCGAGACTCAGCATTTAATTGGGGGGGGGGGTAACTGCTGGAATCCTGACACGGAGAAGATGGAGGTGGGATCAGGCCATTTGGGGGAGGGGAAGGGTCTCCAGAAGCCCTTGGGTGGCAAAATTAGAGGGGCGCGCTATAAATCTAAGAAACAATTAAATAACACGAGGTCGGGCTCATGGAACTTATTGGGGTCCGCTCTCTAAAAAGAAATCGTGCTAGAAAGAGATCGAAACGTCAGTTCAAGCCCCGAGAAGAGGTGCCACTCTGTAGCATTGATTATGGGGGTGCTTGGAGCCGGAAATGGGGTGTAGCCATTTATTATTTTTATTTTTGAAAGGATGCTTTGCAGCAGAGGCTGGCCCAGCAAGACACGGTGATGCTTCAGATAAAACCGGAGCTGCTGAGAGCAAATATGGAAAAGGAGGAATTGCACAGCCAGAATGTGAGCCTCTTTCTTGGCAGGGAGGGCGAGGGCTGCCCCCGCAGGGCCTAGGGACACGGGAGGGGTCTTGCCAGGGGGTCTCCGGTGGGAGGAGAGGGGGGAGCTGGGGAGGGAGGGGAGTGGGGAAGGGCAGCATGACCCCCGTGGCTGGGTCAGAAAGGCAGGTTTCAGATCTGTACCCACCTGCTTCAGCCCAGGACTGTCAGCCAAGGTCCCAACTCTGCTGTCATGCCCTTGTTGGAGTCTGACTCTGAGGGGGAGATTGAGCAGCTGACGGGGAGTGGGAGCGGGAGTGGGGCTCCGGTGGCTGTGGAGGAAACGGGGGAAGGGCACAGTCCGGCTGAACATTCGGAGGAAGACCCAGGGCCACCCCCTCTTCATCCTAGAGCATGCCGGGAGGAACGGAGAAGGGAGCAACATGGCCTACGGGAGAGAAAAGGGCCCTGATCCCTTTCATTAGTTGTAGCTGGGAGAACAAGATATAAGAAGGGCGTTTGCACAAAGCGTCTTGCTGGAAGCAAAGCGTGCATTTTCTTGGCCGAGGCCTATCTGGGTTTTGGCATCCTCCCAACTGCGGGTGCTGCGTTATCCTTTGAAAGTCTGCAATTTATCATCCTGGCCTGCTGTGTTAATTACTTCAGTGTGGTTTGTGTTGGCTTTTTTTTTTATTTCTAATTGTCTTTACTTTGGGTTCGGACTGCATTTCTTCCCTTCGTGGACCGTTTTCGGAAGAGTTTGATCTCCAGCCGAGGATGATTGAACATCGGGGGGGGGCCAAGTTGGAGGCATGAAAGGGAATTTATTCTACTTTTGTGGACTTGGTTATTTTTGTGTCATCACATCTGTGTTCGAATCTTGCTTCTGCAGGCTGATCTCCAGAGGAAAGTGGAAGAAAGGAACCGGCTTCTGGCGGAGTACAAGGTAAGGGGGTCTTCCTCCCCTCCGGGGCTTGTTGGTGTGGGAGCGTTCTTGGGAGCTGCTGGCTCCCAGGTAACCAGGAAGTCCTTCCCTCTCACCTTCCTGGGGTTTGGGACCGGGGAAAGCTCCCCACCAAGAGAGCCCAGAGACAGAAGTCATAAGCCTCTCGGCAGCTTCTTTCTTCATCGTCCACGGAGATTCTCAGTCCTCTAGGCCACGGATGTCCTAAAGGTGCTTTGTTTTTCTTCAAGTGGCAACTGGGTTTCTCTGGTTTCTTTCTTTGAAGACATTTCACTTCTCATCCAAGAAGCTTCATCCGCTCAGACTGGACGGTGGGGAAGGGAAGGATTTGTCTTCCTTGCAGACAGAACTGGTCATTTGCATCTTTTTAGAGGGTCGTTGAGGCCACTTGGAGGTTTATCTGTGTCCTCAGGGTCACCTGAGTGGTGCAAATGGTTCCTGTAGTCTGCAATTTTTTTTCCACTGGAAATCCTTTCCTATTCCTCCCCCACCCTTCCAAGGGTGTCCCTCCCAAACTGTACAGCTAAAAGTCCGTAGCAGACTCCAGGAACCAGGGGCACCACTCAGTTCGGCCCCGAGGACACAGATAAACCTCCAAGTGGCCTCAACGACCCTCTCAAAGGATGCAAATGACCAGTTCTGTCTTGCAAGGCGTATCGATCCTTCCATTTCCCCACCATCCCAGTCGGAGCCGATGAAGCTTCTTGGATGAGAAATTTTCCTTTGGGGCTCTTATTCCATCGTTCACATTCTGCTCTTCCCTGTCTTGGGATGGCACCCTCCTCTTCCAAGCATCTGGGGGGGCTGGCCAGGGAAGGACCCAAAGTGCAGCCCCCCCCAGACTGAGCCTCCCTCCCTCCCTCCCCTTCCAGAAAGAGCTAAGCCAGAAGGACCGGCTCCTGCATCAGCACCAGGCCAAGATGGAAGAGATGCTACACCAGCTCTCCGAGGCCGGGTATCAGCAGGTAGGGGGCTCCCCCCCCACCCCATCTCCCCGTGGCCTCCCCCCCCTCCAGCTGGGAGCGCCCTGGGCTGCTTTTGGGCCCCTCTGGATAGTCAGACGAGCGGCATAGCCGTGTCATAAACAGAAATAAATCCCATCGGCCTCTCTGCCTCTTCCCTCCCAGGCCGAGCTGGAAAAGGAGCTGCAGCACAGGGAACTTCTCCTGGCGCGCTGCCTGAAGAAGGACGTGGAAGAGGTATGCGGCGCTCCGGCGGGGTGCGAAATTGGGTCCCTGGTCCCTCTCGCTCGGCTTCTGGAAGGGCAGGTGTACAGGCCAGCCAAGGTGGCTTCAGTAGAGGAGAACATGTGTAGCTCGGGGTTGAAATGCGGGGCCCTTGGGGGGGTCCTCTGAGTCCGGTTCTCTCCTTGCAGACGTTTCATGACCCAGCTAGGTAACGTTATCAGTGCTAGAAGGGTTTGGGAGGAGGAGGACTGTGGGGTCCTTGGTGTTCTCTGAGCTTGGTGATTTCCTTGCAGGTGTTTCATTACCCAGCTGGGTAACATCATCAGTGCTAGAAGGGAGTGGGGAGGACTGTGGAGTTCTTGGTACTCTGAGCTTGGTGGTTTTCTTGCAGACGTGTTACCCAGCTAGGTAACATCACCAGTGCCGGAGGGAGTGGGGGTTTCTGGAGAGGAGGAGGAGCCAAGCTCAGAGAGCACAAAGGTCCCCTCCAAGAGGAGGTCAACTTTGAGTTCTTGGGGAGAGGAGGGACGTGGTGGACGGTTCGGGTTCCTCCCAGTTGGCAGGACAGGCAGAACAGACCAGCCCTACTCCTTCGAAAGCCGCCCTTTTCTCACGCTAGGCTACCTGAGGGGACAGACCCCGCTGGCCTGCCAGACATCGATGGCTCCTGAGCCGAGCTTGGGAAGGGTGGCTAGGTTTCCAGCTGGCCCTTCCCAGCCTTGCCAAACGGCTTCCCTTCCTCTCTTGCAAAGCAGGTGATCCTCTACGGCAACCACAACTCTCAGAGCAATGGGTTCCTCCAGTCCTTGGGGAAAGGAACGGCGTCTTCAACGCACAGAGGGGTACGCTCCCCTCGGGTTCCACGGCTTGGGGAGGGGGAGGGGGCTTTCCCCAGGGCTGGTTTTTACAGTGTTGGCCTGGTGGCATCCAGCCCACCCACCTCCCCCTGCTTCTGGGTCTCTCTCCTGCCAGGCCAGTGACCTGCAGCTGGTGCGCGAGGCCCTGCGTAGTCTGCGGAACAGCTTCAGCGGCCACGACCCCCAACACCACACCATTGATAGCCTGGAGCAGGGCATCTCCAGCCTGATGGACAGGTTGCACCGCATGGAGGTGCAGAAGAGGCAGGAGAAGAGGGTAAGGAGCCTCCGCTCCGAGGCGGCTTGGCCTTCCCCTCCCTTGAGGCACCCATAATTCCCCTTCCCGCGTTCTCAGGAGCAGCACCTCGCTCTGGGCTGAGGTAGGACGCATCTCCTTTAGCTCCGGTCCCACGGAGGTAGCCCCGAAGCCTGCTTGGAGGGCCACGCCCAAGAGAGTTTCTGCTCTTGGCTTCCGGGACTGGTCTGCCCGGCCGCTGGGTGGGTCCTCCGATGGACCTCTTCGTCTTCTCTCACCAGATCTCCCTCCCGCTGGAGCTGTGAGGGCAGCTCAGCTCCTGTCCTCAGGCAGGGTCTCCGCCTGAGAAGCTATAGACCCGTGATGGCGAACCCATGGCACACGCGCCAGAGGTGGCACGCAGACCCCTCTCTGTGAGCATGTGTGCCATTGCCAGCTGCTCTTCTGGTTTCTCGTGTGCATATGCGCACCAGCCGGCTGGTTTTCGTGGGTGTTGGAGTGCCTGAAAACGGCCCGAAAGACGGCCGAAAAACAAGCCGTTTTCCGGGCAGTTGCCAGCTGTTTTTTGGGCCATTTTCCAGCTGTTTATTGGGCCATTTTCCAGCTGTTTTTCCGGCTGTTTTCTGGGCCATTTTCCAGCTGTTTTTCTGGCCATTTACCGGGCAGTTTCTGGCCATTTTCTGGGCTGTTTTATGGCTGTTTTCTGGCCATTTTCTGGCTGTTTTCTGAGTGTTTTTCACATTGTTTCTGGGCATTTTGGGGGTTGTTTTCAGGCTGGTTTTCAGGATGTTTTCTGGGCCATTTTCAGACTGTTTTTTTGGCTGGAAAACAGCCTGAAAATGGCCCTGAAAATTACCCCCCAAATGCCCCCAAAACAGGCATGTGCGCACTGGCCAGCTGGTCTTTGGGTTTCCTGTGCTCCAGCACACGCCATGCACACGCATTCCAGTTTGGGCACCTGGTATCCGAAAGGTTAGCCATCACTTCTATAGACCTGGTGTTCTCCCTAGAAGGGCCCCTATTTCGCTCCGGTGGGGCTCCGAGCTGTGTGGATGTTACAACCCTACACGGTGCCTTGGTTTCGAGCAGAAGTCCTTCCATTGGGCCAACCCAGGTCTTCTCTCTCCAAAGGCCCCATCCATGTTGGGAGAACCTCTTGCGTTCCTGTCCTGGAAGGACCAGGCCAAATCCTGACCTAGCTGAAGTCTGGATTGAAAAGTCTGTTCAATCCAGACTTTTAGGAACTCGTCATTTGCAGGATTTTTTAATCCGCCTTTCGTTAGAGCTTCGGTGTAGCTGGGTGTAGCCTTCTAGGCTTCTCTAAAAGAACCACTTTTGGTTCAGGTAATGGGAAATAAAAGAGACGTGGTGGCTCAGTGGCTAAGATGCTGAGCTTGTCGATCAGAAAGGTCGGCAGTTCGGTGGTTCAAATCCCTAGCGCCGCGTAATGGAGTGAGCTCCCGTTACTCGTCCCAGCTTCTGCCAACCTAGCAATTCGAAAGCATGTCAAAAATGCAAGTAGAAAAATAGGGATCCCTTTGGTGGGAAGGGAACAGTGTTCCGTGCGCCTTCGGTGTTTAGTCATGCCGGCCACACGACCACGGAGACGTCTTCGGACGGCGCTGGCTCTTCTTTGGTTTTGAAACGGAGATGAGTACCGCCCCCGAGATCCGGGAACGATTCACATGGAAGAGTGTCCAAGAAGCCCACCCCTCATCCATCTGCTTCCTTTGCTCAGGTCCGAGGGAAATCGCCTGCAGGCCACGTGGGGAGCGAATATCGGGAATCTTGGCCTTCCAACTCCAGTGAGTGCAATTCGGAAGTTCTCGTTCTCCGGGACACGTCCGGCTTCGAGAGGCCCGTAGGCGAAGCTCCTGGGAATCGCCCCTTTTCGGGAAAATGGGGTGACTTTCCTGCCCTCCTCATTCGATTGGCCTCAGTTCTTCCTCTTGCCTGGATCCTGTTAGGATAGGAGAACAAAAAGGATCGGGCGCACCTCCGGATAGTAGGGCCTGTAGAAGAGGGGCCTCCAACCTTGGCAACTTTGGAATTATAACAGATGATTATCATCAAGGGTTAACATACCTAATATTGCACATCCTGATGGCAACGAGGATGGTGTATATGCCCAGCAATGGAAAAGTGAAAACACCCCTTCAGAAAAGGAGATATTAAAGAAAATATTAGTGTGCACAGAATTGGACAGATTAACGTTAGAATTAAAAAAAAAACAAAGGGGAGACAGAATACTGTGACACCTGGAAGAGATTTTATCAATGGCTGGAACTAAGAGGTGGGAGTTGGAACCTGAAATAACTAAGTTAAATCGACCCGGAATAAGACATTATATATATATTGGTCAAAAATAATTGTACAAGGCTAGCAATGCATAAGTAGCAATTTTTTTCTTTCACTTTGGTGTGTATGGCGGAGAAAACACCAGGATGGCCTCACTGTGCTCAATAAACCTATATGTAAACAATAAAAACATATATACATGCACAAATCTTAAAGTTGCCAAGGTTTAGAGACCCCTGCCCTAGAATACCTCATTACAAAAGTAACAGTAATAAATTGTATATACCATCCAGTGACTGTGAATGGTTTAAAAATGGTTAAAGCATTTCAAAAGAAGGAAACAACGTGAAACAATGTCCATTTATGAGTTTTCTTCTTTTAAATTTGAAAGTATTTTAAGTAGAACCTTACCTAGTCCAAAAGGGGGCTGCAACGTGGCTCTCTGAGAATAAGCTGCCATCTAGTGGTCCCGGGTGGCAATGCAGCCTTTGCGCATCCCAAGTGAAGGATATCTGTTTCGAATCCAGATGTTCCCCCCCCCCGTTCCCCATCCCCCCATTTCTTTTTTAAAAGATGCCACGTAAAAACCCACACTTTCTGCCCCCTCCAGTGGCTCATTTTGCAATTTTCTTTTTCAGCTCAGGGCACGGCGAGCCACAGAAGGGAAAGCTTTTCTGATCCATCTCTTAGTCTGTGGCGGGGAATAAATCTGACCTGTTGGATTAAGAAGGCTTTGGGGATGAAATCTGTGGCCGCCAGGAGAACGTGGGCCCTCTGCCCGGTGGCTCAGCCTGTCTCTCTTATTTGTCTGCAGAACTGCCTCATTCTCACAGCACGCCAGCCGTGAGCAGCAGCGCCTGCACCAAAGTGCTGTACTTCACCGATCGCTCCCTCACCCCCTTCATGGTCAGCATTCCAAAGAGGTAGGCCTGCATTCCTCCCCTTCCCCTTCCCCCAACCCTAGATCCTCTTTCTGGGACCCCAGAACTGGGGTGTCTCCAAGGGAATTCCCATCCCAGCAGGAAGGTTGACATCCAGCCTGGTGTTAGCATGCCCTGTTTGGTCCACCAGCAGCCTGCGGAGATGGCAGGAGAGTCGGACAGTGGGGAGGAACACGGGCCAGTGCTGGAGTCTGGGGAGGACTCGGACAAGGGTCCTGTATCCAATACAGAGATGGGGCCAGGGCTATCTGGGAGTTATGTGCTGATTCTGGAGCCTCCAGAATCTGACATCAGTAAGGCAAAGGAGCAGAGGGAGCCTATTCCCATTGCGCACATGCACAGAGCTGCCAGGGGCAAGAACAGTTAAGACAAAAGGGGCAACTCGGGAGTAAGGCTTGGAGGTGATTGGGTCCTCCGCTAAGACATAAAGGAGGAGCAAAGGGACAGGAGTCTTTGCAGGAAGCAATGTTGTTCGTACTGGTTGGTTTGAAACCTGAAGCTCTGTGTTGAATTTGTGCTGTTTGGCTTTGTATAACTAATTGGCAATTTAGTCTTTGGCAGCATTTCAAGGAAGATAAAGGTGGGTGCTTATCAGCCTTATCCCGAAGGACTTTGGCAGACTTCCGTGGGACTATTTACAAACTGTGTGAGACTCATTACGGGCTGTGAATGACTAAAATTCACAACCGTTGAAATGAAGAAAAAAAGGGTTTCGGGACTAATGTGTGTTTGTTAGTGTCTCCATAAGTTTGGGTCAGAACATGCCCCTTCCTCTCCTCTTGCGCTTTGCAGGTTAGGGGAAGTGACGCTAAGGGACTTCAAATCGGCGATCGACCGGGATGGGACACACCGGTACCACTTCAAAGCTCTGGATCCAGAGTTTGGGACGGTCAAAGAGGAGGTAAGGGCCTACCCGGCAGGCACGAGAACCAAGAACAACATGTGTAAATGTTCATTTAGTGACTGTTCGAATTTGCGGGAACGCTGGAAAAAGTGACGTACGACGATTTTTCAGACTTACAGCCGTTGAGGCATCCCCACAGTCATGTGATTTACATTTGGATGCTTGATAGCGGACTGACATTTATGGCGGTTGCAACGTCCCGGGGAAGGGATGACTTGATCCCCTTTTGCAACCTACTGACAAGCGAAGTCAACGGGGAAGCTGGATTCGCTTAACGACAGATGCTCCTCGCTTAACAAGGGCTGCGACTCACTTCACAGGCGTGGCGAGCAAGGTCATAAAATGGTGAAATTCTCTTAGCAACCGTCTCACTTAGCAACATAAGGTTTGGGCTCAATTGTGGGCCGTTGAGGACTGCCTGTGATTTCAAGACTGCCGTTCGCCAGGGGACAGAATCTTGCCAGACTAAAGCAGCCTCTGCATAATTATCTGATAAAGGCTGTGTGATGACCCAGGGTGGGATACAAAAGCCACAAAGTCACAAAAACAGGTGAAGCCCCTTTACTTCCTTCAACTTGGCTTTGAAGGTCCAATTATTGGCTGGAGAAAAAACTCCCCCCACAAACAGTTGCGCAAAAGGAAGAACTTCCGTTCGAACTCAAAATACATATAAATTATAAATAGAAAAAAAACCACACAACCCACACTGAAGCAATTAATTGAGACAAGGCGGGGTAAGGGCTTGAAGACGTCCACAGATATCGAAATACACACACTGGGAAGGACGCCAGAACTCAGATAAGAACAGACAGACTAGAAATATTTTCAGGCTTTGCTTCCAGCACTGGCCCATGTGCAGTTAGTCCTCACAGCTGCAGCCCGTGAAGGGGATCAAGGCCCTTTCCTCCCCCGTAGACCATGCCATTCATGTTTCTCCCTTATCCCATCCTCCCTGCGTGCCCTAGGATGAAGCGGGGATGGGCCTGGGTCTTCCTGTTCCTCCTCTCCCTCAGAGTCAGATTCTAACGGGCATGACACGCTGTGGAGGATTTAGGGAGGATCTTTTCTGGGGCAGCTCCTGCATAGCAACACAAAGTGATTTTTTCTTTATTCCTCCTTCCCCAAACTGAGCTCCAGAGTCTGTCCCCACAGCCCCCCATAGACCAGAATCTTTTGTATGGACTGCAGAAGTTGCCCCACAGGATGGGATGTTTTTTCTCCCTGGAGAAATGCTCGCGTTCGGCTCTCACCGGTGGAGCGAAAGCCAAGGGGCAGGGAAGTGTGGGCGTGTGTGTGCGTGCACATGTGTGCCCATGTGCATGTGTGAGCATGAGAAAAATCACACCCTGCAGGCCTGAAAAACAAGAACGTCCCAGTCAGCTAGAAAAGTGGGTCAGCTGTGTTTTTCCCTCCAGAGAGCTCCAGGGATGTGAGTTTTTAGTTCTCATTGGCTGGGTGCAGAAGTGTGGTGTGGTTTCTCAAGAATTGTGATGACACAACTCGACAACCTGTCCTAGGAATGCTGAAGAAGAGATTGCAGGCGGGTTTCCAGGTAGGTGCAGGTGGCCTTGGGCTGTTTCACGATCTTTTAATCAAGGCTGCTATGGTTTCTATGCTTTAATTGTACGCTGCCCAGAGTTGTTGCTCTGTGAGTGAAATGAGTACACGTCACGCTTGACTTACAATCACAATTGAGCCCAACACTTAGGTTGCTAAGTGAGACATTCGTTACTGAGTTTTGCGCCACATCTGTTTAAGTGAATCACTGCACTAGTTAAATTACAAACACCACTGTAAAGTGAATCCAGGCTTAAGTATCTGGATGTAAATCACATGACGCTGCAATGGTCATAAGTATGAAAAATGGTCATAAGTCACTTTTTCCAGTCCTGTTGTAACTCTGGTCACTTGAACAGGGGGGTTGGACTGGAAGACCTCAAAGGCCCCTTCCAGCTCTATTCAGATCGATTGACTAAATGAACTAGATCAAGGACTACCTGTGGTTTATAAATTGGATGGACCAACCAGTTTCTCTTAACTTTCACAACTTTAAGATGTGTGGTTTTCAACTCCCAGAGTTCCTCAGCCAACTGGGGAATTCTAGGAGTTGAAGTCCACACATTGTGATGACCTGGGGTGTGACACAAAAATAACCAAGTCACAAAAATAGAATAAAGTCCCTTTAATGCCTCCAACTTGGCCCCCCAATGTCCAATTATTCTCGGCAGGATATCAAACTCTTAAAATAGTTTACGGAGGGAGTAAATGCAGTCCACACCCAAAGTAAAGTTAATTCAAAATAAAAAAAACCAACACAAGCCACACTGAAGGAATTACTTCTGCAGGCAAGGATGATTAATTGCAGACTTCTACCAGATAATGCAGCAACCACGGTTGGGAGGAAGCCAAAACCCAGATAAGCTCCGACAAGAATAATGCACGCTTTGCTTCCAAACTGCCATGCGCAGTTTGTCCTTTTAACCAGTCCTCCCAGCTGCAACCCATGAAGGGGATCAGGGCCCCTTCCTCCCCCATAGACCACACCACTCACGTTTCTCCCTTATCTGCTCCTTCCTGCGTGCCCTAGGATGAAGAGGGGGTGGCCCTTTCTCTGAATGCCCATCCGGCCTGTGCCCTTCCCCAGTTTTCTCCATAACCACCTGAGCCACAGTCCCATTCCCTGTCAGTTGTTCCATCTCTCCCTCGGAGTCAGACTCCAACAGGGGCATGACACACATCTTAAAGTTGACAACATTGAAAAACATTGCTGTGGATGAGTGGGTGGGTGGATGGAGTGATGTTTCTCATTTTAAGATGTGTGGTCTACAACTCCCAGAACTCCCTAGCCAAGATTGAAAAATTGTTGTGGTTCGCTGGCAGCAGGTCCAGATGGCTGGGGTCTCGGAGAGCGAGGACTGAGATGAGGGGCCTGCGTGTGATGCAGGGATGGGGCCAGGACCATCAGGGAGTGAGGTGCTGCCTTCGGAGATTGTGGAGGCTGGCAGCAGTGAGGAAGAGGACCCCGAGGAGCCTGTGCCCAGTGTGTGCAGGGTTGCTCAAAGGAAGGAGCAGCTGCAGCAGCACGGGCGAATCGGGAGGAAGGCTGCAAGGTGATGGCCCCTCCCTTAAGAGATAAAAGCCAGCTGAGAAACCGGAGTTCTTTGCAGGAAGCAAAGACGTTTTTGCACTCAAGCCTTGTGGACATTCGGAATATCTTGGTTGGTGTTTGGAGACTCTTTGTGTTTGAAATATTTCTTAGTAACTTTATCTAGTATACTTGGCAGCCTTGCACCACCTTGGCAAGGCTCGTTCTTATCAGAGACAATTAGTTTGAAACAGCCTTTTAGCCGTGAAGGAACGGAATTCGTAAAGAATCATTAAAAGGTTTGGCTGTTACCTCCGTTTCGTGTTTGTTTCCTTGGAACAAGATTTGGGTCGGAAGAGAAATATTGCCGTGGATGGATGGATGGATGAATACTTTCCTTCTCTTTGCTTTCCATGTAGGTTTTCCATGATGATGATATCATTCCTGGCTGGGAAGGGAAGATTGTGGCTTGGGTGGAAGAGGACCATGGAGAGAACTAAAACCTTCGCTGTCGGCTGCTGGATGTGCCAGATACTCACCAAAAAAAAAAACCTCCCAAACCCTCACACAAATGTTGATACGTGTGATTTAAACTGCCAAAAGAAAAGGAACCACGATGAACTTGGGGCTTTGAGGAAGGAGGTCCCGCACGTTACAACCAAATACGGCCCCTTTTTCGGCCGTTCCATCACACTGCCTCTCTACTCGGTCAGGGACGGGCCCAAAAGACGTGACTTCCTGCTGCTTCTCGATCATCTGGAGAAGTTCAGTCAACGATGGGACAGTATCACGAGAAGATTTGCAGCGCATTTGTGATGGGCAAAGCTAGGAATTCTTTCCCAGCGCCGTTGTAGCTCTTGCCAGCCAATTTTCCCACATCAGGCACCAGCAAGATCTCCTCTGGAGACCCAGTGGTTTGTGGTCCAGATCAAAGAAGGTCCAGTCCACAACATTGAGTTGGAAGGTGCACGGATTGTTACATCTGCTTTTATTGTTTTGCATTCTGGTCTTGAAGCTTTTCCTTACTTTATTTTGTGTAAAATATTGTTACCCGTTGCTTCGCCGCCCAGGTTGCCCCTTCTGGCTTTGCCTGGGAAGAAGATCCTGACCTTCCCATCTCTGCTTTTCCAGGATTGCGTTGGCACCACACGATCTCCTCTGTCCTACTTTCCCTCCGGATGCTCTTTAATTAATTCATCCCCAGCAGCATCAGTGGGGGAAAGCTGACCTCTGGTTTCCCCGTAGCTTGATCTGAATTTGGCATTGATTTTTCTACTTAATGGCTAATTTCAGCCTGCCTTAATCAGCTGAGTTGGGTAGAGAAAAGGAGGGGTGTGTGAGAAACTTTCACAAAAACATTGCAGTTAAGATCCCTGGAAGATCTGTGAGAGAAAGCAAAGCTCCAGGCCCCTTTTTTCATGGTTTGATGGTATTATGTGCAACTCCAGCAACTGTCTTGTTCCTATTGTCCTGCTGGCTCCTCTGCTGACAGCAAGTAAGTCACCTGCCCTGTTTGGCCTCAACCAGAAATTAATTTTGGCCCTCCATGCTCGCCCCAATATCGGAGCCAAAACGAGTGGCTCAGCCCAGTGCAGACTGCAATGGTCGGCCTTTGGAAATCAGCCCTCTGGTGATCTTAGCTGCTCTGGAAGTTGTACGAATATTGCACCAGTCAGATTTCAAACATAAACAGCATAAACTTTACAGACAAGTGAGTTTGTACAGAGGTCGGAGATAAATGCACTAAGGGGTGAATTACTCATTCGTAGCTTTAGAGGGAAAACAACCCTGGACAGGTTTTGAGCATTTAAGGGGGGCTATTTCGATACACAAAGCGTTTTGTCGTTATTCTACACAAGCCTCAGTTCCTTAGGAATCAGGCAGGAGACCAGGGGTCGGATTCAACCGGTGTTACTACCGGTTCGGTCAGAGTGCGTTTTGCACGCTGCGCGCCCGTGTAAAACAATTGCAAAAAACACCAGCTGTGCCTGGGTGGGCACAGTGTTTGAAAATCCACTTCTTTCCTGCTTTTTCGACCTCAGCTGTGCTGCGGCAAAGCAGCCAAGTTGAAAAAGCAGGCAATAAAGGACAGCCAAGAGCCTGGGCAGGCGGGTGGGCCAGACGACCAAAAGGTTTTTCCCGTTTCGGTGTCCGCTGCCCTTCAGAGCTACGGGTTCTATAGAACCGGGCCGAACCAGGAGCATCCCACCCCTGCAGGAGACCCCAAGTCACCAGGTGTGAAGTCACCTAGGTAAGGTGTGTCTATAAGAGGCCATTGTGATGTCACATCACCTGCCCACCTGTGGGGTCTGTGATCACAGGGTTACTTTTTCCTTCTAAACTTCTCTTCGTGTTTTGTGCTCGAAAACGCTGAGTTCGGAGTTGGGAAGGAACCCATTTTGCACGTCTTGTGAAACCAAACATCCTGGCGCTGCTTGAATAAAAAATGGGGGCCCAGTGAAAGCCAGGATGAGGTTTGCTGTTCACCACTCCACCTTTCCTAACGTTGCAAACCTTGTGGCCACTAGTGTGCACCGGCCACCGGAAAGACCGATGTCCGTCCGTCTTCTGTGTCCTTGCAGGGAGGCTGAAGGTCAGTAAGAAATCGTGTCGTTGATCATTTTATAGATTTCCACACGTCTGTTGGGTAAAACTTGTTCCTGTTTCTTGGAATTTCTTTGTATTGCTTCACATCGTTGTTGAACAAGGACAGCGTGTATATTTTTATACCAGCGTTGAGTGCTGTTTTTTTCCTCTGTATATTTCTGAATATTGTATTTTATCCGTATTTCTAGGAAGTGCAGAAAGGCTTTAGATGGGCCTCTTGTGAAATGCCAACCCACCCGGTTTCCGTAATTAGCTTTATTTTGCTATGAAGGTATATCTGAAGTCCACAGCGGTCTTCTGTTGTACTTTTTTGTTCGTTGCAGATAGAAGATTTGTATGTTGTTTGTCCTAGTGTGTCCTCTGTGTACAGACAAAAGAACAGGCCTTTTGTATCTGCAGTTACAGTTTGAGTGTATCCTATTCGACAGGAACTTTAAAGTTGGCTTTTGAGAGAACAGTGGATGAGGGGATGTCATTCCTGGAAAAAAAAATACTTTTTTTTTTTGCGACTGGTTTGACTGTTGCATGAATTTAGTGGGTTGCAAAGAGATTGCATGGAATTACGGCTACTTAAAAAAAAGTTTATCATTTCAGCAAGAGATGTGCTTTAAAGTTAAAACTGTACATATTTTTTTAAAAAGAACATATTTTATTTAAATTTAATCAAGACATCTTTATCACAAGGGCTTTACCGCCAGACATGGGGACAAATAGAAGTGCAAGAGTGTTCTAGGACCAGTTTGGCATCTTTTATTTCCACAAAAACAATCTCCTTTTCTTTAACCTCGGTATCTCTGAACTTTGTCCCTGAAACAATATAAACCAGTGTTGCATTACCAGTTTCGGGATCATTTATTCTGCCTTGGCACCATCCCCGGCCTGTTTGCTCTTGAGATGGGTTGGATTGGAACCGGTCTTAACCCCAGGGCCAATCCTGGTTGGGGATGATGGGTTTTTTAATCCAGCAGGAGAGCAGGATTTGTACCTTTTTAACCTTTTTAACTTTTAAACCCTTGGCTACTTTTTAAGCCTTGGCCACTCCAGCCCCCAGAAAAGGAGCAGAGAAACCACCTTCACCAGGATGAAAAGCATGGAATTTTTCATTCAAGGGTTTTCTGACCTGTGACTCAAGATGCAAAGGGGGCGGGAATGATGTGGGGGAATTGAGTGTTTTTCCAGAGGGCAAGAAAGCAACAGGAAAGCAGCTTCCCGAGTCTCAACGTAGGATGTTGTTTCCTATACAGCGAATCCTTGACTTACAACAGTTCATTTAGTGACAAAATTACAACGGCAGACTTGTAATAGACCCCCCCCCCCCCAAACACAATTCCCCCAATTATGTATTCCTCGTCTAGTGGCCATTCGAAGTTAGAGCAGCATTGAAAAAGGCGACTTATGACCATTTTTTTTCACACGACTGGCAGCAGCATTCCCCAAATTCAGATTCTGGGTAACAGACTCCTACTTACGACGGCTGCAGGGTCCCAGGGATCATCTGGTCCCTTTTGTGACCACCTGACCAGCAAACTCTGGGGAAGGCAGATCTGCTCAACGACCGGGTTACTAAGTTAACGACTGCAGCGAATTCGCTTAATGACGGCTGGCAGACAGGTGGTATAACGGGGCAAAAACTCACCAATGCCTCGCTCCACGGCCGATTTTGGGCTAAATTGTGGTCCTAAGGTGAGGACTCCCTCCCTGCATCCCCGCGGCTCCTTAGAAAGAACTTTGAAAATGCGCTTCTCTTCCGAGAGAGCCGCGCAAGGTGCGCGCAAAACTCGCTCCTTGCCTGCCAACTTGCAGCCTGCACCACCGCCCATCCAAAGGGGAGCAAAGGGATACCCGATCCAAAGGATCCGCGCATTACTGGGGGGGGATATTTGGGGGGGCACGCAGAGGATGCCTGCTCTGGGGGGGCGAGAAAGGGGGCGCAGAGCCCACCGTGCGAAGAGGACCCCCCACCGCTCCTATTTCTTGCAGGGGAGCCCCTCCTTGCTTGCATCCGCATCGGGGTCCGGTGCAAAGCGGGGAAAGGGCTGCACCTGAGCCCGGCCTGCCCATCCAGGCCTCTCCCCCTAACACGAAGTCCACCCCGGCTTCCGACCCGCGCCCACCCCATCCCTTTTTTGGGGGGGGGGCGGATCTGCAGCAAGGGCACCTCCACCTGCAGCAGCAGTCCAGGCACGGAGGACTCTGGGCAGCAGAGCGCATGCGTGGCCGAGGGGGGACAGGTCGCCTGGGGTGAGGCCGCGCCGGCCGAAGCCCCGCCCCCCTTCCGCGCGGCTTGACGGCCCTTTTGCGGCACCGTCGCGCCCCGCCCCTTCCGCGCCGCACGGCACGCTGCTGCCCGTCCGCGGTGTGGGGGGGAGAAGGGAGGTCACCCGGCCGCCCTCCGCCTGACAGGACCGGGACGCCGCCGCCGCCGCCGCCTCGAGGCCCGGGAATGTGGCGGGTGCTGGCCAGGCGCTTGCTGGCGTGGCAGGGCGCGGCCCCGCGTGGGGCTCGGCTGCCGGGGGCGGAGGGGGCTGCCCGGGGCCGCGCCTGGGGATGCTGGGCCGCCGCCGCCGCCGGGGCCCCCTCCTGGGGGGGGAGAGGGGGAGGAGGGACCCCCGCCCCGCTGCTGCCGACCCCCCGCTGCGGCGCCCAGCCGGCCCCCCGCCGCCACTGGTGCAGCCTCCCGCCCCACCAGAAGGTGAGGGGTGCAGCCCCCTCCCTTTACCCCCCCCGGGGCTCCTCGTCTTCGGGTGGGGGGGGGCGGCTCTCGTGCAGGCTTCCCTCCGGGGGTGGGTGGGTCCCACGGGTGGTTTTGGGCCCAGGTCCAAATCCCCCTTCCCCAAAGCCTCCCTGGCCTTGGGGGCCCTGCGTGGCTGCTCCGGAGCCTGGCGATCTCCTGCAGGGGGAGAAGGGGCTGAGCCCCAGAGGAGAAACTGGGCAGCTCAGGGCTGAAGTCGGGGGGCGAGTCCTTGGTGGTCTCTGAGCTTGGAAAGGGGAGGAGGGGGGGTCTCGTCCCAGGGCCTCAAAACGTGGCAAGTTGAAGGCTCGTGGACTTCAACTCCCAGGATTCCTCAGGTAACAGGACTGGGGGGAGGAATCCTGGGGGTGGTTGAAGGCCACAAGTCTGCCAGCTGCCAAGTGTGAAGACCCCCCAACTCTAAGCAATGGGCACTAACCAAGGAGAGAAGCAACCTGGAGCTAAGGAGGAATTCCCTGCGAGTGAGGACAATTAACCAGGGGAACTACTTGCCACCAGAGGTCATGAGTGCTCCAACACTGGAAGATTTTAGAGAAGAGACTGGACAACCATTTGTCTGATATTGTATAGGGTTTCCTGCCTGAGGAGGGGGTTGGACTAGAAGACCTCCGAGGTCCCTTACAAGTCTGTTATCCCTCCCTCCCTTCCTTCCTTATCACCAAGGGATTTTAAAAGGGGATTGGAAAAAAATATTTGTCTGGAAAGGCATAGGGTCTCCTACTTGAGCTGGGGTTGGACTACAAGACCTCCAAGGTCCCTTCCAACTCTGTGATTCTTCCTTCCTTCCTTCCTTCCTTCCTTCCTTCCTTCCTTCCTTCCTTCCTTCCTTCCTTCCTTCCAATCTCTCCTTCCTTCCTTCCTTCCTTCCTTCCTTCCTTCCTTCCTTCCTTCCTTCCTTCCTTCCTTCCTTGCCTTTTCCCTTCCTTTCCTTTCCTTTCCTTTCCCATCATTGGAGGTTTTTAAGAAAAGGCCGGACAGCCATTTGTCTGGAATGGAACAGGGTTTCCCGCTTCAGCAGGGGGTTGGACTACAAGACCTCCAAGGCCCCTCCCAAGCTCTGTCCTCCTGTGGCCCTTAACCCCTTCTTCCCCCACAGGTGCCTTTGCCCGCCCTTTCCCCCACCATGCAGATGGGGACCATTGCGCGCTGGGAGAAGAAAGAGGGGGAGAAGATCAACGAGGGAGACCTGATCGCCGAGGTATTTGGGAAAGGGCAGAAGCGGATGGGCTGCCTGGGCATTTGGTCCTCGCTTGTCGCCTGTCTGGATGAGCAGCATGGCAGGGCAGAGCCTGCGGTTTTACTCGCCCGATGCTTGTTTCTTACTCTTCGTGGCTGAAATGGGAAGTAGAACTCGGCCAGGATGGGTTCAGCAGTTGTGAAACGTATTTCAGGGGAAATTGTGCGTGTGTGCGTGTGTGTGTGTTAAAGGTAGAGACGGACAAAGCAACTGTGGGGTTTGAGAGCCTGGAAGAATGCTACCTGGCCAAGATCCTGGTTCCCGAAGGAACGCGGGATGTTCCCATCGGATCCGTCATCTGCATCACCGTGGACAAGTGAGTCAGGCGGGGAAGGTTCCCTGCAGCTCTCGCTTCCTTCGTTTAGATCAGAGGTCTCCAACCATGGCAACTTTGAAGACTTGTGGACTTCAACTCCCAGAATTCTCCAGCTATGCTATGCTATGCTGGCTGGAGAATTCTGGGAATTGAAGTCCACAAGTCTTAAAGTTGCCATGGTTGGAGAGCCCTGGTTTAGATGGTTGCCCAGTTATTCCAGTTTAAAACCCACCACCGTTCCCTCCCTTTAAAGGTGCCCATCTTCCTATTCAGTTAATATTCTTTTTTCCGCCTCAAACGTTTCCTGGATCTCAGGTGGCCTTGGGTCCCACCTTCAGGCTTGAGTGGGTGGCTGGTGGCAGGGTTAGAGAGCAGCCACCCCTTGATTGTGGCTAAAGGTTCCTTCCTTCCTTTTAGGCCCGAGCTTATTGGCGCCTTCAAGGATTATACTTTGGATTCAGCAGCTGCCGCCCCACCGGCTTCAGTGCCACCTCCGCCTCCTCCAGCAGCTGCCCCCAAACCAGCAGCTCAGCCATCCAACCAAGTGCCAGGCAGCTCCTATCCTCCTCACATGCAGGTACGTCCCACTCCCCCTTGGCATTCTTTCCTCACCCACTTTTCTTATGGCACGTTTTGGCTTCAGACGCCCCCCATCACCTCCAGTCTCTGTGCCTGCTGGGAGCCTTTTCAGATCCCCCATAACCGGCCTGCCATGAGCCTCGTTTGCTGAGGCAGCAAGAGATCACCTGGGCTGTCGAGATGGATCTGAAGGCTTCGTGGAAACAGAGTGAACGGTTCCATTGTCCAGGCACGGATGGGACTTCCAGTATCTCTGGAGTGACTTCGATTCTGGCTGTGGAAATTGAAGCTCAGAATTTAAATGCGCTGGTTATATAATTAGAAAGTTCCTTTGCGTGATGCTCATGTCTCTCTCTCTCTCTCTCTCTCTCTCTCTCTCTCTCTCTCCTTCAGAGGAATTTCCTATCCAATTAATTGCCCGCAGTGCATTTTACTTTATTTATTCTTTAACACAGGCGAGAACGGCACATGTTGAGTAGCGGTAGTGCTGGATTTTGGCATGCCTATCAGTGCGGGGCTGCTTTTTTTCCTTCTCCTAGATTTTTCTACCTGCCCTCTCTCCTACGATGACCATGGGCACCGTTCAGAGGTGGGAAAAGAAAGTTGGCGAGAAGCTGAGCGAAGGAGATTTATTGGCAGAAATTGAGACGGACAAAGCCACAATAGGTGAGAATTTCTCCATCCCCCGCAACAAAATCTGCCAGGACAATATATGAAGCGTTACTCAACAGCCTTGGAGGGTTAGATATTTGCCCCAAATAAAATAAGTTCCAGATTCGTTTGTCTTGCGGGTGGCACCTCCATATTTTCCGATGGAACGGAGGGCCCGCCAATGGTTCTATTTGTTGGAATGCCTGATGACTTATTCCGCCTCCAAGCTTGGTCGAAGCCTCTCCTTTCCCTTCCACGCCGCTTATTTCTCCCTCCCCTTTGAAGGCTTTGAAGTGCAAGAAGAAGGTTACCTCGCGAAGATCTTGATAGCAGAAGGTACCAGAGATGTCCCCTTGGGAACCGCCCTCTGCATCATTGTGGAGAAGGAGTCCGACATTCCTGCTTTCGCAGACTACAGGGATGCTGGGATCGCCGATATCAAGCCTCCGGTGTCCCCACCGCCTCCGCCCCCAAGCCCTGTACGTACAACCTCCAGGGGGGGTGACCTGGGCGGGGGAAGCAGAGTCCGGGGGAGGCCCCGCTGATTTCTCAGAGCCCAGAGAGATTTCAGCTTCCGTTCCTCTTGGGAAAGAGAATTTCCTAGCTGGAAGTGGCCTCTAGACCTCCCTCCCTCCCTCCCTTTCAGCTTCCTCCTTTATCTTTCCTGCCTTCCTAAAAATTTATTGGTCACCCGTCTTACCACAAGGTAACTCTGGGCAGCTTATAATAATAAAAGATAATATATATATATAAAAAAACACAATACCCATAAATGTTATTTACAGCGGAAGTGCAGGACTGTTCCTACACCTTCTTTACCTAAAAAAAGAAATTCTCTTTGTAAAAGCTGCCTAATAAAAAGGATGTTTACCAGGATAAAGAAAACATTTGCATTCGGGTGGGGTTGAAGCTTCTGTTGGGCGGCAGGGAGACTTTGAGAGAGATTGGACCGAATACATTTAGCAAGCAGACTTTCGCTAGCCCTCGTGAGTTCAGACTCTGTGTGAACATAGCCCTGCCAGACTACCTACCATGTTTCCCTGAAAATAAGACTCTGTCTTATATGTTTTGCCACCCAAAAAAAGGCGCCAGGCCTTATTTTCAGTGATGTCCTCCACTGACTAACCTCACTTGTGCACATCGCCCCCGGCTTCCTTTCCGCTGTCAGGGGCCTTCAGGAACTACTTCTGCGGCTGGCAAGGCCTTCCTGAAGGCCTCTGCATCCCATAACTGAGCTCTGGGTCGATCCGGAGCTTTGTTCTCCGCTCCAGAAGCCTTCACGAAAGCCTGGCCAGCCTTGCCGGTTGCAGAAGAAATGGGCCAGCAAGGCAGGTGTTGGGGTGTGCCAGGCCTGGCTACAACTGTCCAAAGGTAAGGACAGATCCCCACCCTGGTTTGATTTTTTTCCCGTCCACTCTGGAGTGGGCAGGATCTTAATTAGGTCTTATTTTTTTTGGGGGGGGGGGGGTAGGGCTTATATTGGGTGCGGGTGTAAAATCAAGCTAGGACTCACTTTCAGGGTAGGTCGTATTTTCAGGGAAACAGGCTATATTGTGGACTAAAGAGGACTAATGCCACATCCTAGGTATATGTCCAGCAGAGTCAATAAACGTGGGACGGTGGAGAATTCCCAAAATTTGTCTATCTTACAAACTTGGCTGTCTTTTTATTTCTTAAGGCAGCGGCTGTTTCAGCCCAACCTGCGGCCTCTCCGGTCCAGGCTCCTGCACATAAAGGGAGGATAGTAGCGAGCCCTCTGGCCAGGAAACTGGCCACCGAGAAAGGAATCGATCTCTTGCAGGTGAAAGGTGAGGCATCTTTTCCAAGGCCGCGTCAGCCGTCCCGCTAAAAATGGTTTGGTTGCCTCTTGGGTGAGAGAGATTTTGTTTTCCCTTGCACGTCTCATCAGGTACAGGGCCAGATGGGCGGATCACCAAGAAGGACATAGACTCGTTCGTGCCATCTAAAGTTGCCCCGGTGAGTAGCCAGGTTGGCTCTTCAGTGTTGGAGCAGGAGCTTTTCCGCAGAGGATCCACCTAGGCTGGGATCTGATTTAGGAGGAAACGTCAAAAAATGTAGCTTTGCCTCGTATTCCTAGGGAAGGTTCCCCAGAAAAACATCAGCTTGTAAGGGAGGAGATGGAATTAAGCTGCCTTAAGCTGATGGATTTTGGGGGGAGAACCTTCCCTAGGAACACGAGGCAAACATACATTTTTCACCTTGCTTTCCAAAGGCTACCAAGTAGAGTAATAACGCTAGTAAACCTGCCAAGGATTTGCTTCCTGTATTTCGGCTACTCCGCCTGCTTTGAGAAGGCGTGGGAACCCGCGAAGGTTTGCAAACGGCAAGTCGAGGCTTGGCTAGGGCAACGGTCCGTTGGCTTTTTCTCCGTCATTGCCACCGCGGTGTCTTTTTTTTGGCTGCCCCTTCCCTAAATCTCCCCGGTTTGTTCTTCCTTTTCAACTGTACCGAGTTTCTTCGGCTGAAAGCTTTCCTTTAAGCGCCAGGCCCGGCCTCGAGGGACCGGATGAAGCAAAGGGAAGAGTCGGAAGCATCTTGTCGACTTGAGAAAATCAACAGCAGGGAGGGGGCTTGGCGGCAGCTTTAAAACTCTCCGGGAAAACCGTGGCGAATCCCAAGCTCTCCTTCCATTCCGCCAGCCGGCCTTTTGGCGCTCCTTCATTGGCGCTCCTTGTATTCCCACAGGCCCGGCCGGCAGAAGCAGCAGCCCCTCTGGCTGTGCCAGCTCCCACAGCTGCTCCCACAGGTGTCTTCACGGATATTCCCATTAGTAATATTCGAAAGGTAAGTCAACGCCCTTGGCACACCGCATGCCGCAGGCAAAAAGACAGATTGAATAGGGTTTAACCTTGGCCTCTGTACGCTGTGAATGGAAGCCCACCCATCTTACAATGGTCAAGGATTAGGCTAGGTTAGATTAGGTAGGGATAGACAGACAGACAGGTATAAAAGATAGATTAAATAGATCGCTATAATATAGATATAAAAGATAGATATGATAGATATAATAGATGTAAAAGAGATGGTACAGACAGATGAGAGAGGGAGAGAAAGAAAGAAAAAAGAAAGAAAAGAAAAAGAAAGAAAGAAAGAAAGAAAGAAAGAAAGAAAGAAAGAAAGAAAGAAAGAAAGAAAGAAAGAAAGAGAAATGGGAACTTTCCTTTGGAGTTGCTGATGGGGGACATTTGCATTCAAATGTCCCTCTGGACAGAGAAAGTTGGAGTAAGAACTAGCCAGAAATGATTAGACGAAGCTGAGACCAGGGACCAAGTATTTGGAGGACATTGTGACTAATAGTTGGGGATCTGCTTTTCTGGATATTTGAACTCCCAGCTTCAGTCTGGTCTACATTAAAGCAGTTAACTTCGTTTTTAAGTAATGTTGCCTCCTAATGCGCATCCTGCTCTCTTTATTCTTAGGTGATTGCCCAGCGTTTGATGCAGTCTAAGCAAACGGTACCTCACTATTATCTCTCTGTTGATGTAAACATGGGAGAAATATTAGTGCTGAGGAAAGAGCTCAACCAGGTAACTTAACAATTGGGACTTGTGCAGCAAACTGGATGTTTATGTGGCTCTGCCTCTCCATCCTTCCAATTAGCTGCGGATATTTCCTTAAGTTTGCATTTCTAGGATGCGGAGAATGTAAGGGAGATACTGTAATAAATACATTCGGGGCTAATTCCACAGGAAAACGCAAATTGTACAATTAGAAGGAAGTAACATTTAAACGTGATAAACCAAACTAAACCCCTGGGCTTTAAAGCAAAGCAGAAGCATTTCTTTCTAGAACTTGGCTTTGAGAAAAATATGCGTGTTCCGTTTGGAAAGCATGGAAACAGCAAAGTGTAGATGGAATCCCAGTTTCTTAGCTGGGTTATTCTGGCTGCACGACTGTTGTAGTTTTGGTGGCAATGGGACGACACACATCTGGCTGTTGGTTTTCTGGAGTTAAATGCCTTCCTGATACATGGACTTCAGTTCCCAGAATTCTCCAGCCAGCTGGGACAGTGCTGAAAAATCCTGGGAATTGAAGTCGGCTGGTTGTTCACGAAGGTTCTCCAGTTGGGAGAGAATAATTCTTTGGGAACTTTGCTCACTGATCAATTTGACCAGCATTTCTTCCCTTGGCTGTTCCTCTCCAGGAGATGCCACAGAATACCAAGCTCTCAGTCAACGACTTCATTATCAAAGCTTCAGCTCTGGCGTGTTTGAAGGTGCCTGAAGTGAATTCTTCATGGTTGGAAACAGTCATTAGGCAGTAAGTGTGACAGGTGGTCCAGGCAGGGGTGAAGGTTTGGCTCCTCCCAGAAGGCCAGTTAGACCATTGGGAATTTCAAGCAGCGTCTTGTCCTATGGTTTTGTGAGTGGTTGCGGATTCTATCCCCAACGGGGACCCTTTTTCTTGTCTTTCAGAAACCATGTAGTGGATGTAAGCGTGGCGGTCAGTACGCCAGCAGGGCTTATAACGCCAATTGTGTTTAATGCACACACCAAGGGGTTGGCCTCCATTAACCAAGATGTCGTGACGTTAGCCAGCAAAGCGCGGGAAGGCAAGCTTCGGCCCCAGGAGTTCCAGGTGAGGCCCCTTCGCTGGACCATCTCTGCCTTTGGGTGGTTCAAAGGAGATGTTTTGTAGGCCTGGCTACGACGCCTTTTGCCTTTCCTAGTTCACAACACCCAACGCCAGCGATTTGCGCCAGAGCCTTAAGGGGTGTGTCTGTCTCTCTGCAGGGAGGAACCTTCACCGTCTCCAATTTAGGAATGTATGGCATCAAGAACTTTTCGGCTATAATCAATCCACCGCAGGCTTGTATCTTGGCAGTTGGTGGCTCTGAGAAGAGGCTGGTGCCAGCAGACAATGAAAAAGGGTAAATGTTTTTCTTTTCTTTAAAAAAAATAGTTTCAGTGGGAAAATTAGCATCTGATGAAAAGTGGGTTATAGAGTGCCATGGTGGTGCAGTGGTTAGAGTGCAGAACTGCACGCTACTTCTGCTGACGGTCAGCTGCCTGCAATTTGGCAGTTCGAATCTCACCAGGCTCAAGGTTGACTCAGCCTTCCGTCCTTCTGAAGTGGGTAAAATGAGGACCCAGATTGTTAGGGGGCAAGAGGCTGACTCTGTAAACTGCTTAGAGAGGGCTGTAAAACCACTGTGAAGCGGTATATAAGTCTAAGGGCTATTGCTATTTATTTTCTCTCTTTCCCTTTCTTTCTTTCTTTCTTTCTTTCTTTCTTTCTTTCTTTCTTTCTTTCTTTCTTTCTTTTCTTTCTTACTTTCTCTCTCTCTCTCTCTTTTCCCTCTCTTTCCTTCCCCTCCCCCCCCTCTCTCTCCTTCCTTTACTGGTTTGATTTCTATTTCTTCCTCCCTCCCTAAGATTCACTCAGCCTTCCAGTTTTCTGAGGTGGGTAAAATGAGGACCCAGATTATTGGGGGCCAGAGGCTGACTCTGTAAACCGCTTAGAGAGGGCTGTAAAACCACTGTGAAGCGGTATATATAAGTGTGAGGGCTATTGCTATTTCTTATTTTGGCTACGAGAAAATACTAAAGGTAGCGTTCCCCTCCCCCCTTCCCCACAGGTTCGATGTGGCCAGTGTCATGTCTGTGACGCTCAGCTGTGACCACCGTGTAGTGGACGGGGCCGTGGGGGCCCAGTGGCTCGCGGAGTTCAAGAAGTTCCTGGAAAAACCGGCCACGATGCTGCTATAATGTCTCAAGGACTTTGGCGACCTAATCGCTTCATTCTAAAGAAGCTATTTATATATCGAAGGGTTAGACTTTTAAAGAGAAAAAAAAAATGTTTCCTTCTTTTATTTTTTTAAAAAAGTCTATCTATAAACAGCGGCTGGTGATTTTTGAATGACCAGTTAAGACAGATTTAAAGGCTCTGCAGGTGGCCTCCCGAAGCCCAAGTACAGCTACGCTATATCGTATTCAGTGGATGGATTTGCAAACTTTTCCCCAGTTGTGGGAAATAATCATGTGTTGTAATGCTTCTGATCACAACGGTGCAGGGTATCACAGCCTCCTCCTCCCCCTCCCCACCAGCTACCTGCCCCAGCCTTCATTTTCCATAAAACCAGGGATTTTAAGACGAAATAAGGGGGGAAAAAAATGAACCGTAGATTTGGGACAATTTAAATTTTCAGCAGAAAAAGGAATTAACCTTCCACATGTGTTTTAAATACTGCAGGGGAAAAAAAAAACACAGAGAAGATGCTATTGCTTGGAATAGAACAGAGCAGCTGACATGTCAATTTTGCAAAGTCCAACTGTAATTAGACTTTCTAGCAACAGGGAATCCTTTGAGCAGGCTGCAGGAGAAAATGAATGCTCAAGTCAGAGCAGCTAAACTGGACAGCCCTTTGGGACCCTTCCGATGATTTTGCCTTTTGTGAGTTTCCGTAATTCGAGCATGTGTTGTTTTGCTTCCTGTTCAGGCCAGTAAAAGCTCTTTTACTCAGTTGTTAAGGGAACTGGTGGAACTGGGTCAGTTAAAGATAGGAGTCCTTACAGGCTCCACCCGAGGTTCCTTCCTCCCCCTCTTAATGATCTAGGCTGGGCAGACGGGGGCTGTTGTCTTACCGAAAGGAATGTGAGGGCACAGGTCTGCCATTTAATGCAGGAATGTGTGTGTGTGTGGGGGGGGGACTTCCTACCACGTTTGAGGGTGCAGTTTTGTGGAATGTCCCATCGCACACGGGAAGCTGCTGTTTCCCCAGCAAAACGGGCTGTCTTTAAGCATGAAGCACTCCAGAAATTCCCCAGATCAGCCCGTATTGCAACCGCCTCCAGCAGTCTTGCGTTTGAAATGGGACGCTGACCTCGGAGTAACTGAAACGAGAACTTTCGCACGGCGCTAATCGTATGAAAAGAAGGGGAAAAAAAAAACAAAAAACTCCCGATGCCTTGTGATCAAGCGGCCCAACCAGAGGTGGATTAGTTGTGCTTGAATTCCACTGAAATCAGTAGAATAATTAGGCATAACCACTTAAAAGAGTCCCAAGAAATCCAGAACCAACCTTTGCAGGTTCTGACTGCTAACCTGGAATAGCTTTGCTTTCTTGTCCCGTTCCCCCCCCACACACACGCCAGGCTCAAGAGAAACAGGATGTCACAAGTCATAAATTTGTAAACATCTTTGCTGGAAATGAGATTTCTTCAAAACGGAGCCCAGCCACAGTTTTAATGGTGCCCTAGCTATACAGAGGCTCTAATGGGAAATGCCTGTCTTGCTTGTCAAGGGAAAAGCTCATTTTAAAAGGTGGATCATGTAACGGCTAAGTGGTGCAGCCCGAGCAGCTGAGTAGACTATTGACCGATACACCCCTGTGTTAAGTTGTACGTCACCACTTCATTCAACATTGTCTCTTGTCAATTTGCGCTACTGAATCCACTACAAATATATATATATATATATATATATATATACATGCAATTAAATATTTTTTTTTTTCTGAGAACCAATTTGTGGAGTTTGGTTGTAATTCAACCTGTGGTAAGAAAAGTGCTTTAAAACATCTTAATTTGGTTACAGATTGGCATTAAAAGTTTGATGTTCTTTGGACTGCTATTCCTTCTCCCGATTGCTAGTGTTTTTTTGGCTTAGCTGAGCGTAGACGTTGAATGTAAATTATTTGATGAGCAAATAATGAATAAAGTGGGATAACACTTCTTCGCAGCTCAAGCCTGGAAGGCCTTTGCTGTTAACTCTGGAGTCATTTTGAATATTTTTAGTGGTCAATTTTTTTTTTAATCCAAGTGAACCAAAAGGTGGGAAAGACTTCCTTTGCAATATTCAGCACCTGAACAAACCTTTTGCTAAGAAATCGTGTCCTTGTGTCCTCGGAGTAAAGCAAAAGTCAAGGTGGCAGCCGTAACCAGAGCAAAGTTAGGCCGATTTTTAGTTGAACACAACTTTAAACACACGGTTGCAGATGTAATCTTGAATGTTTTGTCCACACCTGCGGATACCACTTCTTTCTTTAAGCATTCTCCGAAGGTGTGTTCATGTTAAAATGGCAAAACAATGCGGGAGGCTTAAAAGAACAAGTTGGCTTTGGATTCAGAAGTGTCCCACCCATACGGTATTTATTTCCCCCGATTCTCCAAGAAAATAAGCTGAGCTCTAAGATTACAGGAAGTTCTCAGAACTGTTAAAAATAATTTAAATCCAGCAATGATTGAGAACCATAGCCTTTTTTCCCCCTTTATTGTTTTGGTTAATGGAGGAAACAAGATAACAGAGTTCATTTATTTGTTAATCTTTTACAGTAGAAACTATGCCTTCAGAACAACCCTCAAATGTTAAAGCGGGTACTTAGGGGTGCATTTTATCCTGGGTTTTTGCATCTCCAAAGGGCAGCAAGGATTGTAGCCTTAAAACTCAAGAGAAATAAAAAGCAGGCATGTAACCAACACACTTGTTACTAACCTGTGCAAAAGGCTGAATGGGAAGGGCTGGAAAGGAGAGCAAGTGAATCGAGAGAACGGGGGAGTATATTCCCACGCCGCATCAGCTGATCTCATTTCCCCTCGTGCACGGGCATTCTGATGTGCAAGACTCCTTCCTTCTTATAAAAAGTGGCTGATGTTGCTTCTTCGTCCACAGACGCTGGAAGATCCACCCGCAGTCTGTATTTTTCAAGGCACTCAACCAAGACATCATCCTGAAAAGAAGATGCAGGGAAGCACCTGAGATTCACAGGAATCTGCCTGGCAAAAGCCGGGGGGAGAAGGGAGCGAATAATACGCCATCTGTAGCTGCCCCTCACCTTAGACACGCTCAAATTACACTCGGACACACCGCAAACACCTGGCAGTTCAATCTTCAGCTCCACTTCTAAGGGTTTATCGTCTGCATCTTTCTTGGTGGTCATTTGGTAGGCAGGCTTAAGCCCCTCTGGCTTGTTTGTAGTGGAAATCTCTTCAATTAGACGCTTTTTGGAAGCTGCGGGGTTCTTTGCTGGTGGTAGAATAAGGCCACTGCTGTCTTTGGCCCTGAGGTTTCTCAGCTGGCTGAGGGTCACTTCTTGCCAAGAAGATTTTCAGACAGAAGAGTTTAGACAAGTAAGTAGAGTGCATTGCTACAGAACAAAAGCATCAGTTAACTTGCAACGGCACTTAGTAGATCACTTCACAGTGCCAAGTGGCGATGTTTTATAGATATTTTTATAGGTGTTTGTATTTTTTTTACATTTCTATACCACCCTCTCATAAGGAGATAACTAGAAACAAATTCAGGAAATAAAAATATTTCCCAATATTAATTGTCAGGCAGTTTTAAAAGGATGTTTTTCAATGCCTTATGAAAAGCTGGTGCAAAATACCTCTAGGAAGCAGCATATTCCTATAGTGGGGGCCCATGTCCCTCTTCTTCAGGGGATAAAATCCTCAGACGGTTCCCTTTAAAATATATAAAATGGGCGGGATAAGCCTTCCTCCCCGTCTTGAATGCTACTTGCCTTTGTTGGGATTCCTCTGGGACGCAGCCAAGGGGGGCTGTTCTCTTCTCAGGCTCTGCCTCATCCTTTCAAGGCTTCCTTTCAATTTAAATTTTGCCACGCTCCAGGATTGGGACAAAGTGACGTTGAAATGCTCCTCGGCGTACTTGAGTAACATGCGGATCAACAGATCCTTCTCCGGTGGGTTATCCTTGACTCGCTCAAGAACGGATGGACTGTATGCCACGTCAAGGATGCTGCAGATCTCTGCAAGAAAAGGAAACACAGTTTATTCTGCCCTCAAATGTATCCTGGCTTGAGTTTACCACTCGACCAGCTGAATCATGTATGTTTCATTCCTGATATCCTATTGCTATCCATGCCCAATATGTTTTTGAAGGGACAAAGCAATATAATTCCTCAAATCATTTTGTAGAAGTTACTGCAGTAGGCTCAGGTTACCTGAGATTTTGTAATGGGGATTACCTGAATTATCTGATAGCGTCTCCATTTTGCCAGCGCTCAACAGAATTGGCTCCGAGGGTGACTTGGGAGCTGGGATCCTACTCCAACTGCACAGATTTATGAACAGGCAGGTTTTGGTAGGTTCCTATGAGGAAAGCACAAAACAAAATAAAATAACCTTAAAACCATTACATGATTTATTAAAAGAGACACGTTCATTTAATTAACAATCGGATATTCACTTCAAGCAATCTCTCTTCTACTGCTCTTTTTGACTGAAAAGATGATGGTGCATCTGGAATATTTTCACTGTCTTATCAATGCCTGATGCAAACAAAGAGGGCACTTATCAAATGCACTTATCAAATGTACACCCCCTGTGTTATTTTCAAGTCAAAAGAAGTCTATGGAAATTCTCAGTCCTCCAGGTCACAGTTGTCCCAAAAGTGCTTTTTTCAGGAGGCAACTGGACTTTCTGGTTTTTCTTTGAAGAAGTTTCGCTTCTCATCCAAGAAGATTCTTCAGCTCCGACTGGATGGTGGAGAAGGGAAAGATCTAAAAGGATGCAAATGACCAGCTGTCTGCAAGGAATATAAATCCTTCCATTCCCTTCCATCTAGTCCAGGGGTCCTCAAACTTGGCAATTTACTTGTGGACTTCAACTCCCAGAATTCTCCAGCCATCAAAGCTGGCTGGAGAATTCTGGGAGTTGAAGTCCACAAGTCTTAAAGTTACCAAGTGTAGAGACCTCTGATCTAGTCAGAGCTGAAGAAGTTTCTTGGATGAGAAGCTAAATGTCTTTTTTAAAAAACCCCAGAAAATCAATTTGCCCCTTGAATAAGCACCTTTGGGACAAGTCAAAGGAAGGTTTGGCATTCTGCTAAGAGGAGAAACAGTATTTGGCTCTTTGTTTCTTTGCTGTTGCTCTACTGAATGTTGTCATACCAAAATGCAGGTCTTCAGGCACAGACATGGCTCCGGGGGAGCATAATGCTGCTTTGCTTCCTTGAGTTGCTGTTGCATGAAGTGGCAATAACTTTTAGGGTTGTTCTCGGCCATGTCATCCAGCATCGTCCACAGCTGAGTTGCTTTGGTCAGCATCTCCTCGGAGCTGCACAGACCTTCCATGGCTGTTCCTCAGTGGCAAAAGGATCCTTCTGCCGTCCCAGACAAGTGAAACTATTTCAATCCGAAGGTCTTCGGTGATGCTGCAGGACCACTCTGGCTGGTATTAAACCTTAACTGGATAAAGAGAAAAACAGATGTCTTTTCAGAAGTTTGAACCTAGAAAGGCTTTCTTCATTAGCTCCTAACATCACGAATGAGTTTGGCTAGTCCGGTTGTGTTGTTCTGGCAAGCTGCCTAGTCGAGTTAAAAACCCAGCTGGATTGTACAGAAATGGCAGCTTTATTTTTCCCCTCGGACTCTACTATACGTGGTACTACCCGTAGTAAGAATGTCATGAAATAAAACACAAACACCACCACTGATCCTCTGAAAGGCAACCGTGATGGAAAAAGTGATCGAGGCCAGTCAGATACAGCAGAATCCACTCGATTTGTCTCCAAAGGGGCAGCGATGGAGGGTCTCTGCTGACGGGCTGGGGGCTGTCCTCTTTCCCATCCAGCCAAGGTGCAATGGGACAATTTTTTTGGGGGTGGGGGCAATGCTTTTCAGTCTTGGCACCTTTAGGAGGGGCAAAACTTCCAACTTTGGGGGGTTCTGGGCATTGAGGTCCAGCCCTCTTAAAGGTGCCAAGGTGACCCGGAGCTTTGGAAGGCTTCCCTTGAGCATCATTCGGGGCTCCAGGTCTGGTGCCCCCCCACTTGCCAGGGCTTTGTGCAGCCCCCGCCCCCTCCTGGCAGGGATGCGCCCGCGGGCCGCCTGTTGAAAAAGGAAAGGCGGAAACGGAAAGAAGCCCCGACTGGATGGTCTCTTTGGAGCCCTTTTCTCTGGCGGCCCCTGGGAGGCAAAGGGGACGTGAGACCCCCACGGAGGACCCTCCATGCCCTCGCCCCAGCAGGATGGGGTTGCCCTCCCAAGGTCTCGGCCCTGGAAGCGAAGGCCCACGAGCGGGGGGGGGGACGGACTTCCAACCCCATCATCCTCAGCCGAAGGTGCGGCAGGTGCAACGAACCCCACATTACCGGCGGGGCGCCCGGGTTAGAGCAACACGATGGAACCCCACCCCTTGGTCGCCGTTGCCAGGCGGCCGCCGGTCGTCATGGCAACCCCCGGAAGCGGCCCTGCCGGAAGTGGCTCCGTGGCCTTCCGCCGGCCGGCTCGCTCGCTCGGCCGCGCTCGCGGGTTCCGGGCTAGCCACGGTGGCGGAGGGAAGCCAGGCCAGGCGCGCTCCCGTCCCGGGTCCGGCGCGGAGGGCGAGGGAAGTGGCGGCGGCGGCGGCCAGGCGGGGACGGAGAGGCGGCCCCCGTCCCCCCTCGGGTGTCCCGCCCGCCAACCCTGCGAGGTAGGTCAGAGCCGAAGCCCCCAAGGCCGGCTCCGTCGCGCGGCGGCCCGCCAGGCTGGCCGGGGGTCGAGGCGCCGAACCGGTCAGGGGGTCCCTCGGCTGGGCCTGCCCGCCTTTCCCTTCCTTTGTTTTGCTTTCTTTCCTCCCTTTTTCTCTTCTTTTTTCCTTCTTCCCTCCTTTTCCCTCCTTTTCCTTTCTTCCTGTCCTTCCTTTCCTCCGCCCTCCTTTCCTCTCCTTTCTCTTCCCCATTCCTTCCTTTCTTCTCTCCTTCTTTCCTTCTTTCTGCCCTTCCCCTTCCTTCCTTCCTGGCCTTCTTCCTCTTCTCCATTCCTTCCTTTCCCTTCTCCCTCTTTCCTTCCTTTCCCTTCTTTTCCTGGCTTCCTGTCCTTCCTGTTTCTTCCCTGTACTTTATTTATTTTACTTTATTTATTTTTTATTTTATTTATTTTGATTTGTCAATCACTTACAAGATAATAGGTATAAGTATATACATAGTTATGAATACTTGAAATGGGTACATGTAAGAAAAATAAAATAAACAACAGAACAGGGATGGTAGGCACCTTGGTGCGCTTATGCACACCTTCCTTTCCTCCTCCTTTCCTTCCTTATCGTTTCCTTGCTTCCTTCCCTCTCCTACCTCCTCTCCTCTCCTTCCTCCCTCACCTCCCACTTTCCTTCCTTCCAGGGCATTTTTTTGGCCACCTGGTTGGTGTGGAAAAGATGTCCCGCGTCCCTTTGGGAAAAGTCCTTTTGCGGAATGTCATTCGCCACACAGACGCCCACAACAAGGTAAGGGGCCGGTTTCCTCCCCAGGGGTCCTGTACGCAGAGCAGCCTGGCTTCCACCTTTCCCCAGTGGCTTTATATATTTATTTATTCGTTTTGTTGCCTGTCTCAGATTCAGGAAGAGTCTGAAATGTGGAAAATACGCGAGATGGAGAAGCAGAGCCAAGAGATACACTGGGGCAAACAGGAGAGGACTCTTCTGGACAGCTCCAGGTGGGATTTCAACAAAGCCCCGTTGCTCCCAAACAGCTGGCAAGGCCTGCCTGCACCCTCTTCTTGCTTGGGTCTTCTCTGCGTTTGCTTCCTTTTGTGAGAGGCTGAAGGCTCAGCATAGGCTCACTTTGAATGTGCACTAATCGGCATGCATTAACAATTGAAATTCCGTTGCATGCAGCTCTTCCAAGGGTTTCCACCTCTTGGCCCTGCCTTGCGGTCCAAGCTAATTGGCCTGCTTGCTTTGTCCCCGAAAACAGAAGCGAGTCCGGCCATTTCAGCCCTCAAGCCTTAGTGAAACAGGGGAAAGGTAGAACTCCTCTTTTCCTAAAGACGGTATCTTTTAGAAAACAGTAGAGCTGCCTGCGGGTCAAAAGGTGGCAGTCCTGCCTTAAGGGAAGAATGCCAAAGTTTAGGGAGAAGGTTTTTAGTTCAGCCAAAGTGGTGAAACTGGTCCCTTGGCTTATGCAGCTGGGTAGCCTGCCGGATCACTGGGCGGGGGCTGGGGAGGTCAGTGTGGTGGATCTTGTTTCCGACTCCTCTGGCTGGAGCAGCTTTCCTCGCAAAGCTCACCAGCCCATCTCCCTTGGTCTCTGCAGCAGCCGGATGCGTAGCGATGGCTTTGATGAGGACAGCCAGCAGGCCTCCTGGAGGACGAGGAACATGCCGGTTATGGCAGTGACCCTTGAAGATGACCTTCGACACGCCCGCTATTGGAACAAGAAGCTCTACGAATGCGAAGCTAACATGCCTGACAGGTATGACTGTCCCATAAGTGGGAGGTTTGCAATTTAAAACCCTCATGGCTATCATTAAGTGTTGTACCTGATGATTCTTGACGAATGTATCTTTTCTTTTGTGTGCACTGAGAGCATTTGCACCAAGACGGATTCCTTGTGTGTCCAATCACACTTGGCCAATAAAAAGAGTTCTTAAAAAAAAAAAGCAGGCCTTTCTTCCAGTGACTTTTCTGCATGAAGAGGCTCTGTGTAATTTTCACATGCTTATTCCCTTTTTTTTTTTTTTTTTTACAGATGGGGTCACAGTGGCTACAAGGAGCTGTATCCAGAAGAATTTGATACAGACAGGTAAAAGCTTTAAAATACCAAAATCCTAAATGGTTTCCTTTGGACATTAGAATAGTTCAGGCTTTAGATTCATGCATTCTGCCTCCTCTTTACACGGTACCATCAAAAAGTTTTGCTCCTATACCAAATATAATTTCCCCACTGCATTCTGGAGGAAAATTGGTTAGTTCCATTGATCCAACCTCTGGTTTATGGTTTTCACTAATTTAAATTTCTACATAGAGCAGCACGTGAGTTCATGGACATTTTCTTATCCAGGCAAAGCCTCGCTGAACCGTCTCTTTGATTACTAGGATAGCTTAAAAAATGCACGACAAATGGCTTGTCAAAGTTTACTTCACGTCATTTCATCCAATAGGGTCCCCAGTTTTGAGAAACTGAACTGAAAGAAATGTCACCATGAAATGTTAATCGGGCTTAAACATTTGCAGTCCTGGCTCCACTAAAATATTAGGAAAGTTGTTTTTTTTTTAAAAAAAAAAACACAATTGTTGCTTTTGGTCAGTTTTTTTTTTTAAACTTTTTCAGAGAAGGATCCCAGAAGTGAAACCCATCCTGGTTGTCATGCCCCTGTTGGAGTCTGACTCTGAGGGAGAGATGGAACAGCTGACAGGGAGTGGGAGTGTGGCTCCGGTGGTTATGGAGGAAACTGGGGAAGGGCACAGGCCAGATGGGCATTCAGAGGAAGGCCCAGGCCCACCCCCTCTTCATCCTAGGGCATGCAGGGAGGAGAGGATAAGGGAGAAACGTGCGTGGCATGGTCTACGGGGGAGGAAGGGGCCCTGATCCCCTTCATGAACTGCAGCTGTGAGGACTTAAGGACAAACTGCGCATGGCCCAGTGCTGGAAGCAAAGCGTGTATTATTCTTGTCAGAGCTTATCTGTGTTTTGACTTCCTCCCAACTGTGGTTGCTGTGTTATCTGGTAGAAGTCTGCAATTAATCATCCTTGGCTGCTGTAGTAATTCCTTCAGTGTGGTTTGTGTTGGGTTTTTTATTTCAAATTAACTTTACTTTGGGTGCAGACTGCATTTACTCCCTCTGCAAACTCTTTTCTTTAAGAGTTTGATTTCCAGCCGAGGATAATTGGACATTGGGGCCAAGCTGGAGGCATTAAAGGGACTTTATTCTACTTTTGTGACTTGGTTATTTTTGTGTCACGCCCCGGGTCATCACACTGGTTGTGTTTTGCAGTGACCGGGAACCCGACCGAGAACAAAACTCCGTGAACGGCAAAAGAAAATCCCAGTCGGGCAAGCCAAGCTCCGCGAAGCTGCACAAAAGGAAGAAGGCCAAGAAGTCGCACAAGAAGAAGCAGAAGAAGAAATCTCACAAGAAGAAGAAGAAGAAGAAACGCGAGGCGGGGGCGGCATCTTCCCAGGAGTCCGAGGGCTCGGAGGGGGAGCCCCCCAAGAGGAACAAGAAGAAGCGCCACAAGAAGGACAAGCGGGCCCCAGAGGGGCCTCCCGCCTCGTCCTCAGATCCAGGCAGCGGCTCCAGCAAAGCCGGCAGCTGCCTCTCCAGCCGCTCTGGGGACAGTGACTCAGAGGAGCCGGCCAGGAAGAGGCGGAAACGCCAGGCGTCCCTGTCCGAAAGAGCCGGAGACAGGGCGCCGGAGAAGCGCAGCAAGAGGAACTGGAAAGTAGCGGCTGACGAGAACTCCGAGGACAGCTCAGAGGAGGATTAGAACCCGGCTCCAGGACAGCGCTTCCTCTCCCCACCTCCCCCCAAAGGCCCAGCTCTGCTTGGAACAAACTTGGATTTGGTTCCGCTGGCAGGGGCAGGGGGCGGTGCGAGTTTCCCTTGGACCAGAGAGGAAAACAAAAGGCTTGGATTCCTTTGGCCTGGCTTGGGATTCTAGCTGGACAGTCCCTTTTGTTCCCCATCAGGATGGACCTTCCAATTTCTAATTTCTACTCTCAAAGGCAGCCGGAACACTGGGTGGTTTAGTCCCCCGCTTTGCCTTTGACAAAAATCACCTGGAGTTTTAATTTTTAATTGCCCAAGACTTGCAGATGGGTTGCAATTAAAAGCACGAGGGAGAGAAGGGTGGTGGTGCTCCCCAAGCAGGTAGGCAGGCCTCGCTCTCCACTTTGAACCGTGTCCTCAACTGTAGAGGTAAGGGGGCAAAGGCTGGCTCAGAATAAACCCAAACAGACCCCACCGCAGCCTCAGGGTCGACTAAGTAGTCACCTTGTGAAGAAGCGCCTCTCCATACCCGGAAGAATGCAGGTCATCCTATCCATTCACGTGCCGTTGGGGGACTAGATCTCGTTTCGGCTGGCTGAGTCCTCTTCTTAAATTACCTCTTGCTGCCAGAAATTCCAGAGAAAACGCAGCGAGCCCTCGGCTTCTTGTAGCCATTAATAGGGTGAGCAACAAGAGAGGACCCATCTTTGTGTACGGTGCCTAATTAAGAGCCACGTTAAGGGTGGGATTTTGTTTGTTTTTGATAAAACTATCCGTGGCTTTCTAATGCCAGTTTTAAGTAGCTGTGGATGGAGGACTCACAAAAGAACATTCCCAGGAAAGAGCCCAAATCACACCTGTCTCCTACCTCCCCAGACAACTGCAGTTCTGCAAGAGAGACTGAAATATGAGGGAAGCCTTGAGATTAACAAAACAGATTTTGCTAAATATGCCTTTACTCATCAAAAATATACTGAGCAGATTTGTTGAACCTAACACCTAGCAGTTCTCTATTGCTGGCCATCCCCCTTCACCAAGTTTTGGAAAATACTCACTTCAGCCTTCTGCCAGTTTTGTATTTAACACCGTTTTTCCTCCCCTGGTCTCCCCGCACAACGGTCTAACATAAAACGTCTGGAATGAATGACCCTGTTCTAAAATGTAGAATAATAAGCTGGGCTTTTTTTTTCTCGTCCTTTGTGTACAGGGATATAAAAAGTATTTTTGGAAATAATTGTTGCTATGAGAAGCAAAGCCATTGAAATTATTTCTATGAAAAAATAATATTTTTATACATACAAAACACTGGCATGAGTTGATTTAAATGGTCTGCAGAAATAAACAGTGTTGACTTTAGCCAAAAATCAGGCCGCCTTTGACTGCATTTCTGATTTGTGGGAGCAAAGGTTCTTGGGTTACACTTGAAGTGTGTCTGGCATAGAAAAAGACAAATCTAAGCGGATAAGAAATTCCACAGAGAGGCAAAGTTGGATTATTTTTTTCTATTTTTACTTTTCCAAAAGAGAGCATTTGGCTTGCTACTCTGAGTGAAAACAGCAGGTTCCTCTGTGCAGCTTTCTAGGCCAAAGTGCTGTTGTCTAGTCTGTTGTGTGGATTTAGTTTGTGTGGTTAGTTGATGGTGCATTGTGCAAAGCCAGACAACCAGATTTATTGAAGAAACCATTTTTCATTTAATGATGGATATTTTGTACAAACACCGCCGTATTTGGATAAAATAAATGTTTGATTGATCTCCCAGTAAAGGAGAATAAATTACATTTTTCTCGTACAGATATTAACGGCAGCTTCGGATCCAGCCAAATTGCTCTATGCACAGCATTACTGGACGGAATCTTTACACCCCCTTGTGAAGAAACGGAACTATTGCACTCCTTTAATTGGAAAAGTGAGCATGTTTAACACCATCTGGGTGCCTTCACTCCTATTCTCCTGCCCGGGCAGGAAAGTAGCGCAGCGCCGTCACAGTGAGTCCACTTTTGCTGATTGAGTCGGGCATTTCCTCCACCAAGCCCCCTTCCTTGGCCGCCTTTGGAAGGGCCCCCACCCCAGAGCTTGCTGGGGGCCCTGGTCAGTGGCCGCCCTTCTGCATGAGCTGTGCAAAGCGGTTGGTGACGGACAAGGTGGTGTCGATGAAGCGGTTGACGCAGTTGGCCAGGCAGGTCTCTGTCCGGGAGTCGAGCTTGGAGCCGGGCTTGTCCACGCACTTCTCCCAGCAGGCCTCCATGAAGGTGTGGACCTGGAAGGGGGGAGCCAAGCAAGGGGGGGCTCAGCCCCCAAGCCCTCCTGTCTTCCCACCCTTCCTCAAGCCCCCCCCAAGTTTGCCTGCCCGCTCCAGTCGTCGTGACCCCTCCCCCATTCTGGCCCCAGTCTCCTTCCCGTTCTCCCATTCTAGCCCCCCATACCCGCCTGCCCCTCCCCTATTCTGCCCCCCCATATTGCTCCCCCAGGCCCTCCTGCCCCTCCCCACCCTGGCCCCAGTCTCCCCCTCTCCCTTTCTAGCCCCCCATACCTGCCTGCCCCTCCCCTATTCTGCCCCCCAGGCCCTCCTGCTCCTCCCCTTTCTGGCCCCAGTCTCCTTCCCCCTCTCCCATTCTAGCCCCCCATACCCGCCTGCCCTCCCCCATATTGCCCCCCAGGCCCTCCTGCCCCTCCCCCATTCTGGCCCCAGTCTCCTTCCCCTCTCCCATTCTAGCCCCCCATACCCGCCTGCCCCTCCCCCATATTGCCCCCCAGGCCCTCCTGCCCCTCCCCATTCTGGCCCCAGTCTCCTTCCCCTCTCCCATTCTAGCCCCCCATACCCGCCTGCCCCTCCCCCATATTGCCCCCCAGGACCTCTTGCCCCTCCCCGTTCTTGTCCCCCCCAGGCCTCCTGTCCCTTCCCCTCCTGCTCCCCTCCCCTTCTGGGCCTCCCTCCCGCCCCAGGGAGGAGAAACGGGAGAAGGGTCTCTCTGCCGGCCGGCCCCTCCTCCTCCTCCTCCCCGGCGCACCTGGGCCGTGAGGCGCGCCCGCTGCTCCTCGGCCGCCACCATCCGCTGCAGCTCCGCCACCTCGGCCTCTTGGCCCAGCTCGGCCGCCATGAGGAGAAGAGGCGAAGAGCCCTCGGCCGGAAGTCCCGCCTCCTCGGCCTCCGCTTCCGGCCGGTGCCCTTGCGCGGCGGGGGCAAGATGGCGGCGGCGCTGCGGCTGTGGCGGGCCGGGCTGGGCGGCCGTCCGGCGTCCGGTGAGTGGGGGATTCGCCCGAGGCCTCCTTTCCGAGGGAGTCCGCACGGGGCCCGGACTCCCGGTCGGAAGGGCCCCCTGGGTCGCCGCTGCCTTTGCCCGCTTCCCTTCCTTCGCGGCTGTCCTCCCGGCTGGGAAGCGCAGCGTCGCCCTTGAGCGGAGACACGCGTCCGGCGGCACGTGTGAATGGCTGCACGGGCCTTCCCCGTTTTAAATTTAAGCCCCGCTCCCCCGGGGAAGCCTCTGAAACCCTTGGCAGGCGCCTTGCCTTGCCCAAAGTGGGGAGGATGGACGTAGGGATGGGCGGGAGCGCTGGGACACCCGGGGGATTCGCCCTCGGTGCAGAAGCTCTCAGGGCGGACACAACAGCCCAGCGGATGGGCGTCACGCATCCTCAGTCATACCCGCAATCTTTAACCGCATAAGATAACGGGAGATAAATCAGAAGGTGCCAATAGGAGAAGACAGCAGGAAAGAATGCCAGGAATCTGCCGGAAGTTTCTCTCGTGTGTGTAGACAGACAGACAGACAGACACACAGACACAGGGAATCCATAGGGTGGGGGCAGAGAGAGACCACCTTGGCAAACAAAATCTTAGGTGCACTTTCCCATCAATTAACAATGTGTGAAGAGGCCTACTCTGTGGGGTTGCAATGCTCCCAGCATCACTAAAAAACTGGAATTTGATGGATAGCGCTGTAGAGAACAACTAGACACAAGGAGAGTTTTTTCCTCGAAAGTCACCATCGCTCTGCTAAACAAAGGATTCCCTCAACACTGTCCAACTATTTACAAAGTCTGCCCTGCTATTACTATTAATCTACTCATCACTCCTTATCACCCATCCCTTCCCACTTGTGACTGTATGACTAACTGTGTCTCTTGTATCCTTATGATTTATATTGACTTTCCTAGTATGATTTGATTGCTTATTGTACCCTTTGACTATTATTAAGTGATGATTCTTGACGAATGTATCTTTTCTTTTATGTACACTGAGAGCATTGGCACCAAAGCCAAATTCCTTGTGTGTCCATTGTGATTGTGTGTTTTCATAATGTGTAATAGGCATTAGTGGGATCTGGAGATCAAAATGGCCTTATTTACAAAATGAGATACCTCTGTTCTGCTTGCAGTTGTCTTGCACAAGTATCTCTTGGCTAGACCAGTGGCTGCCTTGTTTAGACCAATTGAGGACTTTCATCATCGTCGTCATCATCATCAGATGCGCAAATTTCACACATCTCCCAGGAGTTTGGGTAAGGTCTGGGTTTGGGTAGTTCCTTTTCGTGCGTGTCATGCTTAGTCTCATGATTCGTTGACGCCTGTCTCAGAGGGTGGGAAAAGAAAGAGGAACTTTCTAAAACAACGTCATTGTTCTTTTCTGAACAATTTCCCTGAAGGTTATGGATTCCAATCAATTCAATGAAAAAAAAAATATCACAATTTCCCATTCTTTGCGGCAAAAAGAAGTTATGCTCGTGTCTCTTCTGTTTGAGTCATGGCTGCATTCAATTGAACAATTGAATTCAAAATTGGTTTTGCTGCTTGGGATATTACAAGGTTGTAACGAGGTTGTAAATATGTGCAATGCTCTCCCTCTCTTGTGATGTAATTGTTTAATGATTGGACAAGCAACGCTATAGTTTGTCCAATTCTCGATTACTCTGGGTGGCTCATAGCAGTCAAAGTACAATAAAACCAATAAAGGATTAAAGAAAGATAAAAGTGGTCCATGCAAATGAAGTTTTACTCTCGCCTGCAAAAGGCTGGGTTCAAGAACCCGGCCTTTGTGTGTTTTCGAGCCAAGAGGAGAGCGGGAGCCATTTAGATCTTGGGGGAAGGAAGCTTGTGCCAGAGATTTAAACCAGAGGCCTTTTGTCCAGCAGTGCTAAGCAAGGTGCCTTGGCTCACAGTATCGATTCTCAGAAATCTCAAACGTTACTTTCTTTTACTGTAAAGAAATTTTTAAAAAGCAAGTTTCTACTCCCCATGACCGTGGAAATAGGTTTGGACCCCTACAGGAAAAGGCTTTGATATTCAGAAGGCCACGTTTCTTTGGAAGGCTGCCCGCTGCCCTTTCCTGAGCTCCAGTTGAGGTCCTTTGCCAAAACGCTCTAGAGCAGAGATCTCCAACCTCGGCCACTTTAAGACTTATGGACTTCAACTCCCGCAAGTCTTTTTTTTTTTTTGCAATATTTTTTTTTATTTTTATATTTTTAAAACATCTCTTTCAGTGAACAATGTTTTTACACTTCAATACAAACATGACCTTAGTATATATTTATGCTTCACATTCAATTCTATATCATATCATTACTTCCGTCTTCCCATAAATTTTCTCCAATATTCTTGTTTTCTTTACACTTATTAAATCCATTTATATCTTAACTTAATTCCTCTTTCTTTAAATATTCTCACGTCTTGTTTTATAGTCTAATATGCTTATTTTTTTTCTAAATTCATTATACCATTATGCTTTTATCTACCATTTGCAATTTTGTCGCGTACTTCTTCAGTAAGTTTCATCTTAAATCTAATAATTCCAAAAGTTTCCCCCTTTAATTACCAATTAGAGCATACCACCCCTTTGTCTTATACATTCCTCAATTTGTTCCCCTTTAATCCACAATCAAAATTTATCATAAAATAATCACTTTATAATTATCACATTCTGGTTTAATAACAATAATCTCCTAACTACTATATCATTCACATACATACATACATACATACATATATATATATATATATATATATATATATATATATATATATTTTAAGCTGGATCCCACAAGTCTTAAAAGCGGCCAAGGTTAGAGACCCCTGCTCTAGAGGGTCCCTCTTTTGCTTGTTCGTTGATGTTTCTGCCAGCTACCCACAAGCCCAAACAAGATACAGGTTGTCCTCAAGTTACAACAGGTTGCTTAGCAACCTTTGAAAGTTACGACCAATGACCCAGATTTGAAGTTCTGACAGTCTGGCATGTTTCTTTTTGGGGTCCATTTTGAAAGTCGGGTGGGGTGGGGGAATGGAACTTCTTGATTTGCTGCATAAAATTATCCTCAAATTTATTTGATGCGGTTCAAGACGCACCCTGAGCAGCTTACCACAAGGTAAAATGCATCCCTTTCCTCTCCATCCTTTGAGCGCTGCTCCTAGCTCTCAAAGCAAGCCGTTGCTCGGGCATTAAAACGCTGCCTCTGCCTGCAGCTGGTTCAAAGGCCGCCTCTCTCCATTGGACCAGTGAGCGAGCAGTCAGCATCCTCCTGCTTGGACTCCTGCCAGCAGCCTATCTGTATCCTGGAGCAGCTGTGGATTACTCCCTGGCAGCAACCCTCACACTCCATGGGCACTGGTAAGTCCGCCCCACCCAAATTTGGAAGGGGGGGGGAAACCCCTTTAAAAAAGTAGTGGATAAGACTGGAAAGATCGCTTTTGTTCCCACTTCTGTTTAACCAAACTTCAGTAAGACAAACACATTTTTGTCTGGGGTTGTAATTATTTTCCCTTCTGCCCTACGAAACAATTCTGCTTGGTACCGTCTCGTGGCAATCAGGAAATGCTGTGCTTGAGGAATTTGGGGGTGTCCTCCTCCTTTGGGTAAAGGTGTGTGTGTGTGTGTAAGGGGGAGGAAAAATCTCTGTCGGGCAGCCTCTTTCGGGTCCCCCCTTCAGGCTGCTCCCTGCCCAACGAGCAAGAATTTAGGCCTTGGAAAGAGGAGTTGTTAGGAGAAAAACCTTGCAGGCCAGCCCTTCCCCAGGAGGGTTATTGAACTAACATTCTGTCCTGTGCTAAGTGGGTTCCTGGAAAGGGTCATGTCCTTTTTTGTGGCTGGCAAGAAAGTTTTTGCGCTTCTTGGGAAGTGAGAAAATCACTCCGTTGGATTGTTGCCATGTTTTGAAGCCTGGCCTTACCAAAAAGTGGGTTAAAGGCTTCAAAAACAAGTGGTTTTATGTTTCTGCTTTCCTTCCTCGTGGGTTTCCCTCCCTTGTTTTGGGAAAGCTCTTCTTTCTTTTACAAAAGTAGTTCCCACCCTTGAGAAATCTTTTCTCCCCGCCCAGAAAAATAAAGTTTTTTTTCCTCTTTGGCTCCCTTCGATCATTTTAATTTCCTTGTTTGTGACCCGCATTGGAAGAGGGGCTTTTGGTGTCTTCCTGCCAGGCTGTTCATCTGAGGACTTGGAGGCAGATGGTGTCTTGCGGGCCAACAGGATTTGACCCCCACGGGAGGCTCAGGGCAGCCAGCCCAACCACAAACTGCTTACTCCGAGCATTTCTAACATTCATGTGGAATCTGGCTGCCTGTAGTGAAAAGAGACTTGAGCTTTGCTGGCTGGGGAACTCTCGGAGTTGAAGTCCTGCAGGCTTAAAGTTGCTAAGGTTGGAGACCCCCGTCCTAAAGGAGAACCAAGACAATGTTGGGCTCCATTTTCTAACTCTCATCCTGTCCCCTCCCTCAGTCATTTTCTAGAGGTTAAACGTGACTGGTTTGTCCAATATCCCACATAGGACTTAAGCTTCTAGTCCCCGGTCTTCCTCCTTGTGGCACTTCTCAGCATTCTTTCTACTTCTGCCTGAATCCTCTTTACAGAGCAAACGAACAAAAGAGGGCACAATCCCCGGATTTAAGGACGGTCCCCTCCTGTGATTTAGAAATGCAATCCCAAATGACCTTCTTGTAGATGCCTCGCACAGCTCCCTGGATTTCTGTGCCACTTGCATAATTTCCTTCCCATTCTCGGATGACTGGCACTTACATGTCCTCATTGTTTATATTCATACCGTCTGTTCTTATAGCAGGGAAAATCCCAGCTTTTTTTCAACAAAGGGTTTTTTCCCTGTCCTTAAACTAATTATTTGATATATTTTGGTATTTCCAATCATATAAGTTTATTGGCTGCCCAACAGTCTTGTTCCCCGCTTCAGTGTAACTTTTGCGTGTTGTTTGTTTGTTAAGCCACCTGGGTGACTTTGGGCCAGTTCTAAACCCACCCGCTCACCTCAGCCGACCCACCTGACAGGGTTGTTGTTGGTACTTAGAGGAGAATCCCTCCTCTCCCATCACCATTCAGGCCCTGTAAAAATGCTGAACTCTCAAAGCCCCAAAACAACTCCCTTAATTGAGAAAATAGAATTAGAATAGAATAGAATAGAATAGAATAGAATAGAATAGAATAGAATAACAGAGTTGGAAGGGACCCTGGGGGTCTTCTAGTCCAACCCCTGCTTAGGCAGGAAACCCTATACTACTTCAGACAAATGGTTATCCAATCTCTTTTTAAAATCTTCCAGTGTTGGAGCATTCACAACTTCTGGAGGCAAGTTGTTCCACTGATTAATTGTTCTCACTGTCAGGAAATTCCTCCTTAGTTCTAAGTTGCTTCTCTCCTTGATTAGTTTCCATCCATTATTCCTTGTCCTGCCTTCAGGTGCTTTGGAGAATAGCTTGACTCCCTCTTCTTTGGGGCAGCCCCTCAAATATTGGAATGCTGCTATCATGTCACTCCTAGTCCTTCTTTTCATAAACTAGACATACCCAATTCCAGCAGCCATTCCTTACACGTTTTAGCTGCCAGCCCCCTAATCCTTTTGGTTGCTCTTCTCTGCACTCTTTCTAGAGTCTCAACGTCCTTTTTTTTAAGATCATGGCGACCAAAACTGGATGCAGGATTCCAAGTGTGGCCTTACCAAGCCGTTATAATGGATCAGATAGGGCTGAGTTGGGTGGAAATTGGGGTGCGGCCACATCTGGAGGGCATCAGGCCTCCCTGGAGTTGAGTTAAAGCTTCTGAGAAGTTGTGAACTTTTCAGCCCTCCGTTGAAGGAGTAGGCCAAAATCAAATGAAACAACCTTTGGGGAAGTGGGAATACATTCTTCCACATTGTGGTTTCTCGCGGACGGCTGAGTAATCAGCAAAGCGACTGAGCTAAGCCCATTCTAGCTCGACTCAGTCCAGCTTGAAAAGCTTTGGGAGGATTTGAAAAGTGTGTCCTTCAGCCAGCTTCCTGTTTTTCTTTCTCTCCCTTCCCTGCAGGGGCCTGGGGCAACTTATAACTGACTATGTCCACGGAAAGACCTCCATTAAACTGGCCAACGCTGGCCACTTCCTGCTTTCGGCGGTCACCTTTGCCGGCCTCTGCTACTTCAACTACCACGACGTGGGCATCTGCAGGGCGGTGGCGATGCTGTGGAGCCTCTGATGCCCGCCCACAAGAGTCCAGCAGCCGTTCACCGCTGCCTCTGCTGCTTTACGTTATTAACTGAGTCTTTGGGGGGGGGTGAGAACAACCGAGTGCGTGCCCTGCATGCAGCAGGACGGCTGGTGGGAAGCGCCCGTGGCCATGTCCACGGCTGTTGCCATTCAGAAGATCTCTCGCAAAGGCGAGAAGGAGACCCGAACCAAGCGAGAATCAGGGGAAAGCATCCGGGCAAAAGCTTTGTTATTAGGTTGGGAGCTTCTGCAGATGGGACACCCCCACCCCACCCCCAAGACCGCAGGCTGAGCTCAGCATCATTTCACGTTGATATCCCGTCTCGAGTTTCTGGCTGTCTTGTTGCAATGAATGACAGTGTGTACATGGCATCTTGCACAATGCAAAAGGGGAATCTAAACTCTGTACAATAAAGGATTTTTGGAACCCACAGATGTGTGTGAGTCTGAAATCCATTCCGTTGCCTCTGGAGGCGTCAGGTTTTGTGGGGCAGATTTAAGAGCTGCACTTCATTTGGATGATTGAGGAGAGTTGAGGAGGGGGAAAGTACACCCTTCATTTAAATGTCTCACATTGTTAAAAAAAAAAAAAAAGGTTTTGGATATATTTATACCCTGGCCTCTCAAACCAACAGAATGATGAAAAAAAAAAAAGCCTTGATACAAGTTTAAAACTCATTAAAAAAATAGACCACTGGGAGGTTTGGAAAAACCACCCTGTTTACGCACGGACTTGCAGACGTTAAAACCAAGAATGAAAGTTCCTCTTAAAAAAAATCTGATTGTGGTTTAAGTGGAGCATTACAGCTCATTCTGATCCCTTATCAGCGTGAAGGTAAAACGTCTGAAACACAAATCATGTATGCATTTGGGTCACAGAGTTGCCTCTTGCCCAAAGCCAGTCCAGCTTCTGCGCCTCCTTCATGAGGTTGAATTTAGCATAGGCCGGGTACCCGATGACTGATACGGAGCTTAGAAACGATGCCTTTTCCATCGTAAGATCTAGAAACTTGCTTTAGAAATAAAACAGATTTCCAGAATCTGCCAATATGGTTATCCTAAGGTTCACCCTTCTCTTTTCTCTTGTGTTCTCTGATTTCTCCCACCCAAAATTGGTTTGGCTTTTTTGACACCGAGATTGCAACTGGATTGTCTTTTTGCTACAGGCCAGAAAAAAATCTCAATCTTCGTTTAGAAAGAGATTGTGATTTTGACCTTGGCCGTTAGATCTTGGCCTTTCAAGGGAAAAAACCCCCTCTCTTGTCTTTTGGTACCCTTCCTTTGTGTGGAGTGAAGGGTCAGATGGTGGAATGTATGTACAGAGGAGGCTCTGGGGATCAGAGGAAGTGGAGATAGGACCCAGGTATGGATGGAATGGGCATGAGAGTGAGGAATATGAATTCTGAGAAAGCGTTTTCTCTCGTCTTCATTTCTGTGCCTTAAGCAGCCTGGCTCCTTCCTGTCCCTCTCTACAGAAGGAGGGGGAGTTGGGGGTGCTGTCTCACACAAAGATTTAAAACTTTTTACTTTTCTCTGCGGAAGGAGGGGGGTCGCCGAGGGGGGAGCTACCTTGAGCTGCTCTGCAATAGGAAAGGAGTTGGAACCGCACATTCTTAGCGAGGCAGAAATCAGCACCTTAAACCACTAGCCAGGATATTAGGGGCAAGAATAGTTGCTCCACAAACCACATAGCTGACACAGGAAACTAGGACGCTTTGCAAGAGACCCGTGACCTGGGGTGAAACACAGGTGATGCGATATTTAGCTATATAGGGGGCTGAGATCTAAATAACCAATCAATATTAACTGTTATGCATGCACTATTACGGGAAGGGCAAAGGGCCGAATGCGACCACCCCTTGACTATAAAAATTGCTGCAAGATTCTCATCAGGGCCCCTGGTTAGCTTTTGAGCCAGGGTCTTTATATCTTGGTACCAAAATAAAAGCATAATTTTGTACACTTTTGTGTCCGATGACTTTTTGGCTTCGACATCAAGCAAAAGCCCAGTTTTGGGGACAACAGGAGTGATTTTCTGATTGCAATATGGGAGTTTCCCTGCATTTTGAAATGTATTTATAAATAGTGGGCTAAAAGAACATATCATTTGAATAGAGGAAAAAATACAGTTATTAATAAACTTATGCACAGCTAGAATCGGTTATCAAGATGATATATCCAGGATAGTTTTTTAAACAATGGGAAACCTAAACTTTCCAAATCATAGATCTGTGCCAGTGGACAAACTTCTTCGGACCATAATTTCTGTAGCTAAAAGCAGTTGCTAAATGAGTTGCACCCTGTTTTATGACCTACAAAAATACTTGCAAGAAATAACAAAACTTTTGGATTGATTTTTTTAGTTATTATTAAAAATATAACATCTCAATTTAAAAAAAGACTCAGCCTAGATAAAGTTTGAAATGCTGACATTCCATTAGATTTGTCTTGCATTTTTTGTTTGGCTATTGTCTAGTTTTTTAATTTCTTTTTTGGTAATTGATTGAGATTCCTTGCAAAGCCGTGGATATCTGGGTGGCTTTTCTAGTGCAATTATTTATCCCACCCAATTTTAGATACTGTTAATTAGACAAATCCACGGATCAGTTTTCCAAATATTTAGCAGGGAAAGTGAGCAATTGTATAATATGTTCTAGAGGCTAAATCAACCATTCCTTTACACTACATTTTACTTGGGTTTCCTTGTCAGAGGAGCGTAGCGTGGTGGAGCTTGGTGGATTCATCCACTTCATCTGCTGGTTCTACCTTCTTGACCACCAGGACGGTCTCAGAGCTACCTTTGACACTCTCAAAGGCCAGGAAATAGCCACGTTCCAGAGCAGATTCGAACTTGTAAAATTGCCGGCTGCCACCCGAAAACCGTGTTTTGATAAAGATGATGTTGCTGGTGTCTCCTTCGATGTTTTTGGGAATTGTCCCTTCCTGAAATGGAGACCAAACAACCCTGAAAGGGATCCCCAGGAAGAGGCACTTACTAGAAAGACCCCTAGCCCCCTAGGACGTCCCACCCACCCGCCCCTTGTGAAAGGTCTCAAAGAGAGCCCAGGATTGAGCTAAAGAGCTGACTGGCTGCTGTAGTTGTTCAATGAGAGAGAAGCTGCTTTCTATTTAAATCAATTCTGCACTTTTGTTAATTTAGTTTTGTTCTAAAAGGTGCTTTGTTCAAAAGGCAACTAGACTTTGTTTTTTCTTGAAGAAGTTTCACTTCTCATCCAAGAAACTTCAGTTCAGTTCTGAAGAAGCTTCTTGGATGAGAAGTGAAACGTCTTCACGGGGAAACGAAGTCCAGCTGCCTTTTGAGAAAGCACCTTTGGGACAAGGTCATGACCTGGATGACTGAGAATCTCAATAGACGTTTAATTTAGCTTTGTTTTAAACCACATCCACGCAACCAATTTGGGCCTCTTATATTCCTAGTGGGTGGACGGACAATTAATTCGGAGGAACTAGAACAGTGACCCATCAGCCAGTATCCACTAAGCAAGATTTCCACTTTATTTGCAGAAATTGTTTGGTTAGAGTAATCCAGAATTCACCCGGTGCATGATCCGAACTCTTAACCGTAATGAATATGAACTATAGTTTGGCACTACCTCTGAGTCAGTCTTAATAAACATGATAAGAACGTCCTTATATAAGATTAAAGTCTATTTAATTCTTTTTAAACTCAGGTTTTGCAGATGCATCCAAGCTATCTGAGAACTTTTTAAGAACTGGCTATCTTAAGAAACACAGTCCTCTCTCTCTTTCTTTGCTGTAACCAAGGCTAGCAGTGAAATTATAGTCAGGCTATAATCTTCCTTTCTTTTTTTTTTGCATTCTGGACAAAGGAGATTATCAATGTTGCAATTCAGAAAAGATAAATACGCTGTTTTAAACAGTTAACGGGGTGTCATGAAGGTGTTTCTGAATAATTTCTGTACAGATAGTCCTCAACTCAAAACAGTTCATTTAGTGACCATTTGAAGTTAATGGCACTAAAAAAAGTGACTTATGGTCACTTTTTTTCACACTTACGACTGATCATGGGACAAAATGTATTTAACGAATGCCTTGCTTCGCAACAGAAATTTTGGGCTCAATTGTGATACCGTAGTAAGCCGAGGACACCCTGTATAGCTGTAGCGTTTTTATTTTTAAAACAATTTATAGCAAGGACTGTAGCCAGCCTCGGGAAGCAAAGTCAGCAATAATTATACCATCCAGATAAGGAACATCTAAGATAACAATAAACAATGAAAACCAGTCAATTAGCCTCTCAGCCCAACTCCAATTAACAGTAGCGTACCTTAAAATTCACCCTCATTTTGCTTTCCTTTTTCTCCACACACATGTGGTAAATCTGGTTGTTAAATTCCACTGTGAAGGCCACACACAGTCCCTTTGGCTTGGTGTCTTGGTAACTGTGGATGTCAAATCTGATTCCTGATACTGCAGGTAAGAGAGCAAGATGTTAGAACAGAATAGAATGGAATGGAAATGTAAATAAAATAGAATAATAACTTTATTGTCACTTTGAATGTACACTGATCGGCATACATTGAAATGAAATTTTGTTGCATTTCAGCTCTCAAAGAGTCTCCACCTCCAATATACACTACATAAACATGACAAAATAAGTAAATAAATAAATATAAAATTATACATGTACCCACATATATTATGTGACACAGAGAAACAACACAGTCTAGTTTGGATGTATATATATGTACATGGCGAAAAATATAAATCTTGCGAGTTTTCCAGACGGATGGCACAAGGGAACAAAAGCTGTTCCAGAATCTGGTAGTCCTGCTAGAAATAGAAAGGTTGGATTTCTTCTTGTGAGGGTCTAGCAGTAGATAAAATAACCTCAAACTTGGCTATCGCTTTTTCCTGTGGTTGTCTGTAAGGAAGGTTTCTTCCAAAATTACTCAGTGCACGCATCAGGCAATCTTAAAAGCTCAGTGCAGTTTTTTTAAAAAAATCATTTGACTAGAGGGCTTGTTAAGACTTGCCATAAATGATCAGAAAATGACTGGAAGAAGGCAACCCATAAAATTTCAAAAAATTTTGTGGCTCATTTCGATATTAGGAATTGCCTTGACAATCTATGAGAAAACAGGTTTCACTCAGGAACCCTGCCTGTTCCAGTAATATAGTCTTATGATGCATAAAAAAATAATTTCCTAATATAATTCTTTATCCCCATCTGATTCTCAGTCCTGATTGCAACCTGCTTCTCCTCTTCTCCAAGTTCTTTTCCTGGGGCATGAAACAGGAGAAAAACAATGAAAATAGAGTGAGACCCTTTTAATTTGTTCAGACATTCGGAGGTGCAAAACCACTACTGTACCGTTCCTAATTTCCTGGTCTGTTCTGCGTTCAAATACCGCAGGGAAATCTTCGTCAATTGGGCGTGCTATGAGGATGTGATTATTAGGACTTCTGAAGACTTGGGCAGGTTCACATTTTCCTGACATTCTCCAGCTGTCTGTTTCTAAAACTTAGAAGAAGATGATAAATCTGATGTCAGAACAGGGAGCACATTATCTCTTCTAGAATGTATCTGAACACTATTTTTTTAAAAAAATATAAATATATACTGTATATAGCAATAACACTTAGACTTATATACAGTTTCACAGTGCTTTACAGTCCGCTCTAAGCAGTTTACAGAGTTAGCATCTTTCCCCCAATATGTAATGTATATTAATAGATAATAGATAATCAGAGTTGGAAGGGACCTTGTAGGTCATCTAGTCCAACCCCCTGCCCAAGCAGGAGACCCTACACCATTTCTGACAAACGGCAGTCCAATCTCTTCTTGAAAGTCTCAAGTGATGAAGCTCCCACAACTTCTGAAGGCAATTTCTGTTCCATTGGTTGATTGTTCTCACTGTCAGAAAATTCCTCCTTGTTTCCAGGTTAAATCTCTCCTTGTTCAGTATCCATTATTCCTTGTCTGACCTTCAGGTGTTTTGGAGAATAGCTTGACTCCCTCCTCCTCTCTGGGGCAGCCCCTCAAATATTGGAAGACTGCTATCCTGTCTCCCCTGATCCTTCTCTTCACTAGACTAGTCAAGCCCAGTTCCTGCAACCGTTCATTGTATGTTTTAGCCTCCAGTCCCCTAATCATCCTGGTTGCTCTTCTCTGCACTCTGCACAGTCTCAAGAGTATAACACACACATACACACACCGTAACTTCTTTCTTTATCTTTGAAAAGAATCATATTTTAAATAGGAAAAAATGCAGAGAAGAAATCAAATATCTTATATCACCAAATTAAATCATAATTTGGTGACCTTATACATTTCAATGAGTCTGTAATTTTTTATAGTGAAGCAATTAAAAATGGAGAAAGGTCTTTGCAGTTCATGAAATTAACTTAAAGATCCCCCATTCAGTAAAGCCATAATAGAAGCAAGCATGTAAAGTAAATATATTGTTTGGATGTACAGATTGGGCACAGAGTCCCATTCGGCTTTTTGGCCTGTTTCTAATAGTTTCTCTTGATTTTTAAGCAGCCGTTTACATCCAGTCTTTGACGTCATATTAAATCCAGAATGAATTTTAATTCAATCCTGACAATTCACTGATTTGCTTTCTTTTGTTCTCCTCGCTGTATGAATAATCCATATTAATAAATAATCCACACTATAATCACATTGCACCCTGATGTTAAGGTTGATTAGTAAAACGTGTGATTCTCCCCAATGAATAATTACAAAATTGCAGATAAAAGCTGATGGGGGGGCGGAACGGCTGCGCACATTTTGTCGTTTCATTATGGAGTTGATACTATGATACATGCTATGATATGTCTGCAAACTTGGCCACTTTAAGACTTGTAGACTTCAACTCTTGGCTGGGGAATTCTGGGAATTGAAGCCCGCAAGTCTTAAAATGGCCCCATTTGCAGATACCCCCTGCTACAGTGCTAACCTTATGAAATAGCCATTAGAAAGAAAAGTGGCACATTTTTTTTTTTTAAAGCCAGCGTTTCAGGTTCAGAGAGGCGTTTGCACTGCTTACCTTGTGCTTTGTTTCAGCAGCAGCAGCAGCAGCAGGCAAGAGGGAGAGAAAGAAAATATGATAATCATTATCTAAATCCAGGCAGAGGATCATCCTGCCCTCCCATTCTCTGCTGCCGGGAATAAAATGGGGTCCGCAGCTGTAGGCTTCCTTCCTTCCTTCCTTCCTCAGTGCCGGCGGCTCTGGCTCTAGAGAAATTCCCCGGCTGGAGCTGGGAGAGTTGCAAAGAGCCTCACCCTGCAGGCGGGAATTCTTTTGTGGCTGCAGACTGTGGTGCCCGCAGGCAGAGCTTCCTCATGGCAGGGCAGGAGCAAGCCCTGGGCTCAGCGGGGAAATCCCCCCACCCCCCCACCCCCATCCAAGGGGGGAAAGAGAGCAGCCAGGTGGCCTGTTGGAGGCCCCCCAAGAATTACCTTGGAAATAGAGGTTGCCACCTTGGTCCAAAATCACCGGCAGCATCTGGATCATATCGCTGCCCATCTTTGCTCTCTGGGGAAGAAGGAGGAGATCTTAAGGACTTCGTCTTATTTGATGGATTCGCTCAATGGGAATTGAATAGGTTTTATTTGGCGCCTGGGCGGCGAGGAGGAGGAGGAGGAGGCGGCGGCGGCGAGGGGCAGAAGCCCAGAGCTTCCTGCTGGCCATCTCCAGGCGTGGCACCCTGGCATGCCGCGCTCCAGCTCCTCCCGCCTGCCCAGGGGATGCTGGCAAACCGGTTCTCCGGGTAGGGCTGGGATGCTTCCCGCGCTCGCCGCTCGCCCCCTCGCCGGGCAGCGGGGCAGAGCTGGGAGGAGGGCTCGGGCTGCCCGGGGGTCCCCCGCTGCCTGCCCGGGGATGGGATGGGTGGGCGCCGCCGCAGCCCTCCGCCCCGCGGCCCCTCCGCTTCCCCGGCCGAGGAACCCACCTGCCTGCGCGGCGTCCGGAGCTGGGAGTGCGGGCGGGGAGCGGCGGAGACGGCCGGGAAGCGCGGGCGCCCCGCCTCTGCCCGTCCCCCTGGCCCCGAAGGGCGACCCGCCCAGGGCTTTCCCCGAGGGCGAGGACGGGGACCGCGACGCGGCCGCTCCTTTCCCACGCCCGGCCCGGGATGCTGGCTTGGCTGGGGCGCAGAGCTCCGCGGGGAGAGACGGCGCTCGGCTCGGCGGAGACGGGCAGCGCCCAGAGTCCTTTCTGCAGCCCCGGGAAACACCCCCCGCCCCGAATAAGCGCGGGGAGAAGGGGGGGAGGGGGCCAGCCCTGTCCGAAAATCAGCCGGGGGGAGGGAGGAGGAGGAGGAAGAGCGAGGGCTCAGCTCCTGCAAGAAGAAGAAGAAGAAGAAGAAGAAGATGGGGGCGAGCCGAGCTGGACCCCCAGCGCTGCCCCGGCCCCGGGCTCTGGCAGGACCCAGGCTGACAGGTGCATCCATGCCCCGAGGGAGGCGAGGGTGGGGCGGGGACGCAGCAGAGAAAGCCAGGAAAACCCAGCCCGCCCCCCCCCCCCAGGAGTGCCTTGCGAGGGAAGCCGTGCCGGGGAAGGCGCTTCCTCCTGGTTGGGCTAGTAGTTCCTCCACCTGGGAGGGAGGGAGGGAGGGAGGTGTGTGTGGGTGTGTGTGTGTGTGGAAACCAAGGGGTCGAGGCGGAGGGGCGCGCACTCCAGGATGGCGGGGTGGGGGTGCTGGTTGCTCCTTCCTTGACAGGGGGGAGGGGGGGAGAAGGGAAGCGGGTGGGGCTGGGCCGACCCCCCCCCCCAGTGGCATCTTTAAGACCCGTGGGCCTCCCGGGATCGGCCCGGCCAACCTGGGGGCTTGGGGGCTTCTGGGGTTTGAAGTCCACAGGTCTTAAAGTTGCTCTACCGAGTCCAAAGGAGGAATTGGCAGGAAGGGAGGGAAGGCTGTGATGGGCAGGTTTCCCCTCCAGGGGGAAGACTTGCACCCCGAATCAGAGGGCTGTACCTTTAGAAGACACACACACACACCACACACACACACACACACACACACACACACACACACCTGCCTTAAGTTCAGTATAGGGGAGTAACGGCTTGCCTGGGATGGGACGTTTATTTCCTTTAAGGTAACACTTGAGTTTCTATTTGTGGGAAGTCTTGGGTGTCCCTTAGAAAACAGCTTTGCCCATCTGAATGTACAGATGGATCAGAGCAGAGCCTGCTTAAAGCCCCCGGCGCGCACTACGCTTTCTAAATTTGGTGGCAGAAAATGTGCAAGTAAATAACCCACCCCCCAAAAAAGAGAGTTTGGAATGGCACAGATTCCCTCTCTGAGGGACCCCAAGGGAGAAAGCACTGTTCTGCCCACAAAGGCGCCTGTCTGTTTCATTCCTGCAAACGCCACCTTCTCCAGGAATGCAAGGACCCCATCGTCCTACCTAGCCTTTCTTAAATACCTGGTTCTGGATTTAGACCCCATACTTTATTTTACAGCCTGCTCAAACTCTTTTTTTTTTCTCCTGACTCTCTGGTTGAGTAATATCAGTGGAATCGTACTAGGTTGTTTTGCTTTAAAGTATTGTGACACTTGAACCTATTTTGACTTCTGTATTTTGTGATTTCCCATTCTTCTGACACATTTCTTTCCGGCAGGGTTGCTTTGCCTCTTTTCCTGAATGCAGGGTGGTGCGGCTGACCCTCTACCACTAGGGTCCTTGTGAAATAATTTGGAAAACTCTTCTAGATCTTTCCTTGCCCCATAAGCCTCTTAAAGACCACTTGGGCTGGTGGCAGGGAGGTTAATAAACTGTTATGGGTCCCAGGGGCCGGTAACAGCTACTCACAGCTTGCTGCCTTGGCAAAACGGGACCAGGAGCCCTTGGTAGTGCCTGAGTAGAGGTCTTCTTTTGAGTGGAGATCTGGGGGGAGGGAAGAGGTGTGGAGCAGGGCTGAAACGCCTTGGTGTACCCAACTGGTTGCCCTCCAAGGAAGATCTCCATCTCCCTATAGACCTTGGGTTCTCATTAGAGTTTCAGGCCTGATTCGTAGCATTTTAAGAAAGGCAATAAGAACATTTTAGCATGGCATCCGTGCCTCCTTTGTAACTTTAGAAAACTGAACTTTGGGCTGAATCTTTTCCATTCAACCAAAGCCGTTTTCCTTTGACGTCCAAAAAAATCCCCCCAGCCTTTTCAGCGATCAGATCTTAGGGTGGAAATTCTGATGTCCTTAGATTGCAAGCATTGAAGAAACAAACCCAGAGAGGGAAAGGAAGAGAGGCAACATATTTATAGCATGTCTGTCCTTTTGCGTACAAACCATGTCAAGGTCTTCTATTATTTGGTGTGTGGCTTTCTGACACATCGCAAAAAGACTCAATGTGAAACCTTCCAACTCTGGGATTTTAAAAGACTTGTTTGGTGCAAGAGCTGTGGCACCAAACTCTTAATCAGGATTAAGCCTGACCAAGATCAGCACCTGCCCTGGGATTCTCCAGGATCGAAAGCCGGCATAAGGGTTGCTTCCCCACATGAGAGACCTCTCCTGCTTCTAAGACTCCTTAAGTCAAAGTTTCTCAACCTTGGGCACTTTAAAGAGGGGGGTGAGGGCCACAGAGGATGGACTTCGTAATACTTGAAACATGGTTTTTGTAATACTGGCTAATTACCATGGTTTTTCTGGTATTTTAAATTTGCTTTTTTGATTGTATTGCTAATAATTTCCCATTAGCCTTAACCTTCAAGAAAAAGCCTCTCTTTCAGGAACCAGGACTGGCAGGAGAGCATTCAATACATGGCAGATAACAGTTTTGTTTTTAGCTGCTAAACAAAGAAAATAGTCAAGCCACCCTTGAGAAGCACTGAGAATGTATATTACCAGATTAATGTTTTTCCTTTGCAAATGTTACTTTTGTTGTTAGTCAGAACACAATGCTCTTTTCTATGACTAAGCTGTAATTCTTGTTGATGTAACTGAACAGATGACTATTTCTAAACCAATCAAACTTTTTGCTTTGAAGTTCTTTGTTGCACTAACTCTAAAAGTGAATATAATCCCTTTCTCAGGGTTCCCCCTTTTCATAGGGAGAATACATTTACTCTAATAAATTGCTTTTAAATGCTCTTCCAACCTGGTTGCTTATTGGAAGAGATAAACCAAGGTATGGCCAGATCAACTAATGAACTTACCCTTGTTCACTAGAGAATTGAAAGGAAACAAATCAACACTCACCAAATTTCTTTTGAACAAACTTCATCTGGATGGACGACTGTTCTGTCTCCTTCAGGGCCCCTATAATGAATGATCTTCCTTTTGCATCACTGGCTGCAGTTTCCTAAACCTCAGATAAAAATCACAGAGTAAAAAGAAATCAGTTTGAAGCTTTTCCATTGATAGTAATCTGCAGTACAAAAGAGAACTGGCTGAAGATTCGGCTGACTCACCAATTTTGATGGACAAATCTGGCCCTCAGTTCTACCTCGGTTTGACAACAGCTAAAAGCGAAACTCTTATCTGGAATGTGTTGAATGCTCTCCTCCCAGCCCTGGTTCCAGAAAGAGAGGCTTTTTCCTTGAAAGTTAAGTTTGGGGAAATTAGAAATAGAATGAATGAGCTGGAAGTTAGTTTGCTTTATTGTCATTGCATCTTGTGCAATGAAATTAAATGCCATCTTCAGTGTACACTATAACTATAAAATTAAAACACAAACACACATCCTTTGCATTCTATACAATTGAATTGAAAACCCCTGATATTGCATTAATATTGCCCCACAGTAGAATTCAATAGAGTTCCTGCCCTGGGATAGAACCTGTTTTTCAGCCTATTTGTCCTTGTTTTTATTATCCTGTAGGGTATGTCAGATGGTAATAGTTCAAAAAAAAAAAAAAGGGTGAGGCCAGGATGAGATGGATCTTTGAGAATGTTTTGAACTTTCTTAAGGCAGCGGGAGCTATAAAGCTCTTCCAAAGAGGGGAGAGGGCAACCCATGATCCTCTGGGCAATGACGTTAACCCTCTGGAGCACTGCCCTATCTGCCACTGTGCAATTGGCAGATAGGGCCATTTTTTTCCTTTCTCCAAAAGTTTTTTATTTTTTATTTACAATAAATCCATCTTTCATTTAAACGGTGTGTTGACTGGGTACATATATCTTGTGCTAACAATTATAGTTAGTACTTTTCTTACCAATATAACAATAATCACATTTCCTTTATCAGTCCTTGTCTCTTACATCTGTTATCTCTGTAACAATCTTCACTTATTTCTTTAGGACCTAGAGGTCTTCTAGTCCACCCCCCCCGCCCTGCTCAAGCAGGAGAACCTATACCAGGGGTCAGGGAACTTTTTTACCTCTTAAACCCCCAAAAATTTATAAACGCAGGCGTTACCCCTCCCGGCCTCTCCCCCTCCCCAGCCACCTCAGGCTGCTGACACATAATTTGGAGGTCGAGGCGGGAGGAGGTGCCCCCCCCCCCCCCCGCGGCTGGGAAGAAGGCGGGATAGCTCGCTCCAGGGAATGAAATGTCACCAGGCTCCCCGAGGGCTTCTGGGAATTTTCTCAGGGCCAAGGCGGCAGTTGCAGGTGCCTCTTCGCTTCCTGTGTGCCTGGCAGTGATGAGAGGCTTCGGGGAGGGAGCCGGGCTGGCTGGCTAGTTGGCAGGCAGGCAGGGCCTGGGGGCGAGGAAGCGGGAAGGGAGGATGATATTTGGGAGCCACGGTGACACAAACTGCGCACGAAAAGCGTGCGGTCATCGCAGCGCGGGGGAAAGCGTCCCTTTTCCCAAAATGCTCTGCCCTATGCCAGAAGCTCGCCTTCCCCTAAAAAACGGGCGGCGCGGCTCTTGCAGAATCTAGCCTGGAGTCATTTCCGACCCAGGAAACAAGGGTGGGGTGGAGGGGATAAATTTGCCTCAAGGGTGTTTTAATAACTGCTGCTATGCCGATAGTTCCGCCATTGGCCAGCGCAACCTCCTCATTACCCCCAGATTTTCACTTTTACCCCATTTGGGGTAATTTACCCCTGTTCCCTGACCACTGACCTATACCATTTCATCTAAGTGACTGTCCAATCTCTTCTTAAAAACTTCCAGTGATGAAGCACAGACAACTTCTGGAGGCAACTTTTGTTCCACTTGTTAACTGTCATCCCTGTTAGGAAATTTCTCCTTAATTCCAGGTTGCTCCTGAAGGATCAGATGCTGGAATGTATGTACAGAGGAGGCCCTGGGGATCAGAGGAAGGGTCATATGTGGAGATAGGACCCAGGTATGGATGGAATGGGCCTGAGAGTGAGGAATATGAATTCTGAGAAAGCATTTTCTCTTGTCTTCATTTCTGTGCCTTAAGCAGCCTGGCTCCTTCCTGTCCCTCTCTACAGAAGGAGGGGGAGTGGGGGGGGGGGTGCTGTCTCACACAGAGATTTAAAACTGTTTTTACATTTCTCTGCAGAAGGAGGGGGGTCGCCGAGGGGGGAGCTACCTTGAGTTGCTCTGCAATAGGAAAGGAGTTGGAACCGCACATTCTTAGCGAGGCAGAAATCAGCACCTTAAACCACTAGCCAGGATATTAGGGGCAAGAATAGTTGCCCCACAAACCACATAGCTGACACAGGAAACTAGGACGCTTTGCAAGAGACCCGTGACCTGGGGATATTTAGCTATATAGGGGGCTGAGATCCAAATAACCAATCAATATTAACTGTTATGCATGCACTATTACGGGAAGGGCAAAGGGCCGAACGCGACCACCCCTTGATTATAAAAATTGCTATAAGATTCTCATCAGGGCCCCTGGTTAGCTTTTGAGCCAGGGCCTTTATATCTTGGTACCAAAATAAAAGCATAATTTTGTACCACACTTTTGTGACCGGTGACTTTATCGGCTTCGACACCAAGCAAGAGCCCAGTTTTGGGGGACAAAACCTGCAGTCCTATGTATGCATTTTTTATAATCAGCTATACAATTGAAAAAGCAAATTTAAAATACAAGAAACCCCACGTTAACTAGCCAGTGCAATAGTATTACAAAAGCCATGTTTTGAGTATTACAGAGTCCAGTTTCTGTGGACTTCAGTTCCCAGAATTCTTCAGCCAGCTATGCCATGCTGTGAAATCCTGGGAGTTGAAGTCCATCCCATGACTTGGGAAACACTATTTTAGGGGATGGATTTGAACATAATTTGGTGGGAGTTGCAGTTCTGAGATTTGAAATCCACAAATCTTAAAAAGAAAAGAAATCACAACGTTGAGAAAGCCCGCTTTAGAAAGACGCCCTGCTGGGCATCTCCTACCCAGCGTCCTCCCGGAGCGACTCGTGACATTTCCCGCCAAAATCCACCCCCCTCCATACACTCCTCCTCCTCCTCCTCCCAGCGCGAGACGCCGCTTAACCGTCGCCCGGCGGGGCGGGATGGCGCATGCGCACTAGCGTCGCCCCAAGGGCCTCAGGGCGTCGGAGGGCTCGGCCTCGATCGTGTGAGGCGCGTTCCCGCCGACTCTTTTCCCCGGACACGTGTACTGTTGGTTTCACACGGCCGAATTCGTCCCCCTCAGGGGATTCCCGCGGATCTAAAGTCCCACACACACCCCCAGCCCAGCTGGACCCGGACTGGGCTCAGCAGGGGCTACTCGGACCCCCGAGGGGCGATTTGGGGACAAGAAAACCCGCGAAAGGTTGGGGGGCGGGCGGGCTGCGGAGTCCCATCATCCACAGCCGAGGCATTTATAACGCCAGGGCTTATTTTGGGTTGGTGAGGGTCAAACGAGCCCCCCCCCCGGCTCCCCCCCCCTTTTGCCAGGGATGGCTTTGGAATTACATATATGTACAGACCTTACATATATTTTATTACAATGCTATACTATAGTTCATTTGAATTTTTAATTTAAAGGATTTTTGACTCCCGTAGGACTCTGGGCAGCCAACAGCTAGGAATCAAACGCATATTTATTAAAAAGGCATAAAAGAGGAAATAGTCATTCGGAGGGCATTCTGGGAAACAGCCTCCTAAAGACAGCCCTGCTAGGGCAGGTGGGGTTGCTCTGCCTTTATTTTATTAAATTACATTTCTATGCCATGCATCTATCTAGAGCTTCACCCTCTGCCCTGCACTGGGCTGCCCGTTTCCCACAAATCTTGCCTTGTGGTTGCTTCTGCAAACCACCATTCCTGGCACTAGGGTGGGTCTGGATGGAAGCCCTGCATTTCTGCCCAGCTTCCCTTTGCTAGAGGATGGTCAATCTGCAAAGTGGAGCGATGGTGTGACCCTAAACCTGCTGAGAATTAAACCCTTTGGGTGGAATTTGACAACTATCACAATGCCATTAACGTTGCATTATCAGAGGAACACCGATTCCTGACCACAAAGCTAGGATTTCCCACTTAGGTTGCATAAAGTGGTGGCAAAATCGAATTTTCACAGGCTGTCTTTAGGTGCAAGATATTGTGTCCTCTTTTCAGACAGGTGTTCATGTGTGTGTGGTTTATTTTTTATTGCGTCAGGAGAGCCTGGCAATCTTAGGATGTTCTTAACACTCGGGGTTGTTTGTGCTGAATTCCACAGATTTCTTTACCCACAAATAATGACCTTGTACTTTGTAATCAGGTAACAATGGCTACCGTTGTAAAGTCAGATGAACACAAAAATAAGCGTAAAAAGGAAGCAAAGGTGAGTTTCAACTAGGTAGCATTATCATTGTTTAAATTGCAGTAATTTCCTTTCTGCTTGTGTTCTGTTTATTTAAGTGAAAAGTATGGCATGGCTGGGGAAATCCATGGATGTTATTTTTTTTTAAACTGTCAACTCTTTTTCTCTTTATAGAATGAAACTTCAGGAACTGCACAATTGGGTTTTTTTGAAAAAAATGATCCCATTCCTGAAAGCTCCCAGAAATTTCATAAAACCGATACTTTGGAAACCATTTTAAAGGGTATTATTTTGAAAAGAATAGTAGCCATTCTTTTTGCTTACATTTACACCCAAATTTTAATTAAATATTTATATTAACAGATACAGGCAAAGAAATCAATGCTCTATTATCAAAGTATGCACAAATTTTGAGGCAAGTAAATTATTTTACTTTTGACAGTTTAAACTTTCTTGAACACGTATTCAGCTGTTGATGTAACTGATATTTCCGAAATTGTGTTTTAGTCCTTTTTATTTACTAAGAAGCAAAAATAAACCAACTGTTCGCCCATTGTAACAAAATGCTTTCAGCTAGAAAAACAGATTTAAAATATATAGCAAGATCCAAAGTTATTTAGTGTCTGTTTTCTGAACCAGTGTACTCTTAACTATGTACATTGCGTTGGTAAAATTCGGTTAAGTTGTTTTGCTGCTTTGTTTTTGTCAGCAGTGTGCATAGGGGAATACTATCTTGTAATAACTCTCAGTGTATCTTTCATGTCTGCCCTGGCTATTTGGAAGACCCTGGAGCTGTTTTAGGAGGTGTAGGGAGCTTCAGATATGAGCAGAAAAAAGAAAAAGCTCCATTGTTTAAGTGGACTGTCACAAAAATGAATTTTACCCAAAGTGTTCAAAGCAAAACAGCAAACTCCCCACATACTGATACAACAAGTAAGCACTTTATATAAGCAGGACACCACTATATATACCGCAAGTTCAATATCTTCTAACTAAAGTTTTATATTTATGTGAGGAAATACTCTCCCACAATATGTATTTAATAGCTTACCTTCACGATTTTAAACTGCTTGACAACAACTGAAAACATCGATACAAATTTTAGTTTTGCATGTAGCAGTTTAAACTATAGGTGTTTCTTTTCTTCCTTTTTATGACTAAAGTGAGAGAGCAGCAATGGATGCTTCGTATGTAGAGGAGCTTGAAGGAATCCTGAAAGAAGCTTGTTCTGTAGAACATCACCTGAAGTTGAAAAGGGAGAATCTGAGGCACAGTTTTGCAGCAATTGCAGGCCCTCTACAAAATGAAGAGGGTGCATCTGGCAAATGATTTAAGGATGCGCTTACTTGTTCTGTACTATGGGAGAGGGGGAGCCTTTTAACTTCCATGACATTTGTACTTCCTTTTTTATTGATTCAGAGAATAGTTCATAATTTCAAATCTGTATAACTTAGGAGCCTCAGTAGTTCTAATTCAATTATAATTAAGATGCTGGTTTAAAACAGTTATGTAGGACTGCTTTTCTATGGAAAGGCTTATTAACCTTTCTTTGAATGACAGAATGGAGAAAAATCTGGTGAGCTTTATCTAAAGCATATCATTTCAGTAAGGAAGGCAATACTATGAACTTGAGTTATTTTGACAGCTATCCAAACTACATTTGATTTTCCTAGGAAAATGTTATGTGGTTGAGTCACAGTGAAATCTTGGCATATAAACCTTTAATTTTGGCTGGGTTGTATATGTTATACTTTGATATAAGACTAAAAACTTGTTTTCACTAAATAGTTTTAGAAAGTGATGTTTTTCTTTCCTTATATTTTATTATTTTGTTCTTTTTCCCTTTGGAAAAAGAATTCTATTTTATAATGTTGATTACTTGAAATGAAAATAAAAGAGAAAGGAAGAAAATAGTAATAATGTTCTTATTTTGCTTGTGCATTATAGATTTTGTCCCAAAATAAATCATGATTTTATGTTAATTTTATGGGATAATTACTTTATACATATGTATAGGTTTTATGATTAAACTGTTCATTATGTTTTCCACCTCCAACGTGGTTCTTTTGTTTTTCATTGCTTTTGAACATCTAACTGCTACTTTTCTTTCCATAAACTGTTTTCATTGGTTAGTGGGTTAGGGTTGAACATTATTTAAACTTAAACCTGCAATATCTGATCAGAATAATAATTCCTTATCTTCAAATCTTTCCCATCTTCTTGTTAAAGTAAAGCATCCCTAATAGATCAAAAACAGCCTTCAATTTTGTCTGGTCAGTTTCAAGACCAGGTTTAAAATCGGTTTCACATTGAATACTTTTGTTGTCATGTCTGGCGCATTGGTAAGAAAAGGAGTATTTTAATAACTGTCCTCTTTGTGAATGGTCACTAATCACAGTAGTGGCTGAGAGGTGGCTGTATCCATGCTAGCAACATCAGGCGAGAAGCCCCCTCAGCTTCTTTTGAGCAATGATCCAAGCCTCTCATCTTGTGCACCCAGACGTGGATCAAAACAAACAGAAGGTTGGTCTCCCAATATAAACACATCTTCCAAAGCATTGCTTAATATTTGCTTGGTCCTCATCACACTTTGCTCATACTTTTGCTTGTAGGAAAATGATTAATTTGGAAGGGGTTAGGCTACTTTTAGAATTGTGCCAGAATAATTGAAGCATTGTTTCTTTGGACCTGCAAGATAGGAATAATACAAAATCATGGAGATATTATTGATGTGTGCCATTGATCTATGGCTCTAGAGCCTGCGCGTAAAGAAGACTATGGCTGAATCAGATGTAATTACCAATATTTAGCAGCTACTGCAGACAAGAAAGCTGCTGAAGGATAGAATCCTTAGCATATGATGCTTTTAATTTGGTAAAATGTATGCTGCTTTGAACTTCAGAAGAAAAGTATAAATCTAGCAGAAAAACTTTTGCCCTTAGTTGATTAATGTCTCTGTTGTGAGGTTTGGCTGTAATAAACATGGAGAAGAACAGTGTAGGCTGAGGGAAAGTTTAGGAAGAATAAAAAAAAATGAAGAATTGTGGGCAAGAAGTTAGTTCCTGTTGATCTTGATCTGTTCTAAATTGCTAGCAAGAGCCCTGGGCAAAAGGAGACTGCAACTTGCAAACTCAAACATTTTTCTCCTCCATGCTCTGCTTTTACATGCTCTGCTTTTACATGCTCTGCTTGCCTGGAGGAATGCATTGGCACTTCAGAAGGAAGCTGCTTTTACATGCTCTGCTTGCGTGGAGGAATGCATTGGCACTTCAGAAGCAAACGACTCAGAAGGGCTTTGATTTCCCTGGGGGAGTGGGGGGGGGGAGACAGAAGTTCCCTGGTTTAGGACAGTAGACCAAAATACTCATCAGGTAGCTGGCTGAGTTCTTCGGGAACTCTCACCCACCAACTGAACTGGTTTCCCTGCAGTTTTGTTCAAAAGTGACATCAAAATGCCAACTAGTCAACTGCGCTTTAGTGCCCTGGACGTACCCAGCCTGGATAGTTAATTGAATATGATAGATTAATTCAATAGCACGTGATGCACTATGAAGCAAGCAGATGTCTTAATCATGTGAGGTTTTGCAATTTAGATCTGCTATAATTCTGTTTCTTCCCCCCCCCCCCCGAAAAACGATTTGTTCAAACTTGATATGAGAGGTTTGTGCCCTCCTGTTTCTGCCAGTTTAATGCCGCCTTGTCTCCTAGCCTTGTTCAGTCCTGAAAGGGGGAGGCAGGCTTTTATTGTGAAACGCTGTGCTAAGCCAACAGATACTCCATCAGTGCCCTGCGTCTCTATTTGCGGCTTGCTATTTTCTCCCAGCGCAGCATTGTGAAAATGCTTTTCCTCCTCGCTTCCTTCACCGGCTTCCTGCTTCAGAAGGCAATCCTCGCTCTTGCGTCTTTGCTGCAATATATCCCAGGTAAGAATGTTTCCTTCCCATCTCCTGCTAATGGCAGTTTTTTTAAAAAAAGCTCTGAGCCATGTAAGATCCACAGAGATCTTATTGGGGTTGGGACCGGTTAGGAGGCAAATCCTGATGCTTACAAGCTAAAGGCTGATTGAGTTTGAATTGTGAGGATTCATGCAATCTTCTCGGAATAATATGCAAATTATCAACATGCTTTCCCTTTGGCCTGGGTTTTTATTTTATATAATGACCCGGGGCGTGGCACAAAGGTAACACAGTCAGATAAGCAATAAGAGTCGCTTTATTACCTCCAGCTTTGCCCCCACTGTGCTGGTTACCTTCTGGCTGGAGAAGAACTCTCCCAGGAACAGCCTTTGACTGCAGAGAATTAAGTCCGAAACATGGTCAGCACAAACTGTAACTATAAATCCAGTCAAGCCAAACTGAGGTAATTAGTTTGGCAGGGCAGGAGCAGGAATTTCAGACTTGAAAGCACGGCAAAACTCACAGATAAGTCACGTGTCATGTCTGTTCCCAAAACATCTTGCTGCACTCAGCTTCCTCTTTTATATACTGTTCCCAGCTGCAGCTAATGAAGGGAATCAGGGCCCTGTCCTCCCCCGTAAGCCACGCAACCCACGTTACTCTCCGTTCATCCCTGCGTGCCCTAGGATGAAGAGGGGGTGGGCCTGGGTCTTCCTCTGAACTCCCTCTCATTCTCCCTCTCTCCTGCTCTGCCCAGCCAGACTTTGCCCTTCCCCAGTTTCTTCCACAGCCAACGGAGCCACACTCCCACTCCCTGTCAGATGTTTGTCTTCCTCCTCCAATTCAGACTCTGACGGGCATGACATTTTATTTTTTTTCATTTCCCAATTGATCTGACAGCCTTGGAATGATTTTTTTCAGGATCAGCCAGGAAAGGAGGGTGTAAACCAGGAATGTTCTTTCCACAGCTAGTTGGGTATGCAAGAACGTTAGTCTTTGTACAGAGGGAATTGTTCCAAGTACGAAGTTAATCTTTAGTGAGATTCATAGCCTTTGGGGCTGGTTGAGTCCGAACCAAGAATCCAGGAACTGTTCAGGTAGCGCCGGAGGATATAAGCTGTTCCAAGTAGGGTGGTTTTTTTTGTAGAATCATGGAATTCAAGTCTGATAAATTCAGAATTTCCAAATAGCGAGGTAGCCCTTTAGGTGTTGCTCTAAGGGCTCCAATCACAATTGGGATAACACACGATTATTTTTTCCAAAGTTGCTCAACTTCAATTTGTAAGTCCCGATACTTTGTGATTTTTTGCTTGCTACGTGTCTACAATCTGTGCATCACCAGGTATTGCAATGTCAATGAACCAACCCTTTTTCTTTTTAACTATTGTTGAAAATATTATTATTATGACAGAGACACAGCAAACGAGATAACTGTGCTGGGTTTCGTATCACAAATCACTATTTGAACACTTCCCAAGTGTTTAGGACTGTGATAAACACTTGGGAAGTGTTTTACTAGTGATTTGTGATACGAAACCCAGCATGGTTATCTCATTTGCTGTGTATACTGTCATAATAATAATATTTCATCATCATCATTTTTATTATTTTTATTATTATTTTTATATTATTATTATTTTTTATTATTATTTTTTATTATTATTTTTATTATTTTTATTATTATTTATTATTATTATTATTATTATTATTATTATTATTATTATTATTATTATTATTATTATTATTATTATTATTATTATTATTATTATTATTGGAGAAGGGATATTTCATCATGGTAGTGATCCAAAAAGCAGGATTAAACAATGTGGTTTGATTTTTAATTTAATTGTCAGCCTTTGTCAGCTTTATCATTTGAACTCCTTGTTTTTTTTGGTTCTCCAAACCAAAGATTTCTAAAAATGGTTGCATTTTCTTCTAAACTAAAGTCTGAAAAAAATACTCTGTTTTTATGACATTAGCACTTTATGGGGCAAGAGGGGGCAGAGACAGAATTCCACTCCCAAGAATTTCAGATATTAAAGCAATATCTGGACATGTCAATTCAAATTCAATTCAGATCTGACTTCGTAGGAATGAAGGAAAGAGCTGGTAAGCAGGATCAGATCAAATTAGCTTTTCAGAAGTCATCGTTAATTTCTTCTCTCTTTTGCCCCCCTTTTTCTTTTTGAACCTTTCAATTCCCTCCTAGTTCTCTTAACCCTGCTAGACATAATAAATGAATTCTGATTGAATTGGTGACACTCATTCTGAAAGGCAGAGACCAGCCTTGGACATCTCTTTTTCCTCTCTGGTCAACACCCCATAAAAAAGGAGAATTGCCACAAACCCTTTTTTGAACCCAGGTGCAAATAGAGCTGTGGATAGAAGCGCTCCTGGGGAGATGATGGAACTTAATGCACCACTTCCAGAGCATGCATGTGTATTTTTGGATGTTAACCCCTTTGCTTGGTTTGTCTTTGCAGGGATAAAGAGTTTGGTGTCCAAACAGAAAGCACCAGTTACTCATAGCCACAAGCAGGGCTTAGAATACATCTCGCCATTATTCTCCACCGTACAAGAAACATCTCAAGCGATCCAAGTAGAACTCCAAGGGCAGATTCCCAAATGGTTGAAAGGAAAGCTATTGAGGAACGGGCCAGGAAAGTTTGAGTTCGGACCAGATAAGTACGCTTATTTCAATTGCTATGGATGCTGCTGTCTGCTCTGCTAAGGATTAAAAAGCCAATAGATAATTTTATTCTGGTCTGCAGTCTTGATCAACTTTCTCCAGTCATGTACTTCAGTAATTTGACCCATCAGTTGTGTCTTAGGTAGAAAGAATCCTTGAGTACACATTTTCTTGATTTAAGGGAGATATAATGACAACGAAGGACATGGAGAAAGCTGATTTAGTAATAAACTTTTTTGAGGGGAGGGTTGCCTTCTTTAGAAATAACCCTTTTAACAATTCGAAAGTAACAGCTTTGCAAGAATTAGTCTTTAAAACCTGAGGTACACTTTGTGTGCACCTGTATACTGAAAGGGGCACTTTTTGTCAGCTAAGTGGATGCTTGGAACAGGTAGGGGTAAGCTTTGCACATGGCTTTGTCTTCCTCTAAGCCGGATTTGTCTTCTCCAAATGAAGGTACAACCACTGGTTTGATGGCATGGCACTCCTGCATAAGTTTGAAATTGAGGGTGGGGTGGTGAAATACAGCAGCAGGTTTCTCCGGAGTGATTGTTACCTGACCAATAGCAAGAACAACCGCATCATGATCACTGAATTTGGCACCTTGGCCATACCAGATCCTTGCAAGAACATTTTTGAGCGCTTCATGTCAAAGTTTGACTTGTCAAGTAAGTATCATTTTTGGATCAGTTTTTTTTTTTTTTTTGTAAGAAAAGGGGGGAGGGGGAAAACTTCTGGACAAAGTTGGTTTTCCAACTCTGTCCTTGGCAATTTCACAGAAATTGGCTTTAAGAAAAGGCACAGCAGAACAGACTAAGTCCATTTGTGACTACGTAGAAGTTCTAGTGACTCCGCGCCCAGTTCTGCCACTCCTCCTTCTACACTTTCAGTCTTTTGATCCTGGCAACTTAGTGACAATGGAAATGTTTTCTGTGTTGAATTTATGACAATCCAGTGAGGTGAATTTTGTATTGCAGAAAATACAGACAACTGCGTTGTGAATTTTGTGGTCATCAAAGGTGACTATTTTGTCAGCACAGAGACCAGTCAAATGCACAAAGTGGATCTAGACACACTTGAATCAAAGGAGAAGGTAAAGCAATGGAGCAGGCTACCTGGCATTGAGTTAGCTTACTACCTAAATCTGGATTGACAGGCAGTTTTTCAGGAGCTGTGGAGATACTGAGGATTTAATCTGGATCTTCTACAAATGTTGTCTCCAGGTTCATGAGTAGATACGCCCTTGTGGAACAGTTGCTGGGAAACCTAATTGGGAAAGAGTAGTTGCCCTCATCCTACTAGTCACGGCCATCCTGCAAAACAGTTTTTAGACTCAGAAAGAGGACCATGTTCCACAATGATTTGTTGGGATCAGCTTCCCCTACTCTGGTTCTGTCCAGATGCAATGACCTCTCAGCTGGTGTGGGAATTCTGAGAGCTTCAGTTCTATCTGGAAGGTGTCCAACTCAGGTAAGAAGACCTGCCTGCCGTCTTTATCCTTGCAGGTGAACTGGAGAAAATACGTTGCGGTGAATGGAGCCACAGCTCACCCCCACTATGATCCAGATGGAACAGTCTACAACATGGGCAACTCTTACGGGAAACATGGTAAGACAAACAGAAATATCTGACCAGCATTTTAATGTCTGGAATTAGATACTAATCTCAGGATATGGTTTTGACTTCATTGGTGAGTATGCCTCCTTTCTAACCAAACCAGGCCCTTCTTGGCTTTTCATGCCAAACTGACAGTTACTTAACATCAAAGATGATACAAGTATTTTTCCAATGAGTAGACGCATAGGCTTTGAGTCAGATGCTACAGCCCTTTTAACGGGATCAGAGGACCTGGAAAACCTGAAGCGACATCTGATGGCTCATATGTCTGAATTTTACACTGAAGGTGAAGTGGCTGTGGATTTCTCTGACAGTGCATGATCTCAGTGGTCTCCCCTTCCAAATCTTGGATGGGTGCTGCCCATACCCCAATTCCAAATTCAATTATTGCAGTTCCCAAGAGCCAGGCTTTCTCTCTTACAGGCTCCAACTATAACATCATCCGTGTTCCTCCCCAGACGTCTCAGCCGAGTGACTCCAGCCTGCAGGGCGCAGAGGTGTTGTGCACCATTCAGCCAGAGAACAGAATGAAGCCAGCCTATTATCACAGTTTTGGTGAGAGGACCATCCTCCTTTTGGCCATCACCATCTTTACTAGAAATGCCAGAAAGAGGCAGCTGGAGTTGCAAAAGTGAAATGGTGAAAAGTGGGCCAATAATTTGGAATGCCACTGATGTGATCTGTCACGCAACCTGAATAAAATCAAGTAGAACAGGAAACGTAATAGGAAATATTAAATTAATGAAATTCATTGCTCCAAGCCATGAATGATTTACCAGAGCAGTTCATATAAAAACAATGTAACATCTTTTGCTAGCTGGTGGCCATAACAAATTGAAATTGAAATCATGCCCTGAAAGATGCTTTAAAAACAATGTCAGTGAAACTATGAAGCAGAACAAAAAATTGTTGGCTCCTGGCTGTACCCCAATTGCTGGCCTTCCATTGGAAGCTAGAAGGGGGATTGTGTAAATGAAGTCTGGCAATTCCTTTTTTTGAAAAAAAATGATGATTAAAAAAAAGCACAGCAATTTCTAAGGAGGTGGTGTAGCAGCACCCTAAGGCATTACCTTCACCGAGTGTTAAATTGAATAATTTGAAATTACTGGCCGTTATGGTGAATAATCTGAAATTGTTTTGGCAACAAAGGATGGAGCTGGCAGGTAGAAAGATAAAGCAAGGTTGTTGTTGGAAAAGTCCACGTAATTAGATGGAAGAATCGGAATCAGCTCTTCACGAAAAGAAGTGGCCCAACTCTTCTTCTGTTTCTAGGAATGAGTGAAAACTACGTGATTTTTATTGAGCAGCCCGTCCAAATAAAGTTATGGGAAGTCATGACAGCCCGTTTTTCTGGGAAATGCTTTCTGGATGCACTGACTTGGGAGCCTCAGCTAAACACTCGCTTTTACGTCGTGAACAAGCACACGGGGCAGGTAGGTCGCCTGTTTGGTTGGACCCGGTAACTTCCTGATATGCCTTCTCTGGAGTCTGCAGGGCCGGGCAGACGAGACTGTTGCTCTTCTCATCCTGGGTGGTAGAAGGTATCAACGAGCAAACCAAAGTTTTCCCCAGATTATTTTGGGGGTGGCAGCTCCCAGAATGCCTCTATGCTATTGGCCAGAGTGGCTGAGAATGGTGGGGGAGTTGAGCTCCTGAGATCTTTGGAGAATGTCAGATTAGGAAAGATGACTTCTAAACTTTTTTGCTTTGCCCTCTGTTAAAATCCTTTCAAGAATCAGCCTGGTACATAAGGAAAGATTTTAAAGAAGTTGTGCCCAGGGCCGATTGTTTGGGTGTCCCCGAAGAGCAGGAATTCACCCCCACGCCTTCCCCTCTTGTCGCAGACCTTACCTGTGCAGTACCATAGCAAGGCCTTCTGCTACTTCCATCAAATCAACGCCTTTGAGGACCAGGGGTGCATTGTCCTGGATCTCTGCTGTTTCGATGATGGGAACGTTTTTGACATCTTCCGACTGCAGAACCTCCACAAGGCTGGAGAAGCCCTTGACCAGGTACCGCTGCTCTGCCCTCCCCTCCACCTTGTGGGCACTGAGAGGGAGCTTCATCTTGCAGGCCAGCTTGGTATCTCCCAGGGGTGCTCCAGTCCTCGACACGGGTGGGATTCTGAGGGGAAGGAACACAGGGAGGCGGAGAAGTTCTCTTCCCCGCTTGGCTGTCCTGCTCTTCATCTCTGTGGCGTGATCACAGAACGTGGATCTGTTTCTCTGTGCAATGGCTTTTTTCGTTGTCTTGGCAGACCTATAACCTGTTCCCAAAGCCATTTCCACGACGCTTTGTTCTCCCCATCACGGTGAGCTCCAAGGCGTCTGTGGGGCAGAACCTTAACCCTTTGTCCTACACATTGGCAGAAGCCGTGAAGGAGGCGGATGGGAAGGTAGGCAATTTGTGTCTGTGTCTCTGTGTGCGTAATTTAGAAAGAATGAAAGCATTCCATTTTTTCTTGTTATCCTTTGGAAATCTCACCCTCCTGCAACAGACTTGGCGGCTAGACTTGGGAAAAATAGTGGGAGTTCCATAAATGGGACCATTTTCCCCCAAAGACTAACTGAATGAAGCTGTGGAGAACTTGGATCGAAGGTATCGTGGGTTGAAGCTTAAACTCATCCAAAGAAGGCTCTTGATCTGGGACGCTCAAGAGCCTTGCGGCGAGGTAGAGCTCATTTCATACAAGAAAGTTAAGAACGTACACCCGAAGTTTGGAAGTCGATCCCTCTCTCCCTGCTCATGGTAAACTTGCTTGCTTCCAAGAGACTCGCCTCCCCACCTTATCAATTGCTCTTCAAACCGAGATTTTAAGGTTGTTCGGAGAGGTGGTGGTGGGTTAACTACCTTCATGCAAAGGTAAGTCAGCCACCGGGTGTGATTAGGTTGCAGAACTGAGCAGGGGTTGGATCAACGGCCTTGCCATCGCTCAGGTTTTGTGCCAGCGGTGCAAGGGATACGCAGAGCTGCAGGGAAGAGGTGGCATTTTCTAACAGAGAGAGAGAGAAAAAACACTCCCCTCTTTGCAAGATGCCGTTACTCCCAAGGAGGTGGAGATGGAACTGAAGGCCTGAAGGACCACGGCAGTAATTCTGCAATTCAACTAAAAAGGAAAGCCTTTTCAGAAAAAATAGCGTGTTGCCTCCAGAGGATGAGACCATCTAGGGGTAGTCCTTGACTTACAACCGTTCCTTTATCGACTGTTCAAAGTCACGACGATGCTGAAAAAAGTGACTTATGACCAATCCTTGCAATTATGACCATCGCAGCAATCCTCAGTCACATGATCAAAATTTGGATGCTTTATGGAGATTGCCGCATCTCCGGTCACGTGATTGTCATTTGTGACCTTCCCAGCCAGTTTCCAACAAACTCTGTCCGTATGGGGAGGCTTACTTAACAACCATGTGATTCACTTAAGAACTGCAGTGATTTGCTTAAGAACCGGGGTAAAAAAGGCCATAATATTGGGCATGGCTTACTTAATAACCACCTTAGCGATGGAAATTCTGGTCCTAATCCTGGTTGTAATTTGAGGACTACCTGTACGCTTCGAGTGGCAGGGCCCCAAAACAGAAAGTATTGGGTGCCAGGAAAGGCTCCTGGAGAAACTTTGCAAGTTCAAGTAGTAGATGGATAAGGATTCTACAACGTGATTGATTCCACACTGACTTTTCTAGATCTGGTGCACACCTGAAAGTCTGCACAACGAGGACCTCAAAGAAGCCGGAGGGCTGGAATTCCCTCAGATCAATTATGCACATTACTCTGGGAAAAAATATCGTTATTTCTATGGCTGCGGCTTCGGTCATGTCATTGGAGACTGCTTGATCAAGGTTGATACAGAAACCAAGGAGATGAAGGTGAGAAGGGCCCAGCGATGCTCTTCTGGTTGTTGTTACTGGTGTGGTGGGGATGGAATTCCACCTCGAAAGCTCCTGAGAAAAATACCCTTCTGTGCCCTTCGCTTTGTCCACCAGATTTGGCGCGAGAAAGGGATGTATCCTTCTGAGCCGATATTTGTGCCGGAACCGGATTCTTCAGGGACAGAAGACAAGGGAGTGATCCTCTCGGTGGTGCTCACCCCCAAGCAGGTAACTTAGGCCTCGTGGCAGAGGTCAAGGTCTACTCTTTGAATAGTCCTTTTCGATGGCTGAAAATGGATTTTTCTTGTGAACGCTGCAGGACATCTGGGGTTTCCAAATGCTGGGATTTTTTGGAGCATGTAAAAGCGAACATGATTTACTTTTCTTCTCTAGACCCCCAAAAGAGCAGAGGAAACAGATGCTTTGCACGGGGAGGCACCACTAATATATCCCTCTTTCTTTCAGAACGAAGGCAGCTTCCTTCTTGTTCTGGATGCACAGAATTTCACCGAACTGGGCCGCACTAAAATCCCTGTCCAGATCCCCTACGGCTTCCATGGTGGCTTTGTCCCCAACAAAAATGCCCCCTGCTGAGACAGCAGAGATTCGGGGACGTGCCCCGTGATATCCAAAATGCTGTGGACAAATTTCTTCTTCTAGATGTGCCTTAATTTCCTAGGCTACCCAATTGGGCTCTGCTTTGATGGACAGAGAAATAGCCGTTTTTCTCACCTAAGTCAAGTTTTCGAATGCAAAGCAAGACTTCATGATGTGATGCCTATTGATCAGTAGGAAGTGATAATAAATTAATCAGAATAGAGCTGGAAGGGACCTTGGAGGTCATCTATCCAGTCCAACCCCTGCTCAAGAAGGAGACCCTATATAATTTCATACAAGTGGCTGTCCAGTCTCTTTGTAAAAACCTCCAGTGATGAAGAACCCACAATTTCTGGAGGCAAGTTGTTCCACCGGATAATTGTTTTCCCTGTCAGGAAGTTTCTCCTTAATTCCAGGTTGCTTCTCTCCTTGAGTAGTTTCCATCCGCTGTTTCTTGTCCTGCCTTATTACTTATTGTGCTTATTACTCACATACTGCCCATATATACAAGCTTTTTTAAAAAAAAATTTAAAAGAGGCTTTGCTAAACATAGAACAGAATAAATTCTTAATTTTTCTATTAATTGGTTTAATTTACGATGGGATGTAGTCTGGATTCCCAGGAGGGAGAGACTGCATCCCAGATGGCAAAGAGGTAGCGGGGCTTGGAAAGTTTGGTGGAGGGTTAAAACAGCTCCTTCCTAGCGATTTCCAGAATTTATCTGCAGTTACGCAGATAGCTACTTTAGTCTGGCAAGAGCCTGTTTATAAGGGAAGAATAATAAAGGAACTCAACTCTTGAATAACTCCACGTGTCATTCTTGGCCCTTGTAGCCCAACTATCAGGTTTGAACTGGCGCAGAGCCCTTCAGACACTGTTGAGAAATCTTGGCAATCATATCAGATATTTTTTTTCCTCTTTGTACAGGGGGCATCTCAGTCCATTAACCCTTGGCTCAATACAAGCTGTAGCTGACTCACCCTTGAGGTCCCACCTTTGAGAAGTTCTTTGAGCCCATTTCTCTGCGAGAGTGGCCGTTCTTCATAATTGGGAGAATCCACCCCTTTCTCAATCCCCACTCTTGGGCTGACCATCTAAGGGGCAGAGAGCATGCAGAGGTCTTTCGCTTATCAAGGCTTCCCTGGCTCTGCCCACCACAGATAGGCGAGGCTTCTTACAAAGAACTCGAACCCAATTCCAACCAACAATCCCAATTCCTTCCCCCACCCCAGGAGGTGTCACAAGTAAGCGCCTCGATTTCACCTTCTCCCTTCCACGCTCAAGCTTTTGAGATGGACCAAAACAGCTGCTTATTCTCTTAACCAGGGCTGGGCTCAGGATAAGCAATAGAGCCAGGGGTCTCCAACCTTGGCAACTTCAAGACTTGTGGACTTCAACTCCCAGAATTCCTCAGCCAGCTTTGCTGGCTGAGGGATTCTGGGAGTTGAAGTCCACAAGTCTTGAAGTTGCCAAGATTGGAGACCGCTGCAACAGACGGTCCCGGCCACTTTCTCATCGCATCCAGAAACTACTAAGAGATCAAGGTGAGACATTGAAGATTGGGAAGCAGTTGCCAACCAGCACATGGGAAGCCCAAGTGAGGATCACTGAGGCTTCCCAACAGCATCAAACTCTCTGATCAGAAATGGCCTTGAAAGCATTGAAGAATATAAATGAATCATTGCAGAACAATGAGGACATCTGGAAGTTCCAAAGATGTTCTGATTAAGTTTGACACCTCAGAACAAGACTTACTTAAATGCACTTTCCCCTACAATTCTGTTCCTTCCCCAGCCCACTGCGTCCACCCAATGAGGGTTTGGAAACGAACACCCTTCTGTGTGGAAAATCTCTGGTGCCAAGAATGTCCTGGCACAGGCCAGGAATTCAGTCATAAGCTGAGTAGACTTCCTGATGGGAAGATCTATTGAACAGACTAGTAATAGTTCTCCTTCTTGGCAAGTGGAAGATGTGTTGTCTTCAACTCCCACAATCGGATCCTGGAATTCTGAACTCCGGGCGGCTCCCAATCGAAAGTTAACACAGCGCACAAAAAGCCCTATTAAAAACGATTAAAAACCCATTAACAATATTAAAACAACAAAAACAAAGGAGGCATCTTATCTTACCCAGTGTTTGCATTTACACTAATGGCAGAGGAAGGGAGCAAAGAGGGGAGGAAGGTGCCAGGGAAAGTAGGGGAGGGGTCCAAAGCCCTTCTTCGCTCTGTAAACTGATTGCGCTCTTGTCAGTTTCAGGCACTGCTTGTTAACTTGGCTGGGGCTTTGCAGGGAAGCTCAGATGCAGGACTGAAAAGCCCCGACAATATTGGACTTTGAATGCCACATACAAAAATAATAATAAAAAAAGAGGGCTTGTCCGCCTTGGCCGGACACCTGGTCACTCAAGCTAGCTCTCTCTTGCCCCTTTGGCAACCTGGCCTCTGCCCAGGGCTGGAGAGGTCCTGCGGGTGGGCCGAAAGCTCGCTGCAAACCCGCCCCCCCCCCGCCCACAAGGGAGGGAGGAGCAGCCATGCCAGCTGCAGGGAGGGCCGCCTTTCGCACCGGCTTCTCCCGGGCTCGTGCCAAAGCCCCGGGCATCCCCTGCCACGTGCTCGGCCCCGCCTCCTTTCCCAGGCCCAGGCAGAGGGGCGGGGCCGAGGCTTCGGAGCGTCTCTCTCTCTCTCTCTCTCCCACCCCCTCCGCCCTCCCTCCTCGCGCACGCGCGGTGGCGCCCGAAAAAGAGAGAGAGCGAGAGAGCGAGGGCCCGTTGCCATGGCGCCACGGGCCCGGGTCTCGCGCTGCGCGGCCTTCAGCGCCTCCCACCGGCTGCACAGGTGAGCGGGGGCGTTGTTTGGGGGTGGGCGGGGGTGGAGCGAGAGAGGAGGAAGAAAGGGCTCCTGAGCGCGTGCAGAGCGCCAGGGACCTCCGGCCGGCCGGGAAGGGCGTTCCCGTGTGTGTGTGTGTGTGTGTGTGTGTGTGTGTGTGTTGGTGGGTGGGCGCAGATGGCACAGCGGCCATGGTATCTTTCCCCCCACCTCCAAAAACTTGGGGTGGCTGTTCTTATGCCTGTTTTTTTTAAAGAATTGGGAACCCCCCTCCCTCCCTCCCTTCTCCCCTCCCCCAGGCGGCTCAGCGCAGCCCTTGAACCCCGTAAAGGGAGGAGCAGCCCTGCCCACTAGGCACCCCGACCCTCTGCCCCACCCACAAGCCCCCATGCTTGCAGAAGAGCAGGCAGGAAGGGCCCGGTGCTGCCCCCGCCCAGGTTTCTTTATGCAATCCGAAAGTGGGAAGGGACCTTGGAGGTCATCTAGTCTGTCCTCCCCGCCAGGGCAGGGTCCCTCTGAGCATTCCAGGTCAAGGGCTGGGCCACCTGGGCTCGAACCCCTCCCTCTCCTCCATCAGCAGTCTTCAAACAGGCAGGGTGTGCCCCCCCGCACCTCCAGCTCCAGGTCAGGAAATCCCTCCTTATCTGCCTTGGGATCTCCCTGGGCTTATGCTTCCTCGTGCAGGGATCCGGTCCTGCCTTGGGACCCTCTGGAAAGCCAGCCCAGCTCCCTCTTCCGCCCCTCTGGCTTGCTTTGGGCCCCTCTGTGGGGTCTCTGGGTTGGGGGTCCCCGCTGATGAAGCTCAGCCGGTCCAGTGGGTGAAGCCCAGCCAGGGACAGTGCTGTGGAGTGTCCACCCTTCCAAGGTGATCCAGACCATTGTACCAGGCGTGGCTACCATTGTTAAGACCCCGGGGTCTCCAACCTTGGCAGCTTCATGACTGGTGGACTTCAACTCCCAGAATTCGTCAGCCAGCATGTGTTGGCTGAGGGAGTTGAAGTCCACCAGTCGTAAAGTTGCCAAGGTTGGAGACCCCTGGTTATGAATAGAATAGAATAGAATAGAATAGAATAGAATAGAATAGAATAGAATAGAATAGAATAGAATAGAATAGAATAGAATAGAATAACAGAGTTGGAAGATAGAATAGGAGAGAATAGAATAGAATAGGAGATAATAGAATAGAATAGTTGAGTCAAATAGAATAGTTGAGTAGAATAGAGAATAGAGAATGGAATAGAATAGAATAGAGTAGAATAACAGAGTTGGAAGATAGAATAGAAGAGAATAGGAGATAATAGAATAGAATAGAGTAGGAGAGAATAGAGTAGAATAGAATAGAATAGAAGTAGAATAGAATAGAATAGAATAGAAAGGAGAGAATAGGAGAGAATAGAATAGAGTAGAGTAGAATAGAATAGTTGAGTAGAATAGAGAATAGAATAAGAATAGAATAGAATAGAATAGAATAGAATAGAATAGAGTAAGAGTTGGAAGGGACCTTGGAGATCTTCTAGTCCAACCCCCTGCTTAGGCAGAAAACCCTATACCATTTCAGACTACAATTCTTCCTTCCGCCTTCTCTGCAGCCCATTCCTGAGCGATGAAGAAAACCGGAAACTTTTTGGGAAATGTAACAACCCCAATGGCCATGGCCACAACTATAAAGGTGAGAAGGGAGCGCCTCCGTCTCTAAAACCAAGAGAAACAGGGTGTGTGTGTGTGGGGGGGGGGGAACCTGATGCCCCATCATCCACAGAGTGATGAACCTTTGGGAGGAAAGCTCACTCACCCTATGAAAACTGCATCCCTGGGACAGACTTCATGTGTGCATGAATGTGCAATTATTCATTTTGCACACCCGCTGAAGCCCACTAGCTTTTATCCATTGCTGTCAAAACACCATCAGTAATGAATGGCATATGGCAAATTGCAACCATTGCCAATTAATTGCTAGAAGGGTTACCTGAACAATTTTGTTATGTTGGCTAGTTAATTGTCTGTGGAGATGCTCAGTCCTCCAGGTCACGGTTGTCCCAAAGGTGCTTTTTTCAGGAGGCAACTGGACTTTCTGGTTTTTCTTTTGAAGACGTTTCGCTTCTCATCCCAGAAGCTTCTTCAGCTCTGAGTGGGTGGTGGGGAAGGGAAGGATTTATACTCCTTGCAGATAGTTGGTCATTTGTATCCTTTTAATCGTATTTATGATGATGAATATGACGATCATGTGATCACTTTTTGTGATTTTCTGATAAGCAAAGTCAATAGGGAAGCCGGATTTATTTTATAACTGTGCCACTAACTTAACAGTTGCGATGATTCACAACATCTCTGGCAAGAAAAGGCGTAAAATGAGGCAACAGAAATTTTGCTATCACTTGTGGTCGTAAGTCGAGAACTACCCGTGTAATGGAAAACAGGAAGCTTTGTTAAATTCCTGGCGGAAGTTATCCATCTGGTGTATTAATGTATTTATCTCCTTTGCTGATTATCTTAATGTGAAATCAACATCGCAATCTGATATTTCCTTCTTGCTCCTTTTCATTTCTTCTAGTGGAAGTGACTGTGCAAGGAGAGGTAAGTGATTTTGTTCAGATTTTAAACATTTGTATTTTCTTTCTATTTTTCCCCCAATAAGTTTATTAAGGATTATACAAGTGAAATGCATACATTTACAGAATAAAGAAATAACGTTTTAATTTTTTTATATTAAAGTGCAGAAAAAGAAACAAATAGATAAATCTGCCTCTTTCACTCCCCAGCAAGTTTAATTAATAGTAACAGCTTAACACTAGCTTTTCAAATATGGCCAAAAATCTCTTCATTCCATATCTCACTCCACTTCCTATAAACTCATCTCTAGATCCTTATCTTTTCTCTATTAAACAGCAAAAGGGTTATCAGAAATAACAAATAATTACCAATCATAGCTATTACACACACTCTTGAATCTTTCCTTTTGCATTTTCTTTTCTAGATCAATCCTCTTACAGGGATGGTGATCAACCTGACAGACCTCAAAGCCTACATGGAGGTAAGGGAGCTCTTTTCATCCCAGGGGTTGCCAGCAGAGATGAGCCCTGCGTGTGAATTTAATGGGTCTTGGCCAAGCAGTTGGGGAATCCACTGTAGGAATTGAGGCACACCAGGAAGTCCGGAGTGCGGCTTGACAACTTTAGCTTCTTCCTACGTGTGGATAGAGGACAAGAAGGGGAGATCATAACCCTCCCAATGAAAGCGGCAAGATAGATTGTTTTCTTGCCTCTTAAGATCTCACTGGTGGATGTAGAGGGGGAATTTTTTTACCCAAGTAGGAAACACTCAAGAAAAGGCTACAGGTTGATTTCACTTCCCTGCAAAAATGCCGGAGGAGCTCTTGACTCGTGCCGTCAAATATTTATCTGCTGCGCGAGGCAGGTCGCCCAACGAGTCTGATTAACTTTGCAGTGAGTGTCTTTCAAGGAGCTAAATGCCTCCCATCTCTGCCTTGTAGCAAGCAATAACGGAACCTCTGGATCACAAGAATCTGGATAAAGACGTCCCCTACTTTGCAGGGGTTGTCAGGTAGGTAAATTCTCTATTCCCAGGCCTGTTTTCTGATCTTGAACTTGGGATACAGAGTGATTTTGAGTTGTTGTTTTTTTTTCTTCTCTTACAGGACCCTGAATTGCCTAAATTATTCAGGGACATTTAAAGTAACATCAGGAGTGTGTGTGTTGGGGGGAAGCTTGTAAACTAGGATTGCTCTCATCCCCACCACCCCTACCCCCAGAAAGACTCCCTGCTAGATAAGGGGATTTCCCCTGCCAGTGGCAAGGAGGTCTAGAAACTTGTTTTTGTTTTTGTTTTTCCAAAATCAATGTTCTGCACTGTCGGGGGAAATCAAAACTGATGTGTGTGCTTCGTTCTGCCGGTTCAGCCATTCCCAACCTAAGGATCTTGGAAGGTGTTTTGAAGCTAGGATTTAGAATTCCAGCCACCTCAGCACACTCAACTGTGCAGGAATCTGAGGAAGGAAACACCATAGCTCCAGAAGGAGGTTTTCCCCTCTGGTGCAGCCACGGTGCAGGTGATAAAAAAAAAATATATATCACTAACAAGACAACGCAATTAATTCTCAAGAGTTTTTCCCTGTCTCTCCAGTACTACTGAAAACGTTGCTGTGTTCATCTGGGACAGCCTCCAGAAGTGCCTTCCTACCGGAGCCCTTTATAAGGTCAAAGTGCACGAAACCGAGAAGAACGTGGTGGTTTACAAGGGAGAGGGGGCGCCTTCCGAGAAGTTGGGGTGAGCTTGGGGTGGCCATTGTGCCGTGATTGAACAGCTCCAACTCGGCCAGTCTGTCGATCCTCCATCCATCCCCCACATCCACGTATTGTTGGACTTGTGAGTGTAAATGTTGATCTGTTTGCTAAAGCATCACGGGCCTGAGTTGATACGAAACAGATGTTTTATGCAGCTGGGTGGCATCAAACCTCCCTGCCCTGCAAGCATTCCAGCGCGATCCGAGAGTTAAGCAAAACAGCGATTCCTCCTCCATTACTGTCTTGTTCCCGTTTCAAGAGAAAGTCTTGGCTTTTTCTCCAGGATGAATGTAAATCCCAAAATCCAGGGCTTTCTTTTTTTTTTTTTTGAATACAGGAGGGACTTTGCCTGGTTCCAGGCAGCTTGCAGGAAGTCCTCGGCCTCCGGCCACGACGGAGCCCAACATTTCTGTTGTTAGGTGAGATGGCTTGTGAAGTGAATTTTGCCCCATTTTACAATCTTTCTTGCCACAGTTGGTAAGTGAATCGCTGTAGTTGTTACATTAGTAACCCGGTTGTTAAGTGAATCTGGCTTCCCCATGGACTTTGCTGGTCCAGATGGTCACAAGAGGAGATCACGTGACCCCAGGACTCTGCAACCGTCATAAATATGAGTCAGAGGCCACGTGTCTGCATTTTGGTCATAAGCGTGAAAAACTCAATTTTTTTCAGCGCCGTTGTAACTTTCAGAAGTCACATTTTTTCAGTGCCATTGTAACTTTGGTCACTAAATGAACTGCTGTAAGTCAAGGACTTCCTGTATATTTCCCTTTCTTGACTACCTAGTTTTTTTTAAAAAAAAAAACTGGAGAGGTGGGGAATTTATTTGCTGTGTAATTGAGCCAATTACTATAGTTAATCTCATTCCCGTACTCTTTTTTTTTTTAATACAAGTTATCGTGGCTGTTCAGTGGCTAAGCCATGCCCCATTTTTTGTGAGCCCGTGGACCACAGCATACCGGCCCCCTGCCCTCCTTCTCCACTGTCTCCTGGAATTTGGCCAGATTCATGGTCATGGTGTCAATGACACACTCTGCCCTCCTCATCCTCCCTCGTCCCGTTCTCCTTGTGACTTCCCTCTTTCCCAAGATGGCGGTCTCATTTCATGCAAGAATATTAGTTTCAAAGTTCCGGCTCTCGGTTTTCCCACAAACCCAGTAAACATCCCTCAACAAGTCCCCCCTTGTTTCATCTTGGGCTCGTCTGGATGTCCTGATTTTACCCCATTTTTAAAAAGGACATCCTCAACTTCTTAGATTACATATCCAGGTGATTTTTTTGGGGAAGCAGTAGGAAGATGTCTGCCTGCTGCCTTCTGCCTTCTGGATTTTTATTTTTATTTTTAACTTCTAATCTAGGCAACAATCCTTGGACTTCCTGGCAGTGGCTCATCAAAGTGCCAGCCAGGGCTGACTAATTTTGGGAGGAAGGGGGTGCAAAGAGTCACCATTGACCTGACGCAGCCCCCTTCAGAAGAGAATGGTCGAATATGTAAGCTCTCCCTAATCAAGTGTTGTATAAACATTATGGGTGAATGTGATTTCCGCTGGGGTGTAATTTCCCTTGGTCAGTTGTCATTAAAGGCCTGAATTTTGCACCTAAATTTTGAACTGTTTTCTTTTAGACAAAGCAGGAGTATCTACTTACAGATGTGACGGCCAGGATTTTAGATCAGCCTTCCTCAAAACCCATCACTCCATTCGCCAAAAAGGCTGGGAGGATTATCAGTATTGTACATATATTGTTCCATGGTGAAACGTTCTGTTTTAAGTGTTGGGGTCATTAACTTAGGAGCCCTGGCCCCAAGTGCCGCTGCTACCCCTGGTGCTTCCAGCGTCCCCTCTAGTTCCTCCTCCAGGCCCTGTTACTTCTCCAGCTTCTCACCCTCTTCCTTCTTGACCATGCTGTCAATCAGCATCACTACACCTGTCCCCACCACTGACATCTGACCCTTGCCTACGCCCACGATATCTGGTTGGTGGATCTGGATCTGGGATTCCTACAGGACTCTAATCCTCTTACACTCCGCAATATCCTGTGGGGTCTGGGCTTAAGAGGGTCTGAGCTCATATACCGTGCAGGTACCCATGTCCTCACTGCCCCCCCTCCCTCAAAAACCATCACAGATGACCAGCTCTTTCCCATTACACTTGTCAGTTACGGGGGAATTCTTTGAGTGGTCAAGGCAGCAGCCTTGCATGCACAAGTCCAGTCCTGCCCTGTTCACGATGGCTTCCGAGCGGCCTTTCCATACACTCTGCTTGTCCTTCTGCCGAAGCTGCTGCTGCTTTCACTTTTACTTTTTCTACTTTTTACTTTTACTTTTTCTACTTTTTACTTTTACTTTTTCTACTTTTTACTTTTACCTTTTACCTTTACCTTTTACCTTTTACTTTTACCTTTTACCTTTTACTTTTACTTTACTCTACTCTACTTTAGTTTACTTTACTGTCATTGTATCTAGTACAACGAAATTAAATACCATCTTCAGGGTACATTATGACTATGAAAATAAACACACACATACACATCCTTCACATTCTACACATTGAATTGAAAACCCCTGATATCGCATTAATGTTGCACTATACAGTAGAATTCAATAGAGTTACTGCCCTGGGATAGAAGCTGTTTTTCAGCCTATTTGTCCTTGTTTTTATTATTATCTTGTACCGTCTGCCAGATGGTAATAATTTTAAAAAAAAGGGGGGTGGTTCCCAGGATGAGATGGATCTTTGAGGATGTTTTGAACTTTCTTAAGGCAGCGGGAGCTATAAGGCTCTTCCAAAGAGGGGAGAGGGCAACCCATGATCCTCTGGGCAATGATGTTCACCCTCTGGAGCGCTTTCCTATCTGCCCCTGTGCAATTGGCAAACCAGACAGAGGTGCAGTAAGTTAAGATACTCTCTACAGTGCAGCGGTAGAAGCTCACCAGCAGTTTTCCATTCAGTTGTTGTTTTCTGAGAAGCCTCAGGTGGTATAATCTCTGCTGGGCCCTTTTGACCAGGGCTGCAATGTGAGCCCCCAGGTCAGGTCCTCTTTTAGGGTAACACCTGGCCACTTGCTCCCCTCAGTCTCCACTGATAAGCCAGGGCTGGATGTCGGATCTGTTCCTTCTATAGTCCACTACAAGCTCCTTGGTCTTCTTGGTGTTGAGGACCAAGTTATCGTCTCCACACCACGAAAGCAACCCTTGGTCCACCTCATCTCGGTAGGCAGACTCATTCACCCCCCCAAGATGTGGGGCTGACGGAGTAATTTCCCCCTCCTCTGGCGTGAGAAGATCAGCCACACAGCCAAATGGGAGACCAGAGTTGTTTTTATGGGCGGATAAGCAAGCGGGGTCAGTTTTGCTTTGTAAAATCATTTTATTGTGTATGCTTTACAAGGGGGCAAAAAATAAATAAATTGCCCTTCGCTTCATTCCGTTTAGGCTGAGATGGAACAAAATCTCATTAGCACGGTACAAAGAAGGAGCGGGTCAGCCTCCTAGCGTTGGACAATGGTTATCAACATGAAAGGAAGGCAGGACACGGGGCGCGTATGTGTGCGCATGGCTGTCTGTGTAATAAGGCAGAGCTGTGTGGCTAAACAATGCGTTAGGGGAGTAAATCTGGGGAAGTGGCCTTTTGGCCTTAAGCTCCCTCCTGTCCCCTTCACCCCCATGCCCAGTCTAGAGAAAAGAAGGACCAGGGGTGACAGGATAGCAGTATTCCAATATTTGAGGGGCTGCCACAGAAAAGAGGAAGGGGCCAACTTATTTCCCAAGGCAGGACAAGAAACGATGGATGGAAACTAATCGAGGAGCGATGCGACCTGGGAATAAGGAGAAATTGCCTGATAGAACCCTTAACCTCTGGAACAGCTTGTCTAGACGTTGTGGGTGCTCCATCAACTGGAGGTTTGGAGACTGGACAGCCACTGAAATGGTATAGGGTCTCCTGCTTGAGTCAGGGGTTGGACTAGAAGACCTCCAAGGACCCTTCCAGCTCTGTTCTGATTGTTTGATCGATTGACTGCCCAACTCCTTTTGGAATTCATAAGTTCCATTGCCCTTAACATGGTTGGTGTTCGGTTTTGTTTATCCAACACCCATCAGCAAAAACTCCGGCCCATCAAGCTATCATGCTAATAATCCTGGCATTATAAGACCGTCCAGTTAAATGTGTGGGACAGGCGTCTTACCGAAGGTTTGTGACAGAATTTTACAACGATGAGGGGTATTTCGCCTCCCCTCGCCCCGTGCTTTGCAACCTACTAGGTCCCGGTGCTCTGCACCTAGCCATCGAGCATGAGCCATGATACATGTACAGATGCGTGTTAGCAAAAGCGGCTATTGAAGTTCCTTGAAGCCGTTAACTTCAACTTGGCGGGGTCTTCTTGTGGGGGGCGGGGGTGCCAGTCTGTCAGACAGAAAAGACTTCATCAGTGATTAATAGACAGATAGAGATAAAAGCACATTTACGCCCCATTCAAAAGCCGAGAAAGAAACTGACAAGGTCACATCATCTCCAGCAACCAACACCTAGATAAGCGGGGATGAACTCTGGACAAAGGGAAAGATACGGTATGCAAAGAACTACCGAGGACGAAAAGCGAACACCTACCAAAACGGGCAGGGTAAGCTACCATATATGAACAGAGCAAATTGTGAATTTCGTTGTACACTGTATGTGCGTACAATGACAATAAAGAATTCAATTCAACCCCCCACACTTCCTTGCACGGATGAGGCTACCTAATCAGGTAATGAAACATCTGCAAAGAAAACAATCCAGACCGCCTCAAGAACTCCAAAGAACGCTTACAAATACTCCGGGATTCTCACCTGTGCTCCCTGTCTGTCATTGGCAAGGGGAGGTGGGTTACTTGCCCTTAAAAACAACGAAGTTTTTTTCTGATTCGTAGATCTTCACTTTATAGAGACACCCCGCGGGAAGGATTTTTTCCATGCTGTTCCAGATGTACACGGCCAGGTTTTCCGTCGAGCTGAAGAAGAGCAGACGGAGGGAGGAGAAAAGGGGGCTCAGAAGCTATTCAGTTGCTCTATGCCCCCCCCGCCCCGCCCCGGTTGCTTTTGGCTACTCTTTGGCCAGGGGGATCAGGTCCACTATGCCCAAAGATGGCATCCCGTGGGTGTGAGCGATTTGCTACCACTTGTGGCCTGTAGGCCGCCGGCCCTTCCCACAGCCAAATCAGGAGGAGGAGGAGGAGGAGGAGGTGGTGGTGGTAGGAGCCAGGGTCAGCATCAAGGGGGAAACTCCAGGTGGGAAGAGGGAATGGAACTGACACAGAGAGAGACAGAGGTGGAACCTGGGCCGTTTGTCAGCCCTCAGATGGAGAGTCAACAGCCCCCAAGTCTGGAGGTGGCTGATGAGGAAGAGGAGGAACAGCCAGGCCCAGTGCTTGATGCGTGGATGTGCAGAAGGCAGAGGAGAGGAGAGCAGTGGAAATCTATGGGCCGGGCCTTGGGACGGAAGAGTCACCGCTGCTGTGAAGCCCCACCCTACCTCTGGGGATAAAAGGCAGGGGTGGAGGTGAATAGGTGTGGCAGACAACTATTCATCTTCTGGCCGAGGGAGCCTGAGAGAGAAACTTTTTGCTGGGGCTCTTAAAGGAATTGTTGAGTTCACTTTAGAGGGTTTGTTGTGCTTGGAGATTTGATGACCCAAAGGGGCGTGGGCACAAAAGCAACTAAGTCACAAAAGCAGGTAAAGTCCCTTTAATTCCTCCAACTTGGCCCCCAATGTCCAGTTGTCATCGGCTGGAGAAAAAAAATTCCCCAAGAACAGCTTTTAAAGGGAAGAAATTCAGTCTGAACCCCAAAGTACATCTAAATTATAAATAAAAACCAACACAAACCACGCTGCAGCAATGAACGAGGCAGGGCAGGATAAGGGATTGCAGAAGTCAAAAGATAACAAAACACACACAGTTGGGAGGACGGCAGAACCCAGATAAGACATGACAAACAAAGATAATGCACGCTTTGGCTTCCAGCAAGGCGCTGTGCGCAAACGCCCTTTATATCCTGCTTTCCCAGCTGCAGCTAATGAAGGGAATGAGGGCCCTTTCCTCACCCGTAACCCACGTTGCTCCCTTCTCTGTTCCTCCCCGCGTGCCCTAGGATGAAGAGGGGGTGACCCTGGGTCTTCCTCTGTGCCCTTCCCCGGTTTCCTCCACAGCCACTGGAGCCACACTCCCACTTCCTGTCAGCTGTTCCTCCTCGGAGTCAGACTCCAACAGGGGCAGGACAGAAGAGCTGGGTCGGAACCACACTCCATCTTTTCCCAGCTACTACCTTGTAGCATTGGCAAAATAGTCCACATCCACGTCCAGGTTCTTGTGATCAAGAGGCTCGAAGATGGCCGTCTGAGGACAAAAGCATAAAAAAGTGGCCTTTTGTTTTCCCCAAGGTGCACATTTTCCACGTTCAAGAGGCATTAAGTGCTAAAAATAATACAGGTGAGATAAAAATAAAGAAATTGGTGCCCGGAACATTAATTCAGATAGTCCTCGACCCCAGTGGAGCCCCACCCAAAAAATTTCTGTTGTCAAGTGAGACATTTGTTAAGTGAGAGTTTGCCCCCTTTTACGACCTCTCTTGCCACAGTCGTTAAGTGAATCACTGCAGTGAGGAACCCCATTGTTAAGTGAATCTGGCTTGTCAGAAGGACGCAAAAGGGGATCCCGTGACCCAGGAAAACAGCAACGGTCCTAACTATGAACAAGCGGCCAAGCGTCTGAATCGTGTGACGATGGGGATACTGCAATGGTCGTAACTCTGGAAAAACGGTCACAAGTCACTTTTTACGGTGCCGTTAACTTTGGATAGTCACTAAATGAACTGCTGTAAGTCAAGGACTATCTGGAGATGGGGAAAGGAGAAATACAAAAGCCTGCCTGTCGGATTCATGTTTTGCTTGTCGATTTTCCCCCAAACCAACTCTTTTTAAAGCCTGTTTCTCCCCCCCAGGAAATCATAGATCATAGAATAATAAGAGTTGGAAGAGACCTTGGAGGTCATCTAGTCCAACCCCCTGCTCGAGCAGGAGAGTCTGTTCCAAATATTATAAAACAGATGCTCCTGCACCCAGGGGAACCCCTGTCCCCGCCTGTCCCACCTTAGCAAACGCTTCCGACAGAAGCGCGCAAACAGAGATTTCGTTCCGGCACCGAATCATGTTAGTGTAAGCGGTTAAAGCGCCAGGCTAGAAAGTGGGAGGTCCCGAGTTCAAGTCCTGCCCCAACCCATGAAAGCCAGCTGGCTGACTTCGGGCCAGTCCCCCCTCCCCCCTCAACCCAACCCACCTCACAAGATGGTTGTGGTGGGGAAAAATAAGAGGACGAAGGCACGTTGGATACGTTCGCTGGGTAAATATAATAATAATAATTTGTAAATATAATATTAATAAATGCGGGATACAAATGAAAGTTACCTCCATGTATTCCTGCAGCTTGCAAATGTTCATCAACATGCCACTGATGGGGTCAATCTGCAGGGGAAAACGGTCTTTTTAACAGAAAGAAAAAGGTCCACGGGGAAACCAAAATGCACAACCCCGAAGTAACTGGAAAGGGAGCGTCTCTCGGAGGCCGTGAGCCACCCCGCGGGGTGTGTGCCTTCTCCCCAACTCTCTTCCATCTTTATCCCCACTTCCCCTTGGAGCATTTAAAGTCCTCGTTATGCGTGGGGAAAGAAGCTCCTTTCTCCCACTTTGGCTGGCTTTTTTAAAAAAATTTCCCCTAATGGGAAAAAGTAGACTTGCAAAGAACTTCCTTTGCTGTGATGATGATGATCCCACCCACAGGGAGCATCCGAAAGAGAGCGCGTGGCAGAACCACCATAGTTGCCGCCACGTACCACTAGATGCCAGTTCTTAGTGGGGGGGCGGGAAGAAAATTTCCTCGGTGGGGGAAAGGCATCACGTGGCGAAAAGGCTGCGGCTGGAAAATCGAATGAAGCGGCCCAAGGATGTCAACAAAGGGGCTGAACCGGAGGATGCTGAGGCCAATCCCATGAGAGATGGAGTCCTGCCCAGCTGCTGCCCATCCTTAAGAAATAGAAGACCTCTACTCACCTTTCCACGTATAGTGACCGTCACTGTGTGGCAGAGGAAGGAAGAGAAAAGAAAATACGTGTCAGTTGTTAGCTGCAATCCTGGTTTTGCACCTCAAGGGGGAAGCAGAACGTCGAAGAAGCCAGGCGGTGGCAAGAGATGGAAGAGAGGAATTGCCGCGTTCCCAAACCAGACCTGTCTCCCTCCCCCCCCCACGCAGCTCCCCATCAGGGAAATGGGTTCAGGGATTCATGCCCCCAAAGGCCAAGCTGTCCTCTGCTCCGGTCCTCAACCGTGTCCAGCACCTTGGTAGTTGTGTCCGTGGGTGTGATTGCATTTCCCAAAGGTGATCACGTTTTCATCTTTGCTCAGATGTTTGCTGAAAGACAGTGAGGAGGAGAGGAGGAGAAAGAATTAACTGAGGAAGAGAAGCCAAGCCGCGTTTCAGTAGAAAGAGGGAAGCCAGAGAGGTTTTTTTTTTATTTCTACAAGACGCAACTTGGACTCCCTGGTTCGTCTTTGAAGACATTTCGCTTCTCATCCAAGAAGCTTCTTCAGCTCTGGCTGGATGGTGGAGAAGGATTTCTCCTTGCAGACAGCTGGTCATTTGCATTTTTTTTAGAGAGTGGTTGAGGCCACTTGGAGGTTGGTCTATGTCCACAGGATCATCTAAGTGGTGCAAATGGGTGTGGAGCCTTCTTGGAATTGTTGAAAGAACTGTGTTGTGGAGTGGAGATAGATGGATCCCTCCCCCTCTGTTGAGGGTCCTCCAAGTGGCCTCAGTGGCTCTCTAAAAGGATGCAAATGACCAGCTGTCTGCAAGGAGCATAACTCCTTCCCTTCCCCACCATCCAGTCGGAGCTGAAGAAGCTTCTTGGATGAGAAGAGAATCACCTTCAAAGAAAAAACAAGGAAGTCCAGTTGCCTCTTGAAACAAAAGCACCTTTGGGACAACCAGGACCTGGAGGGTGGAGGATCTCCATAGACAATTAGAAAGAGGGAAGGTATCTTTGCAGTGAGAGATCTAATCCTGGCAGCTGACCCCAAAGCCAAGCCAGTAATACTTTTAAGTACTGAAGATGATCCCTTTCTGGAAATGTCATTGACCGGCGGGTGGACAGAAGAACGTAGGGTTTCAGATTCACCCAGTGTTTCTTCAACAACTTGGCTGGACTTCAACTCCCCAGAATTCCCTGGCCAGTTGAAGCCCACACATCTTAGAATTGCTCAGGTGGAGAAACACTGACCTACTGGGATACTTGCAAGGGTCTCTGTGGACATTTGAAATAAATAAATAAAAAAGATTTGGAATTGAGGAGGGGGATAAAGAGCTCACCTTAGATCAGTGCTCTCCAACCTTGGCCGCTCGAAGGCTTGCGGATTTCAACTCCCAGAATTCCTCAGCCAGTTTGCTTCAAGTCTTCAAGTGGCCAAGGTTGGAGAACCCTGCCTTAGAGACCTTCTTGCAAGTTGCGTATTAAGTTTCCCCGTAGCTTATTTCCTTTCAGGTGTTTGGGATCTCCCCATCTAGTTTTATTTCCTCGCTCAGTTAATCTGAACGGTCCTACTTTGCAAATAGTTTATGTCCTTCTCTATTATAGGTGAAGACTGGTTGGATAACACTACTGCGAGCTGGATCTCTCATCCTACCTGTGCCCCTATGAGGTATATTTTATATATCTTTTCTAATCTAGAAAAGATTCTGGACAGGCCTGTTCATCTGAAAACTCTTTCCAGAAGTCTCTCTGTTCTTCCAGATTTCTCCTGCTTGGGAGTTGTCTTCTGAATAGGGTGAGCCTCTCTCTCTCTCTCCCTCTCTGTTAAACTTTAGTTGGGATTGTCTTGCATTTTCCTTCATTGGACAAATATTCCTTATTTCTTCCCACCCAAGAGGCTACTATCTTTTTATTACTGGTCCCAGCTCCTGTGCCCTTAATAGCAAGCACGAACCGACGAACATACATATTTCCTTGCCCTTTAAAGACAGCATCATTTGGCAACGGTTCCTCAGTTTCATGCTGACTTAGAGGTAGCTCTTCCTTTCTTTTGCCTTCTTTCTGCTTTTTCTTAAAGCTCTCTCTGCACATAATGTTCCGTTCAAGGTATTTTATAGGCATGACTCGTAGAGCAGAGGTGCCCACAATGTCAGGACGGCTGGCTGGGGAATTCTGGGAATTGAAGTCTACAGGTCTTTGTAGCCAATGTTGGAAACACCTGCCATAATACGTTCTGGCTGGGGGGGAATTCTAGAGATTGAAGTCCACGGTCTTCAAGCGGCCAAGGTTGGACATCCCTGCCCAAGAGAATTTATTCCTTTCATTGACTTTCTTCCTCCCTCTTGACTTTGCTCATTGACTATATCAGTCAACGTATTCAGTCCTAATTTGATTGTTTCTAATTTACTGACTTAAGTCACTATTGGGTGGGTTTGCATAGCAACCCAAGTCAGAAAACTTTCATTCACCAGTCACAACATCTAGGCTTGTACAACATTGTCAGCCAAATCCCAACAAACACATGGTCTTGAATGTTCTGCCCCAATTGGAAAACCACCAATTTTGTCCATGGAGCAAACTGCTGATGATTGAGGCATGACTCTTAACCATCTGCACGAAGCGTGTGGAGGAAAAAATGGATTATTTTTTTGAATGTATACGGGCTCCTATCTCAAGCACAGGACACCACGAGACTACGGTGACTGACAAAGTTTTAAAAGAGCATAAGCACAACACAACAGAATCACAAATGGCATAAATAAGTAACAGCACATTCTCAACAGTTAATCAGCCAAACGATGGACCCACCTACACTATCAAGATCCCCATCAGGCTTGATTACAAAACCAGGTCTTTAGGCTGGTTAATTTCATTGCTCCAAACCCACGTATCTCATCTCCCTTTAAAGACTAAGTCACAACTTCAGGACTGAAATGAATTGAATACATTGGCATACACCATAATCCATCGAAAGGTTCATCAGCCTATAAAGTACCAGAAGAAGACCCTTGGTTTCACGTAGATGTGCTGTAGCCCTCTCAGGAACTGGAGGAGAAAGGCAAGGGGTAAGAATGGGACATAAAACCCATCCGCTTTTACGAAATGAATGTCACAAGTGGACCTCTTCTCCGAAGTTTGTGAAGGAGATAGTTAACTATAAATGGTATAGGATCCCCTAGAAGACCTCCAATGTCCTTTCCCAACCCTTCTCTTCTACGTCCTAAATAGTTGGACGTTCCTATCCTTTGATAAAAGGTTGGTTGAGGTTTGCCTTTCATCTCTGCAGTGGTTCTTTGCCCAACTCCAGCCCTGGGCAGTTTGGATGGGGGCCGAGAAACCAAGCCAGAGGTAGCCTGTGTGCTACCTTCTCAAGGTTCAGTTCTTCCCCACCCACGGTGGGCCTTTTGGTAACCCTTACCTGCTCAGTCTGTGGGCAGCTGCAAAAGTGATGGTGCGGGATAGGAAAATAATCTTGTCTTCCATCTTCCTTTCGGGAGCTCATCTGACAGGAGAAACTGTGCTCCAGGGCTGGTTTAAATAAGCCCACCAACTCTCATGTGACCAAGATCTGACTTGCAAAAAGAACTGGTCTTAAGGTGCGTGATCTCTGGTTGTGCCTTCCCCACATCCAGCAGTTAATTCAGCATATCTCCTGGTCTCCGAACGCTGGGCGAAAGGCAACTTTTATCTTAAATTTGGGAATTAGCTAAGGTTCGCCAAAGGCAAGGCGAGTTTAGCTGAATTCCTGCTGCATGCCAACCTCTCGTTCAACTCGAAGTGTTTTAAGAAGCCCTGCTTGACTCATCTTTGGGCTGAAATGTTTGAAAAAGGAGACAGAGTTTGGGCTTTCTGCACATACTCAAGGGCTTCCTTCTCGGATAGGGTCACGCGCCTTGGTGCTGTCGGAGCATTCTGCGTGCCCAAAGAAGAGGTTTATTACGCTAGCAATGCCAACAGATGAATATGGATGATTAGATGGGGCACTACCAGAAGTTGTTTATTCCAGATGGGCCTTCACTGCTTTGTATGGAAAGATTATAAAATCAGCTTTACGTTCGACCACTGTATCTGCATTTATTTTCTGTAGCCAGGAAAAGGTTAAGGCATGCAACATTCTTAACAGTGTTTTGCAGTTTCCTAGGCAACCAGAACATAAGAAAACCAAGCGCGTGTTCCTTTTCAAACTTGGAGGAAGGAAAAATACTCTTCAATATTTCTCTCTCGGACGAATAGTTCGTCCATATCTCAGGCACCCAGTATTGGCAATGGAAAAAAAATCCCGCTCCATAATCTCTTCTGAGAAAGCTTCATATCGCGAGGAATGCTAGGCACCAGCGACTGAAGGAGATTCCTGGAGGAACTTAGTTAGCTCATAGAGACTGACCAATTACCTAGATCTGAGCTAGATTTGAATTGGAAAAAAGAATCTCCCTCAGTCTAAGGATCTCTTGTGGCCTTGTTAGCAAAAGGGTCTACTCTAGAAGAAGTGACAGGGAGTATCCTTTAAATCTGAAAGCCACAAATAGCAATAACACTGGCACTTAGACTTATATACCATTCCCTAATGCTTTACAGCACTCTCTGAGATGTTTACAGAGTCTGCCTGTTGCCCCCAACAATTTTACCAAACTCGGAAGGATGGGAACTTTTGTCAACTTTGACCAGTCAGGATCGAACTCCTGGCAATGGGCAGAGTTACCTTGCAATACTGCATTCTAGCCACTGAGCCACCATGGCTGGAAAAGAAGTGGACCAGTCCTACCATTGGGCAGTTTCCTCAAGCAACAGATTGGGCACACCAAGGCTCTGGAGATGGAAATAATAAACCTTGGAAGTTTCATTTTTGCCTACGGTGACAAGTTATCGTTCAAATAAAAAAAAAAAAAACCTGGCGAGGTTCATTCTGTCTGAAGCTGAAGCTCTGGATCATTGTTGGCCAGACAAGAACATGTGGATAGTCTACAACAGGGTCGAGCATAATCTTGGGTGGCTTGTTTTCGAGGCCTCCCCGAACAAGTCTTCTAAATATTTCCTCCTCCTCCGTCTTCCTCTTTCTCTCAGTCTCATGCCTAGTTGGTGTTCATTGTGAACAAGATGCTCTCAAGTCCCAGTCACTCGAACCCAAGTCCCTCGGTTTCCAGCCTCATGACCAACCTGAAAGCGCAACCAGACATCAGCTGTTTTCTTTAAAAAGGACAACCTCAGCCACCCCTTCTGTTGAAAAAAGTAGGTTTGCGGCAGTCAGACAGGTATTTTTATGCTCGCGGCATAAAAGGGTCACTTGGTGGAAAGTCTACTGGGTCATCCCCACCCCAGTTTTCATGGAATTCATCTCCTTTTATTGGGGTTGGCCTTTTGAAGATTTTTGGGTCCAGAGAAGACAAGAACCTCTCATTCAGGACCCCTTCCATTGGACAAAACGATAAGCCCCAGGCTTGGAGGAGCGGACGGGAAAACAGAAGGGGTCAGCAGGGACGTCCAAGGGAACTGCTGTAATTAAAGAAAACAATATGCCCAGTTTTGCTTTTACTTGGGATCTTCTTCTAAACTTCATGCTCTAGAGAGAAAAACAGTGAAATTAGGACTTTGGGATTTGCTGATTAGTTGGTTGTTACAGAGATGGCTACTCTATAGCAAGTATGCACAAGTAAAAAGTCAAGGTGATAATTGGACTACTTTCATTCTGCTGCGCTGAAAAGAGTTGGAAGTTAATGCTCTCTTTTCTCCTTCCTTTACCCCAGGCTTCTTCCCCTGTTTCCCTTGTATCTTCATTTTCATTTTTTATTTCATTCTTGGTGTTCTGATGTGGCAGGGCTACGTGGTCCCCGTTAGTGATATGCCAACCAGAGGTATGTGAGTCACTACTCAGAGCAGATTCTCCTCGGGGACAGGACTGAGATATAAGTTGTGGGTGGGTGGGCTTTGGGGAACACATCCTGGGAACCACCCCAGCAGCTTGGAATACTTTGAGAGAAGGAAGCGATGTGGCGACCAGCCTTTCGGCCCCATCCCTTCCCTCTTTTCCGTCTGCATTGCAAGCAGCAAGCAGGTGGCTCTTGAAAATTTCAGGAAGGATCTCTTTGGGCTTGAAGGTGCACCTGGAGGCCCATCAAGACAATCAAGCTCGCAACAAAACGCTTATCTTTTGTGCTGTTATCAGTTGGGTGCTTCCAGTTGGGGAGTTCCTCACCACGTCGACATTTCTATCTTTTCCATCTCAGCCAGTTTTCTGAGGAGAGGAATTCGCGATGGCAGCAATGATAACTGTCGTCAACATCTACTGTGGAGGACTAGAATTTGAGAAAAGTTCCAGGTAGGAGATAAACAATTTAATTTTGTCAGGAGCTCACATTCACCTCTCCTTTCCCTCCCCACCCTTCAAAGAAAAATGATTTTTATCAAGTCGCTGAAGGAGAATGGGAGATAAATGACACAGACATGTTTGCACTTTTAAAGGACATGCTGTACCGAGAAGGCTTGATAATAAAGCAAGCAGGGCTGGAACTGGAAAAGGCAGTCCGTGGTATAATTGGGAATGATGCTGTCTGCAAATGGCCAGGAACCGGTTGTTGGTTCTTCTTTGGCCAGTGAAAGTAGACGCTTACAAAATAATAATTGATTTATTCCAGGGACCATGCGGAAGAATTTCATTCTGGTTGTTTTTTTCCATGCCCTTGTTACAATCTTGAACGTTACTTATTAATCACATTTATATGGCTGCCCATCACAGAAAGTGATTTACAACCCAAGCAGTGTCATGAGGGCCGAAGGACGTGGTGGATTGTGGAGTATTGGGCAGCCGGGTGGATAAAAAATCCTCTATAACGTTAGCCAGAGACCCCTTCGTGAAGACACAAGATTTAAAAAACAGAAAGATGGATAGGGAGTTCTGTCTGGGTTTAGGAGAACTCACCACGGGGCTGTTCACCATGGGACGAGAGTGACCCTGATATCGAAGAAATGACGGGATAGAATCATTAAAGAAAGGAGGCAGAAGGAAGGACAAAATGAAACGAGAACGACAAAAAAAATCAAAATAACCTTTTGATTAGTTTAAGTAATTAAATTGAATTTTGAATTGTCCCGCAGTGAGTTTGTTGTGGCAAGTTGCTCATTCCATTCTGCCTTTCCTACCAAGGGAAGCCGCATGCTTGAAAAGGCAGAAGAACCTGTTGGGCTAATGGAGAAAGAAGAGAATGTTGAGCAACCCGACTGGTCTCACTCCCAAGTCCTGGAGAAACTCCTGGATGAAGGAGTCTAGGACCCCTGTTCCAACCACTGGAGACCACGGTCTTCTTCAATTCCAAGTTGAGGTTAAAACTAAAGGCCCCATTTGCTCAAACACCTGGAAACAAAACCCCCCAAAACTCTCATTGATTAAAGATTATATAGAATCTACAGTCACTTCATGGACACACACCCAGAATCCACTCAGGGGAAACCTACTAGACCAGAGGTCTCCAAAGTTGGCAACTTTAAAGACTTGTGGACTTCAACTTGTGGACTTCAAGTTGAAGCCCACCAGTCTTAAAATGGCCAAGTTTGGGGACCCCTGGACTAGACGTTTGAGCTTGGCTGAAAGCCAACTCTGAGGATCCCCGTGACGATGTGTGTTTCTTGGGGTAGGAGTGATTGCTGGTGAAGAGAGAGAGAGAGAGAGAGAGAGAGAGAGAGAGAGATCTCTTCATGATGGGAGGATGAGGGTGGAGGAAGGGTTTGAAGCCACGTTTGAGCAACTCGGGAGAGGGAATTGAGCAAGGAGGAGGAACAGCAGAGGATTAGCAGCTGGCAATCCTGGGATCTAGCCAGTCTAGGAGCTGTGTGCTTGTGTGTTAGTGTTGACCTAGATTTTGCAATACGGCTTTGCTATTTACCTTTCTGGTCACACTCTCCATTGTGAGAAAGAGGCCGAACCTCTGGAGAGAAACTCGTTCATTCAGTTTGCTCCTTTGGCTCGAGGGGGATGTGTGTGTGTGTGGGGGGGAATCCCTGCCACTCCATGCCTGAAATCGAGCAGCTCCCTGTGGTTTAGAAAGCGAGTAATGAACCCCGCTTCTCATTCCCATCTGGCAGCAGTGAATTCTACATTAGCACAAACCAGCAGTGTTGGGGATGAGTCTTAGCTGAAGGCGCACACTGCAGATTGAGGGGCATGGCTGTTTTCGCCCGCACCCACCCCTGCCTACCAGGAGGTAGCTTTGCAGGAGGCATCTCTGCAAAGGCAGAACTACAAGGAGCAGTCGGGGAAAAAAGCTGGGAGCAATCCCTGCGTATCTTGGCATGTTGACAGGTCCCCTCTAGAGCGGACTTTGGACACAGGAAAGGATGGAGGCAGGGGTGGGATTCTACCAGTTCTCACCTATTCGCTAGAACCGGTTGTTAACATTCTAAGCAGTTTGGAGAACTGGTTGTTGGAAGAAATTACTGGCCTAATCCTGTAAGGAAGGCAGGAAGGAAACATTCTGGTGTTGCTTACAGAAACTGCCTCTCTGTTAACCCTTATTACATTCTTGGCAGGACTAGACTTCCTGTCTCTGGAACTTCTCTGGAGTTTTTTCCCCTTCCTTTGCTGGTACTTTGCTTGTGTGGAGGGACCATTGAAAGTTACAATGGCACTGAAAAAAGCGGCTTATGACCATTTTTCACACTTACGACTCTTGCAGCATCCCCACAATTATGAGAGGCCAGGCGAGGAGATGCGTGTCTCGATGTGAGTGATCTTGAGTTGGCCGCGCCCAGCCAATAACATGACCACCAAGACACGCCCACCCAGTCACATGACCACCAAGCCATGCCCACCACCTAAGCCACACCCATGGAACCGGTGGTTAAAAATTTGAATCCCACCCCTGGATGGAGGGAACCACTAAAGGGAGAATTAGAATATAGAACATGGAATAACAGTCGGAAGGGACCTTGGAGGTGTTCTCGTCCAACCTCTTGTTCAGGCAGGAAATCTTATACCATTTCAGTCTCTTCTTTAAAACCTCCAGTGATGAAAACACCCACAGCTTCTGGAGCCACGTCCTTCACGGATTGATTGTCCCCACCGTCAGGAAATGTCTCCTTCATTCTAGGTTGATTCTCTCCTTGGTTAGTGTCCATCTGTTGCTTCTTGTCCTGCCTTCTGGTGCTTTGGAAAATAGGTTGGCCGCCATGTTCTTTGTGGCAGCCCCCCTCAAATGCTGGAATATGCTGCTGTCACCTAACACCTAGTCCTCCTTCTAATTAAATAGCCAAATCCTGCAACTGTCCTTTGTATATTTTAGCCCTCTGTCTCCTAACCCTTCTTGTTGCTCTTCTCTGCACTCTTTCTAGAGTCTCAATATCTCTTTTTATATGGTGGTGACCAGGCTTGGGATGCAGGAGAAAGAAACTCCTCATAAGCCGGCCTCTTTGGGGTATAAATGGAGCCAAGAGAAACTTGTTTAGGTGTTCCAACTGTTATCTCTCCTTGCCCCAATACGGAGTAGATTCTTGCAATCCTTGCTCTGCCAGTTCCTTGGCCTTCCCTAGTTTGAAGGGGTGGCATAATCTTGGTTTCTCTCTGCTTTACCTGCTGCTAAATGAAACCAAGGCAGGCTTACTTTGACCTTCTTTCTCGTTCTTCCCTCTTTCTCAAGACTTATCGCTTACTCCTTCTTCGTCTCATCCCTGAAACTCTTCTAGAAATGCTTCTTCTATCTGCTCAAAAGCTGCGATTGCTCAATTTGTTGGCACTCTGAGCTGCAAACATGCGGTCTCTGATTTTGATCTGCGAGCAGAAAGCCAGTGAGGGCAGACACACAATAGAACGACAACCAATGTGGGATATGGTTTAAACCCAGTGCGTGCTCATGAGAACCTTCTCTTACTCGGGTAAACAAATCAGAGCTTACTCTCTGTGCATCTCCTCCTTAAGAGAAAACAAATCAATAAGTCAATTCCCTTAAAAGGACCGTGTGTACAAAGACTAATTGGTTGGTATTAACCTTGCTTGTTGCCTTTTCTTTTCTTTTTTTGGGGGGGTCAGTAAGCACGCAGAAACCGAGTTAATGCTGGAAGCAGATCCAGTGTGTTGCGCAAATGCAGCCCTGCTTAAGGAAGACAGACTGGTGTTCCTTCTCCCACAGTCTCCACCACATAGACAAGACCTCCATCCATGCTACTGCTTCTCTGAAGTGCTGATGGCCTCATTATACCCCCTCCCCAAATTCTGCTCCAAAAGAAGTGGCTGGAATTGCGTCCCATTGATGTCAAGCAGCATGAAGCAACCATCCTTTTTCGTACTTCTTTTACAAGAGCCTTTTACACAGGGTCTGCCCACCCTTTGGTGGATCACAGCTGCAATCAGACTCAGTGGGTTTGGTTCGTGAAGACTGGTTGGTAATGTTTTCTTTCCAGAATGGGAGGCTCTTCAGTTGGTGAGATCTGGATTGGCAGCACACATTAATACAATTGAGCAAGTCCAGAGGTGTGTCACGAGAAGAGTCCTCCACTCGTAGTAGAACACCTTATGCTACCAGGCTTAAAATTTTGGACCTGGACAACCTAGAACTACGCCTCCCACTGTCTGACCTAAGCTTAGTACACAAAATTGTCTGCTACAACCTCCTACCTGTCAGTGGCTACTTCAGCTTCAACTGCAACAAACACACGTGCAAACAATAGCTACAAACTCAAAGTAAACCGCTCCAAACTCAATTGCAGAAAATACGACTTCAGCCATAGAGTGGTCAGCGCCTAGAACTCACTCCCTGACTCTGTGGTTACAAACCCCCAAACACTTTAACCTTAAACTGTCTACTGTGGATCTCACCCCATTCCTAAGAGGTCTGTAAGGGGGTTTGCATAAGTGCACCAGCGTGCCTACCATCCCTTCCCTTCTGTTCCCATTTATTCCTACTCATTTATTTTATATATACTTATATCTGTTTATACATATATGGTTATATGTTATGTTCATACCTGTTTTCTCATGCATGCTTGACAAACTAAATAAAGGAAATAAAATAAATAAATTTTGGAGGACAAAGGAGCAGAGGCTATACTAGGGGATTGTGGGAGGGCCAGTTTTGATGCATTGGCCACCCACCATCCATGGAGCCAAAGCAGGAGGTGGAATGACCAACCTGGAGAAGCCATCTCTGGGGGCATTGATCTTCTGGCCACCGTTCCGGGTTCTTGCCCTCCCTGTCCTTTGGGCACTCTTTGTCGCCTTAAGATACACAACACCCCTGGCCTCCATTCCGATCGTGTGCGCCAAGCAAGGGGAACTCGGCCCACTTATGGCTTCCCATAATTCATGCCTGGACGCTATAAATAGAAAAGGAAGGATTTAAACATTTATGTCTTGCTTTCTGGGAAAAAAGTCACATTCATGAGCGCTCGCCTGGAGAAATATAAATCGGGGAGGGGGGGAAAAGAGAGAGAGAGAGAGAGAAGATCAGGGAAGGAAAGGAGCGGCGTGAAAGCTAACGCATGAAAAGAACGGCAACCCGGTGCGAACCCCAGCACGGAGGCCCTTTGCAGAGTTTTGGGACGACGTGCGTCTTCTGCTAACTTGTCCGTTTCGCCGAGTCTTTGAAAAGTGGGCTCTTCAATTGCAGCACCTAGGGACGTTTTCCTAGCAAAGTGACAACAAGATGAAATATGGCCAGAGAAACAGGCTGCCCGTGTTTTGTTATCTTGGCTGCTGCACATTTGGGTTCTTAGTGCCGGGGTGCTTGTAAAAGCCATAGTTGTTGATGTTCAGTTCACTGGCGAGTGACTAATTGGAGCCAGCTGACTAGGAAGGAGGCCTCCCAAATCAAACATGGTGCTTCAGACAAGATATTATGGGTATTAAGTCAGGCTGCTGCTTTTGGCAGGGATCGTTTGGCGCGGAAGGGGCCGATTTGGTTCCCCCAACAAGATGTTTCTGACTTGCATTTCACACAGGGGCACATGGTTTAGAACAAAACAGCCTGGCCCAATCGGAAGCCTTTTTTGGCGTGTTGAAAGGCATTTCCCAGAATTCCCCAGTCAGCACGGCCAAAGGGGGTTGAAGGGTGATGCGGAATAAGCCCAGCACAGTGTTTTTCAGGCTTGGCCACTTTAAGACACGTGGACTTCAACTCCCAGAACTCTACAGCCAGCCATGCTGACTGGGGAATTCTGGGAGTTGAAGTCCAGGTCTTAAAGTGGCCCAGACTGAGGAACTTAGTGGTATCTTCTGCGGTGAGGTTCTACAGCCCCTCTGGCATCCATCAAAAAACGTTGCGTATGAAAATTGGAAGCCAAACCGTCAGACCGCCTCCTCTAAACTCTACCTCTGCTCTTTCCAAATGTATTTCTCAAACTATTTACAAGCCTTATCAATGTTTTGCAGAGTGGACCTTGGACGACTAGCAGAAAAGAGCAAAGGCAAATCCCAGCCAGAGAACAATTTCCAAATTAGACTAGGAGCAAAAAAGGGGAAAAGTTTCTCATTGCACTCAAAGACTCTTGGAGAGGTGGCCTTGTTTACTGAAAGACGTATTAAAAGTTTTAAAAACTTGATTGGACAAATTTGTGGCCGAGGTGATTCAGCAGCTTATCCTCTGGGCAGGGATGGGCTGATCATGGAAAGGGGGTTATCATTATGCTTTGTGGCAGGAGATGGTCCAAGAAATGGGACAACAGAGCCCCTTAGCCGGGAAAGAGGCTTTGGAACCCCTTAAAGACTAACTTCAATGTACAATCAAGAGCATCGAACAAAGAAGTGCTTTGTCGTTTGCAAAAGCTAGGGAATTCTGGGACTTGAAGTCCACACCTCTAACAGTGGCCAATTTTGAGAAGCCCTGATCTCAGGCATGGTGGTTTGAATGCTAGCGCTCTCCAAATCAAGGCAATTGCTTCAAAGGAAATGTTGCACAGGATGGGAGAATTAGGGGTCCTTGGTACGGTCTGAACTTGGTTGTTTTCTTGCAGGAGTTTCATTACCCAACTAGGTAACATCATCAGTATTAGAAAGGAGTGGGGTTTGCAAAGAGGAGGAAGAGGAGAAGGAGGACGAAGGCTGTGGGGTCCTTGGTGGTCTCTGAGCTTAGGTATTTTCTTGCAGATGTTTCATTACCCAACTAGGTAACCATCATCAGTGCTAGAAGGGAGCGGGATTTGCTCTGAGTTTATATTCTAGTGGTTTGTCCTGTCAGTGATAGTTGGGTGGTTTTAGAAGTTATGTGGTTGCGTTGTTTACTGTTGGCTTGTTTGGCAGTTTCTCATTTGGGAGCATTGGTTACTTGATTGTTATTTAATTGTTATTGTCATTTGATTGTTACTTGATGTTAATCTCGGGGTTAATCTAGGTTCATCTGATCGCTGGTCTTGGTTTGGACCATTGCCTTGGTCATTTTGTCCCCCTTTTTGGCTTGTTGGGTGTCTCTTTTGCATAGCCTATAGATATTGGTTGTGTCTACGTGCCTGAATAATGATTGGCTCAGAGTGATTGGCTTCTAGACATTCTCCAGCGTTTGGGCACTGGACTTGGTTAAGTCTGTCCATAGGTCGCAAAATTAAAGAGTTTTCATCAGGCCTTCGGACTGCTAGTTGGTTGTTCATGGATGCCAGTTTTCTGCCTGTTTGTTCTACGCAGTGGCAGAATTAAAATGAATTATATCCAGGTTCAATTTCAGAAGCAGAAAAGCTCCTTTGTGTCCTGGAGCAGAACCAGGGGTTTCCTCCCCACTGATGAGCTGCTGACATGAAAGCAAGGGCATTTGGGGTTAATTTGCATCCCGCAAGTCATTGCAGTTACGGACGCCTTCATTAAAATGGATCCTGTGTTTGGCCAGGCAATAAAATACGGTTGTTATTTGGCAAGATTAGATGCATGTCAACATCGACTGGGTGGGCCAGGGATTCTGGCTGAAACTGGCTTGCCAGAGTCATTAGCAAAAAAAAAAAAAGCAGGGAGAAGCCTCGGGGAAGAAAGAAAAGCCACTGAAAGTCATTTCGGTGCATTTGAACGGAGGAATAATTCAAAAGGGGTGTGGGGAGAGAATTCGTTAGTTCTGATTGTTTTTCTTCGTGTGACCTTGAGAAATGGACAGCGTGGGTGAAATCGGGCTCCAGATGCATTCTTTTTCTAACCAACTGCTTTGGTTGGACTTTTGGAACCAGGATTCTGTAGGTCAGAGTTCTCCAAACTTGGCAACTTTAAGACTTGCGGACTTCAGTTCTGGGAGTTGAAGTCCACAAGTCTTAAAGTTGCCAAATTTGGGGGCTCCTGCCCTAGGTGTTTAGGTTACTTGGAGGATGGCTCGTGAGAAGTGTAGGCTAACGCAATTGGAGTTCATCAGGTGGGAATTAGGGGTAGGCCAAGGTTTCCAATCTTGGCCATTGTAAATTATGTGGATTTCAACTCCCAGAATTCCCCAGCCAGCTGTGCTGGCTGGGGAATTCTGGGAGTTGAAGTCCACACATCTTAAAAAATTGCAAGGTTGGAAAACACTGCACTGGATTGTAAATAAGATGAGAACTTAAGCTTTGGAGGACCCAATGTTCAGCTAGAGAAGGTCCCAAGTTCTGGCTAACCATCGGTCTCCTTTGCTGGTGTGGGAATTCTGGGAGTTGAAGTCCACACAACTTTTGAGTTGCCACTGCTGAGAAACACTGCCCTAGAGACTGAAGTTGGTCGTGCCATCGCTCCCCGAACCTCCCAACACCAGAGACCACAATTTGCACCAGATCTTATGAATATATTTTATTGGCTTCGGAAAGCACAGTGGAGTTTCAAAATACGTTTCCCAAAAGATACAGTATGTACAACAACAGCAAACAAATTCAGTAACACGCACAGAACTTTTGAAAGTCCAACATCAGGACTCCGAGCTTCCAAAATCCTTCTTCTCTTCTCTTTTTTCTTCTTACCTCCTTCAATTTTATTTTAAAAAAATCTCAAGACAGATTTCGGACACATAGTAAGTAATAGTAGCTGCGAGCAGCTCCCCAAGTTATTTTGGGAGAAAAGAAAAAGGCCGTTTTCTTTATAAACACAGGAGAACGCCTTACCAGCAGGGGATTTAAATAGCAAAAAGGCTAGGGACAAAAACAGAGAGGGAATCTTTCCAGTCTCAGAGTTGTGAAGTCCAGATGGTCGGTTGGACCAGAGATGAAAAGAGAGACAATTTAGCTTGAGAATTTTTCAAATGTGTATTTCGGTTGGCAGTCAAGCACAGCCGTCCAGGACAAGCCTTCGAGCAGTTGTGCGGTCCCATCGGTCTGTTACAAAATGCTTCGGTCAGCATCTTTGCAGGACTGGTGGTGGTGGGAAGAATATCGGTTCCAGTTTGTGACAGTATGACTATCCAGGCCTCGAATGCCCTCGTCTGCCTCCCGTCCCTCTCCGAAATCAAACCCTGGAATTCTCCTTTCAATGGAGAATAGAGACACTCTTTTGCAAGAGGAAGCTCTGGAGGGGAGAGGTCTTATTTTTTAAAGAGCGCTTTTGCCTAGATTGTAATCAAATACATTTAAAACAACAGCTGCCTCTTAGCATTTTTGGGTCCCGGAACGGTCTTAGTGTTAGGTGAATAGACAATCTGTCTCTGCGCAGCTGAATTGGGGCAGCCATTGGTTGACATTTGAGTTCACTGCTATGTTTTGAAGCCAGAGACTCTGTTGCAAACACAACAGAGGCTGGATTCCCCCTCCTTCCCCCAATTACCATACAGTAGGACAGGGGTGTCAAACTCAAGGCCCGTGGGTTGGATTGTAGTCACATACATTTAAAACAGCAGCTGCCTCTGTGCTTAGATCTGGCCCGCAGGACCACCCTGGAAACAATGAAGAACCAGCCCGTGGCGACTCTGCCAGCAAAAAGGGAGCTCATCAGGGCTGCACGTGGCTCCCCCAAGCTCCGTTTTCACTGGCAGAGGGTTGGCAGCCGTTGCAGCTGGAAACGGAGCTCGGGAAGGCCACGTGTGGCCCTCCCAAGCTCCGTTTCGTTGCAGGAAGCTGTCGCAGCCGGAAGCAGAGCTCAGGAGCCCATTTTCGCTGGCAGAGCACTTGGGCCCCTACAGGCAACTCCGACACGAGTGACGTTGAGCTGGCCCCGTCCACCCCGGGCCCCCTGAGGTCAAATACAACGCTGATGCAGCCCTCGATGCAATGGAGTTTAATACCCCTGCAGTAGGACATTTCTCTTTGGATTGAGGCAAGACAGACGCCGAAGTGGGTTCTGGTATGGGCCTCTGAGTTCAGCGGAAAAGAGAGATTGGGAAGGGGGCCGGGGAAGGAAGGGGGATTTTGCAGGAGGGATATTTGGTTCCCAAGAAAACCAGTCCATTAGTTCTCAAATTCTGGTGGTGCACAAAGATGGACAGGGGCTCCTGATAACCTGGGGCCAGAGCTTAAGCCAGGAGCTTGTATCCCAGAGAGATGGAAAGAAACTGAAGCATGGCGAGAAGGCACGAGCTGGCTTGGGTCACCGAGACCGAACTGTGCGGACCTTTGGTGGATGGATGGGAAGGCGCTAAATTATGGTGGAAGGAGGTGGCGTTGATGTGGTGGTGACCATCACTCGGGTGGCTCAGAAGAGTCGGATTTCCGGTGCTGCTGGTTGGCCGGGCGACGGAAGACGATGGCATTGAGCTGGCCCCGCCTGGAAGGAAAAACGGAAGCCAGGTTAGATGAGCCCTTTTGCTGATGGAGGAAGGGGAAGTCCTGTGATGCCAACCCAAGCAGCTTGAGAAGACCCTCACAAGGGGCATCAGTTTGAGGCGAGATGGAAGCTCTGTCTGGTTTTGAGGTGCTCTGGAGCTTCAGTGGCAACCCTACTCCTGCCATCTTGACTGTTTTGATGGCCTTTTAAAAACGCACCTGCCTCCCAAGCTTTCTCAGGGAAGGAGAGCACCTGGGCACATCTTTTGTCTGACCTCCTGAGCATCTCTGGAGTTTGAGGCTGGATGCTAAGAGGATGTGGCTTACAGTCACCGTGATGTTGGGTCTGCTTCCACTGAATTACATTCTAGCGTTGCTCAGTGCTTTGAATCGTCCTCACCCCAAAACCAAACCATTGTTGCAAAATATTCCCAAGCTGTTTTTCCCAAGAACATGCTAAAATTACCTTTTGCCAAAGTCCTGGTCTGGAGCAGGGTGGTTCCATTGGCAAAAGTGACGAAGGCTCTGTTTGGAAACAGACAAGCAGAAAACAGACATTGAGAAAAGGAGAGAAGCTGGAAACTTCCACAGGAAGTCGATTCCTTTTTAAAATTTTCTTTTTGCGCAGAATTTAGGAAAGCAAGAAGCACCATTTAACTTCATTTTCAAATGTCTGGCTTCCTATCATGGCACCAGAATGAGGCAGAATGGTTTAGGAGAGCGAGCTTGATCCTGACCAATGTTCAGTTATCTGTAGGATTCGTACAAGACATTTCCTGGTGATCGGAACCACGGCATTAAAATGCTGATTAATCATAAGAGGAAGGGAACAATTCCATAGCTGGCAGGTGGTTTAAGCTAGTCTTGGATGGATGGGTGGATGGATGGAAGGAAGGAAGGAAGGAAGGAAGGAAGGAAGGAAGGAAGGAAGGAAGGAAGGAAGGAAGGAAGGAAGGAAGAAGAGATATAGGAATGAGGAAGGAGGGAGGGAAAGAGGGATGGAGGGAGGGAAGGAGATGGGAATGGAAGGAAGGAATAGAGAATGAGGAAGGAAGGAAGGAAGGAAGGAAGGAAGGAAGGAAGGAAGGAAGGAAGGAAGGAAGGAAGGAAGGAAGGAAGGAAGGAGAAACATAGGAACGAGGAAGGAGGGAGGGAAGGAGATGGGAATGGAAGGAAGGAAATGGGAATTGAAGGAGGGAGGGAAGGAAGGAAGGAAAGAATGGAGAATGAGGAAAAAAGGAAGGATTGATTCACCACCTCTGCCAGGGAACTGGATGAAAAACACCCAGTAGATCGTTGGAGATGCTGAAGGGCCAGAATGGCCACCCTTGAGAAGCTGACAAGAACAGTCCAAAGAGGTGATGGGCCTGTCTTCAGCTTGTGGCTCTTGTAAGAAGAAATGCTTCCCTGCCATGTGAAAGTTTTATTTAGCACTTGGGGCTGAAAAATCGGTCTCTGTGTTTTAGTCTCAGCCCTTGAGACTTCCGTCTTTCAGACTCACTTTCCTCACAGGATTATGGCAAAGACTAAAAAAAAACAGTGTGCGGAAATGTATTTGCGTGCCTCCTGACTCCTTTAACGACAGAGCATCTGAGCATGTGAAGCCCACGGTCTCCTTCACCGCCCCCTCTCCAGGACCCTCACCTTATTTCTGCCGATCCAACGTTGAGGTTGCTTGAGGAAATCCAGCGGGTCCGGATGGCGGACCCTGAGATGTTTTTCTTCATGATGGTCTCCGAGGGGCCGCAACGGACCAGCCACTTCTCCTCTTCCCACAGCCCCTCACCGCTGTTGTCCGAAGGCACCGTTTGCAAGATCACAGAAGAGGCGTTTTCTGCACCAGAGATCGATACTGCCAAGGAAAGGAGGAAGCAGAAGGAGTTTTTATTTGGGGAAAGAAATGCCTTGAGTTGGAGATGAGGTGCCGGAGGAAAATTCCAGGCGGCCTAAGGAATCCAACCTGTCCTTAGATCTCCAGCATTCCGCTGTGGGCTACCTCTGACTCACGAGGTGGGGCTCAGCCCAGGTTGCGTTTCGACCGAGCGTGGCTGGCATTAAAGGGCGAGTTGTGAAATGGGGGAAACACCCATGAGAACCAAGAACAGGCCGAGCGTTTCGTAGCTGGCCTCAGTGTTCAGTTCTGCAATAGGGGCATAAGCCAGCCAACCTGCCTCAGCGCTCTTTGGGAACCTCCTTCTCCTTACTATCCCAATCTTCCAGCTCTCTTCTGAGGGAGAAGAAGGGTGCTTTGGAATGGATCTAGCAACGTACACTTGTCCTCTCCAATAGCTAACCATTTTTTTTTTTGCCCTGGAAAAGCCTAGACATTTTTCTAGACCAGGAGCTGTTCTTCTATAATTCCAGACAACCTGCCACGCTGTAATTTCTCCTTTTACAGATCGTACAATGAATTCTGCAGTTGCTGGAAAGCCCTTGCCTATCCCCCCGCCAGGTTAACGTTCCTGACCGTGAGAAAAATCAACCCAGTTGCCTTCAGAAATCCTGGATACTCCCTCACTGGAGGCTTTTAAGAAGAAACCGGACAGCCATTTGTCCGGCGTGGTTGAGCAGGGGGTTGGACCAGAAGACCTCTGGGATCTCCTTCCCCTCTGCTCCCCGAGGCACTGCAAGCCTCAAACGCCACTCGGGGCAGGCTAAATTCTGGAAAGGTTCTTCTTCTTTTTTAAAAAATAAAAATATTGGAATGATTCTTCTAGGAATTCTCTGAAGAGCCGCTGGAGAAGAAGGAAGGAAATGGGAATTGAAGGAAGGAAGGGAGAGAGGGAGGGTGGAAGGGAGGAAGGAAAACAGCATAATAGAATCACAGAGTTTGAAGGGACCCCAGACCATTCCAGACAAATAGGTGTCCAATCTCTTCTTTAAAAGCTCTGGTAGGTAGGAAGGTAGGTAGGTAGGTAGGTAGGAAGGAAGGAAGGAAGGAAGGAAGGAAGGAAGGAAGGAAGGAAGGAAGGAAGGAAGGAAGGAAGGAAGGAAGGAAGGAAAGAAGGAAGGAAGGAAGGAAGATAGCAGTAGACTTATATACTGCTTCACAGTACTGTCTAAGCAGGAAGGAAGGAAGGGAGGATTCACCACTCACACCCCGGAATATGATGAAAAACATCCAGTCGATCACCTGAGATACTGAATCGTAAGGCGGATACTGAGAGGAAGAGCTGAAATAACGGCGAGAGAACTTTACGTGCCAAAGGACGAAAGGCAAGGCAGGATAGAGAGGCCGCAGATGTGAAATAGGCACATACCTGTATAGACGTTATTGGGCGTATAATCGCGGGGCTCCACGTCCAGCCGGAAGGAGCCCCGTGGCACCGTCTTCCGGACCACCTCGCAGGGGGGCTGTTGGCAGAAAGCCGGCCAAACCAGCAGAGCCCCCAGCAAGAAGAGGGGCGTGGTGAGCTTGAGCCAAGCCATCTTTTCCAAGTCTTCTCCTTCCTTCTCTTCTGGCCTCCTCTTCCTCTTCTTCCTCCTCTGCTCCTCCGTAGGCTTCCCCTGGTCTGCCCTGGAAAACTTTGGCAGGCGGGCCATCAGCCAAGCTCTTATATACTCTGTAGGTTGCACATTCCTTCCCTCTCACACCCTCCCCGGTGGGAGGTTTCCGATGGTGACACATTGGGGTGCTTTACCTGCCCGGGTTGTTGCTGAACGAAACTCACCTGACCTAGGAGAGCGTGGGGAGCCCTCTCCCCCCCTGGGGGGTGGGGGTGGGGGGGGAAGGGGAGGGGGCAAGTAATGACGGCTGAGATTGCCTCCCGGGCGTGGCCTTTGGAAGGGAGAAGAGCAGCTTCCTCAGCTTGTCCTCCCAAGCAACCCAGCTGGTTTTTTTCCCCCCCACCAAGAGTTTCTATTTTGGTTTCTGTATCTGGGTCTGCATCTCCAGAGTGGAAAGATCTCCAGATGGATGGGGAAATCCAGCCCCGTTTTTCTTGCCTCCTCCCAGGGGAAGGGAGAATATTTGCCAAGGAACATAGCCAGGGGGGTCTTCCAGGAGTCTGGAGGAATTCCATAGAAGCAGCTCTTCTTTCCCCCACAATTTACACATTTTTATTCTTTGCTAGCCACAGGCAAAGTTTACTGCAGGGGTCCCCAAACTTGACAACTTTAAGACTGGTGGACTTCAACTCCCAGAATTCTCCAGCCAGCTGTGCTGGCTGGAGAATTCTGGGAGTTGAAATCCACCAGTCTTAAAGTTGCCAAGTTTGGAGACCTTTGGTTTACTCCCTTGGGGGCTTCTAGCCTCACCCGTCCCGAAAGCGAAATGCAAAGTTGAGATTCCATCGTGAAAAAGGCTTACCTTTTGGGCATGCTAAACACACACATATCATCATCATCATTAGGGGAATTAAAAAAAAGTCTCATGCCTGATAAGGATCCTTAAAGGCTCGCATTCCTTAAAATCAGGCAATTCCGATAGAACAATCTCCTTCGGGGTTAAAAAGCCAACCAGGGAAGACAATGGAACAAGTGTGTCACTACGCAAGAAGTTATTTGCACTGCAAATTCCCTTTGCTTGCAAGCCTTCGGCCTTCGGGAAGGGGAACGACTCGGCCTGCCCCAATTCTCCTTTCATGCCTGGGAGGTTCAGGCCGCTTTTGATTGCTTTTCCAGGCCAGTTGCTCTCCAGCTCCTATCAAGCCCAACACGGGTGCTGTAGTCCCCCCTGCCAAAAAATCTGGACGTCAAGGTTGCAGGAGATTGGATCGGTCCAGGGTGCTGCAATGAAGCCAAGTTGGTTGGACCGGGCTGATGTTCAAACGTTGCGGTGCCTTTCGGAAATAATCTTAGTGACTGGAAGTGCTTTATGGAGTTGTTGTTGAAAAGAGAAATAAATAACTTGGGATTTGTGGGTCTGATGGTTAGCATAGCGGGAGAAGGGATGAGAGAGAGAGAGAGAGAGAGAGAGAGGCAGGCATTTATAACTGGTGTAAAGAAAACTGAACCATCCTGACTTTCCTCCCTCCCATTTTTTTCCTTCCTTCCTTCCTTCCTTCCTTCCTTCCTTCCTTCCTTCCTTCCTTCCTTCCTTCCTTCCTTCCCTCCCTCCCTCCCTCCCTCCCCCCTCCCTTCCCTTCCCTTCCCTTTCTTTCCTCCCTCCCTCATTTCATTTCATTTCAAATCTGTAAAAAATGTCTTTTAACATTTTTTTTTCACAGTAAAGGAAAGCCCCTTCGCCTATCATTGATACTTTGACCCATTCGGTCTGGGCATTTGGATGCAGTCACCTACGAATAAAAGGCCGTCCTTTTCAAGAAGGAAATCTTACTTCAGTCCAACCTTCAATGTAAAGAGATGTTGTCAGAGGCTTTCAGGGGTATGTGAAGCCTCGGGGCATTTTCCAAAATTAAAACAGCAAAGAAGCACTCCGTTCCTTCGTCCGGTCTCAAGTCTCTTAAAATTTGCAAGCAGAAAAGTGTCCCTGCGAGGGGAGGGAAAAGAAACCCTTTTAAGACCCCACCAAGAGGGAGGACATTTCTTGCACCTGTGAGAGAAACGGATCCCTTATCCTTCCATACAAACTCACCAGAATTCATTTTCTGAGTTGAAATCCTTCTGCCTTCCGGCTGGCCTCTGTTTATAGACGAGATTTGTCTGCTGCCTGACATCTAACAGGGTTTGGGGTGGCTTGCAGAAATTAATTACGCAGTAAAATGCAGGAAAAAAACAAAAGTCATATCATAATTCATGAAAATCGTGAAATCCAAAATCCATTTCCCCAAATGAGGCAGTACTACAAATGAGCTGAAATTTATAATGACTTCTCCCCTCCCCCACAATAATGACAGCAGATATCGGAGTAATCAGGAGTTCTATTTTTTTTTTTTAAAAAAAGAATGTTTTAAGTGTGGAGTGTTAGGTTTTTCTGTGCTTGTTTTAGGATTGTAAGGTTCCTTCCACCCGGAGGGATGATAAAATATATTCTCTGCCAAAGAAATTCAACTTCCACATTAGCTCATCTCTCTCTCTCTCTCTCTCTCTCTCCCTCCCTCCCTCCCTCTCCCTCATTTTCTTCCCCTCTGCACTGCGCTTGTGTAATATATATATATATATAATCTCATATATATCACAGTTTATGAATATTCCGTATTTTCTAGAGAGGAAAACTGGAACTGGCTTGAAATTTCCATGACATCACCGCAGTTTACATGTGGGCTGGATGAATGCCAGGTGTCAGCCGTACAATCAATGATCAGCTACGTGTTGGAACCTGCCCTTAAAACCAGGTTTGGGCTTTGATGGATGCAAAAGATAAAAGCCCAAATATGGCGGCAGACTTTTGGATCTGTGGGCCGCTGGATTGGCAGGAAGCAACTCCCGGGACTCGTAGAGTAGCCATGACTTCCTCCCAGGTGTAAATTTAATCCCCTTCTGGCTGTCCCTTGAGGTGGGCCATTGATATTTGCGCTCTCTCCAGTCCGTTTCTGCAATCTGCCAAAAGCCCGTTCATGACACACCGCTGAGACTCTGCTCTGTGCCATGACAACCAAGCCTGGAGGTGGATTGCGGCATCTCAGGTGAGTCAAGGGTCGAAGAAGACTCCTTGCCTTCTCCCGGTGGAAACCCTGTTGCTTCAACATTCCTGCTCTTGAGTAGGCAGAGATTTGACTTCCTGTGCTTATGTGGGCCTGAGTTTGTTTTTTTCCACTGAAGCGGATCCAGACAACGGCCAGCCCAGGAGGCTTCATGGAGGGAAGGTCTTGAGATCCAAGGGGGAGGTAAATTGATAGTCCCACCTGCTCCAGGAGAGAACAAAGCACCAACTCTCTTGTTTTCATCGATCTGCTTGTTCCCGCCAGGCTGCTAGAAGAAACCCGGGGTAAGCTATAGGTCGGAGAAGAAGCGGTAGACCTGCACACGTTTGATTTCCTTCACTTCTGTGCGACTTCCGTTGGGCCGTGTCTTGGCTAGCTAGTCCAGGGGATAACTACTTATTTATTTATTTGTAAAAGGTATGGGTTTCCCATCTTACCACAAGACAACTTATCAGCTATTTGAACAGAACAAAATAAGAAAAACCAGTCTTCAAAGAAAAACCAGAAGGTCCAGTTTGCCTCGCAGGAAAAACAAAAAAACAAAAACACTTTTGGGACAACAGAAGAAGAGAATATCGGAGTTGGAAGGGACCTTAGACAGAGGTGGCATTCAGCAGGTTCTGACCAGTTCCGGAGAACCAGTAGTAGAAATTTTGAGTAGTTCAGACAACCAGTAGCAGAAATATTGAGTAGTTTGGAATACCACTTCTGACTGGCCCCACCAACTCCATCTATTCTCTGCCTCCCGAGTCCCAGCTGATTGGCTGGGTCTTCTTTTGTTGCCCTGTACAGGAGAACGGAGCTGGAAAGCAGGTTAGCGGGGTGAGGAGAGAATGGGGAGTATCCTTCCCACGCCACGCCCACCAAGCCACATCCACAGAGCCGGTAGTTCTTTGAATTCCACCACTGGCTTTAGAGATCTTCTAATCCAACGCTCTGCTCAAGCAGGAAACCCTGTGCTATTTCAGACAGCTGGTTGTTTAATCTCTTCTTAAAAACCTCCACTGATGGGGCGCCCACAACTTCTGGAAGCAAGCAGTTCCGCTGGTTAATTGTTCTGACTAATTCCTCCTTAGTTCTAGGTTGCTTCTCTCCCTGATTAGCGTCCATCCGTTGTTTCTTGTCCTGCCCTCTGGTGCTTTGGAGAATAGCTTGACCTCTTCTTCTTTGTAGTGACCTCTTACCAAGATGCCAATCTGATGGTTTTTTCCCCCAACCTTGTTCTTTTAGTATTTGGACAAAATAAGAGCAGTAGAACAGGAGGAAGTGGAAGTAGAAACCCACGGATCGTTACGGGCCTTTAACTTGGCATTTTCCATATCTGTTATAATTTCATCCTGCCTCCAGACCATGCAGACTTGGGTGGGAGTGTCTAGACCGACAAGATGAGTCCAAGTGGCTAATCAACCAGTAACACAACCTGACATAAATTCCTTGGGTTTTAAGACATAAGACATAAGAATTTATTTGTCATTACACTCGCAAGCGGGTGCAACGAAATGAGGTGCTCTTCCACAAGTAAAGCTGGACAACACCATTGAAAGAAAAATAAAACTAAACACAACAGACCATACAATAATCTCTATACAGTTTAAAAATGTAAATACCCCATTACTCTCAGCCATTAAATTCCACAAAAATCTTATGACCCTGCATTCAAACTCAAAACTGCACTTGGATAAAAACTGTTCTTAAATCTAGTCGTCCTTGTTCTTAATACCCTGAATCTCCTTCTCGATGGTAATAGTTCAAAGAGCTGAGACAGAACTTGTGTTAAACGCCGCCTGCAATTGCATTGGATGTAAAGACACAATATAGTAGGGATATGTGGATGGACATCGCCTGAGCACAGAATATCTGGGAATGTCGTATCTCCTATTGCCAATGAAAGGAAGAGCGATGCCTGTTTTGGCAGAGAAGGAAATCATCCATTCATCATACTTCCTTGAGAGCCACCCTTCATTCCAAGATCAGCCGCTCAGAGCTGTTCTCCTCTTCCTTCATAGTCCCCATTAGCTGATGAACGGACAGAGAGACGAAATCCACCCGCCTTCGAATGTTTCCAGGTTGACAAACATTGCATTAAGCTAATTATTGATTGACTGATTGAGGGCTGGGCGTGATCCTTAAATGATAGGGAAGTAGAAACCTGCCAGATGTTCTCGTTCGTCCATGCCTCCCCCACCTAATTGATGGGAGACTCAACTTGGAGGAGGTGGAACAGGTTGGCGAAAGAGGGCAGGCGAGACCAGGCTCCTCTGGCACCGGGCAAAGGAGGCAGCTGCGATTCCGATCCAGTTCTCGGGGCAGTCCTGATGTTGCAGCCTCTGCCCCACTCCTCATGGAATTGGAAAGTGCTTGGAGCAAGAGGGAAGGCCGGGGCAGGCAGGCAGGCAGGAGGGGAGGGGAATTGGAAAGGAAGTGTTCTGACCAAGGTTTCCTGAGACCGTAATTAAGCACACGCTTAGTTAAAACAACTCTTGTTTTATTTCAGTGCTGGGAATTATCTTCATTCCCAGCCAGTAATGAGTCCCAAACAGTCCCTTGAGATAAGCACCCACCTTTCTTTCCTTTGAATTGCTGCCAACAACTAGAGTGCCAAATGAACTATGAAAAAAACAACCAAAGTACAAAGTCCACACAGTTTCAAGGATTAATCCGAACAGAATGAACGACTTTGCTTCCTGCAAAGGTTTCATCACCTTTGCCTGTCCTTTATACCATATGGGAGGAGCAATCACCTCCAAGCCTTACTTTCGAGTCACCCCTTTTGTCTCAGTTGCTCTTGCCTTCTAGCAGCTCTGTGCATATGCTCACTGAGAACAGGCTCCCCTGGTTCCTCTGCCTCGCTGCTGCCAGACTTTGGAGGCTCCGAAGGCAGCTCCCAACTCCCAGATGGTCCTGGCCCATATCTGCATCGGATGCAGGACCATCTAATTCTGTTCTGGATGAAACCGAACAGAATTAGATGAGAGATTGGAGGAAGTTCCCCTGCTTTGTATCCCTGGGGATGGAAAGATTCCCCTTGTTGCGATTGAGGTTCTGATATGCAAACTATTAACAACAACAACTTCCACCTCCTCCTCCTCCTCCTCCTCCCCTCCTCCTCCCCCCTCTTCTCTCTCTGTCTTCTTCTTCTTCTTCTTCTTCTTCTTCTTCTTCTTCTTCTTCTTCTTCTTCTTCTTCTTCTTCTTCTTCTTCTTCTCTTCCTTCTCCTTCTCCTTCTCCTTCTTCCCTTCTCCTTCCTTCTCCTTCTTCTCCCCTCCTCCTCCCCCCCTCCTCCTTCTTCTTCTGCCATATCCACCATCCTATTTTGATCAACAGCCACACGAAAAAAGGGCTTCTGAGTTTTGCCCAAAGCAGTCCCTTAGATTTTGAAGCCACAATGTTCTTCTTCTGCCTGGACCTCATCTGCCTTCAATCTTCCCTTGAGAGGATTAAGTGAAGGATGCTGTATTTTTCCGGGTGTCGCATCGCATGTCCAGAATATTCTAACTTTCGCTTTTTTAATGGTTTCGATGATTTCTCTTGGCTTTCCCAGGTGGCTAATCCCCTCCTCGTTTCTGATTCTGTCAACCCAGCTTATACGTAACAGCCATCTTGTAAATCCACATTTCAAATGCTTCTAGTCTCTTGCAAGTGACTTTCTATCGGAGACCAACCCTCTGCTCCGTAGAGCAGGATAGAAAAGATGTAGCATCTGACCAGCCTGATTTTCAATCTTAGGCTTAATGTCCTGACTGCAGAAGACTATTAAACATGTTGTGCAAAATTGTCCAAATGTGCGTTTTCTGATTTCCTAGGACAGAGGTCTTCAAGCTTGACGGCTTTAAGACTTGTGGACTTCAACTCCCAGAATTCCTCTTCCAATCATGTTAGCTCAGGAATTCTGGGAGTTGAAGCCCACAAGTCTTAAAGCTGCCAAGTTTGAAGACCCTTGCTCTAGAAGATTTGCATGAGGCAACGCCTGAGGCGATCTCCTGGATAGTTGAGTTGAACATCCAGTTATGAGGCCACTGCCATATCCCTCTAGAAGTGTTGTATATAATTGTGTCTGTGTGTGTATGTTTCCTCCTGGAGTGTACTCACCACAAACTAAACAATAAGCCAAGAAAGGCAATGAAGAATGAAAGAATACATTGGCTGAGGGTGCTCAGAGAAGACCCATATCAAGGTCCAGATGTTGGGTTCCTCTGAACCTTTACGGGGTCCTTCTTTTCTCTCCAAGTCAAGGACTTGATGCCAGCCTTGTGCCAGCTGATGCCATGCTGTGGGTGGAGGAGGAGGAAGGATCCTGTGGGCCAAATGGAGTCTTTAAAGGAGAGATAACAGCAACATTATTCCGAAGGAGAAATAAATTCACTCATTATCCCTTCGTAATGACGGCTCTGCTTCTAATTGATGAGCATATTTAGAGCCTGCTTTGTAGATCCTGTCAGAGAGGTGCCCAACCCACTGACAATAATCGTCTTAATTAACGATTAGAATAAGAGCAATAGAAGTATTGCCCCAGAAGAATGTCCACTGAAGAAGCAATCGTGTCCCCTCATCAATTCTCTTTTATTTCCAACAGTAATTTTGGGCCGAACAATTCGGGTTAAAAACACTTCCAGCCTCCACATCTGCATCTGAATTAGGGTTCTTTTGTTAAGGTTTTCCTTGAGATGGCGGGGTGGGGGGGGGGAAGGTAAAATTAAGAAAGATGGATGCACCAGGAAATCCCAAGGCAATATGCATTTGTCAAATTCCCTAATGTACTTTAATTGTAGGACTTTTTATTCCACATCCTGTCGTATTATTGATTTATTGTTGCTAAGTTTTATCTGTTGTCCTTCTCTAGCAATATCTCTTCTGTGAATTATAGCAATGCTTGCCTTGAGCAAAGATGAACCTGAATGTAGAGTTTTTAAACTTTTTCCAACAGCGGAGCACGCATGGGTTTTTAATGTTGCCCCGTTGAATCCTTTTTTAAGTTTGAAACTTCACGGGCTGTGCCATAATCAAGGTAGTTGTACCGACAGAAGAGAAAATTTTTGTTATTCAAGGTTGAATTATGGGGTCCTTGCTGCTGTCTGAGCTTGAATGTTTTCTTGCAGATGTTTCATTACCAAACTACTAACAACATTAGCATTGATGGCGTCATCTAGTTGGGTAACAAAATGTCTGCAAGAAAATAACCAAGCTCAGAGAGTATCAAGGACCTCACGAGGTGGAAATGCTGAGAAGATAGTCCCAATTACCTACAACGGACCATATGACTCATATTCCACTTGTGTTCTCTAAAATGGGTCAGGGCAAGAGAACACAATTCTTCAGCCCAAGATGTTGTCTGTTCTTCTAGAGCAGAGGTCTCCAAACTTGGCAACTTTAAGACTTGTGGACTTCAACTCCCAGAATTCTTTGTGAAACGATTTGTGAGGGCACCTAAGTAGGAAAATCTCAAATTTTTCTTAAACCTCCGGACCAACTTCATTTCCTTTTGCTGTTTTCTTTGCCATCTGCTGGGCATTCAGTTTACTGCAATGCAATTTTAATTATTTAGGGCAGAGTTTTTCAAATGTGACGATTTTAAGATGTCTGGATCTCGACTTGAAATCTTAAAAGTTGTCAGGTTTGAAAAACGCTGATTGAAGGGGAGAGAGAATGAAGAAGTTGTTGGTTTGGGGAAGTACAATGCTGATCATGACCCAAATCCCTTGTGTTAAATTTTGCAGCACGATTCTTTCAAATCTGAAACTTGTACTTCCATCAGTGAAAAAAGCAACAGAATGCTGAAAGAGACATTGATAGAGTACAGTTTCAACAATGCTGTACATTTAAAGATGTCTTTGAGTTCCCCCTCCTCCTCCAGCTTACTTTATTTCTGGCTAATTCTTGGAACAAACCTTGAAGGCTTTCAGTAAGACAATGAACCAACCACAGAAGGGATCCTTGTTGCTAAAATATGGAGCTTCTTCCACGATACCATCAGAAATACTGACGTGAGCTATAATTTGGTTGACAAGACTGTTGTGTCAACAATGACACTTGATAGTGGAATGTTTGTGTGTACAATGGCGTGGAGTTTGGGAGAGAAATTGTTCAAGAATATGAAGAAGATGCTCCTTATTCAAGTCAACCTTGACACCCACTAAACTGGATAGCCAACCATCTCCTTGCTAACAAGATGGAGGAGTTTGCCTTGATTTTCTTAGGGATGTGATCTTGACTTCCCAGCCTAGTCACCTTTTATTTATTACTGATTTATGTCTCAATTGATTAAAATTCCAAAACCACTTGACAGTTGAAGCTGTAGGGGCTGCACAGAATATAACATATTAAAAAAGCACATGAAATAAAAATCTACCAATAAAATGCAAAACAACAACCATACCATACCAATAATAGACAATTTCAAGACGATCCTTCAAAGAAAAATAAAACAATGTGAGTTAAAATGCCATTGAAATAACTAGAAATCAGTCGAAGCTTTACTTCTGGGGGAAGTCTCTGTAACTGTGGAACAGCTACATTTGTGGGATTTTCTGGTAGTTTCTCACCTCCGTAGAAACCAGGGCCAGCTGTGTTTGGCTTCTGAGGAGACAGAGAGATACCCAATCCTAAATCCCTAGCTTTCAACATAGGGCAGCCTATTATCTTAAAATGAAAAGGAACAACTCCAGACCGTTTTCATGGAACAATATCAAAGTGCTTCGTCTTCGATTTATTTAATGCTCTTTTATTTAACTTCCCAGTCCAGCCCACCATTCTGGCATCGTCTCCTGCTCTAACTCGATCAGCCCCTGCTTAGCTTTCTTGGGAGCAACCGAGGATGTTGGCTCCTTGAAAAACATCCCAGAAGAAGGGATGGCATGCGTAGCATTGCCAAGAAAAGACAAGGCGGTCCCGGAGCGAACGCCAGGAGATCAGCTGCTGCTTTGTTTGAACGACATACTTTAAGAAAAAGGAAAAAAGGAGGCCAACTCATGGGGAATCACCTCGAGAACATTTGTTTTTCTCCTTTTGACCAGTTCAGCCTTGCCGTCAATGAAGGTTTGCAGCCATGGCAACCGCAGTTCAATGAAGGGAAAGCCGAGGATCAGATTGAAGGGTGGGGATAGAAACGGGAGGAAAACTGTATAATGGGAGAGATGGATCCTTGGCATCTTGGTTTGAAAACTTGACGATGAATCACCCCTAGTTCCCACCCCTGTCTGTTGTCACAGCTGGTTTGATAATGGTCCCCGAGCAAGCACCAACGGAGGCAGGAACCTGCCGGGTTCTCTGATGTGCTAGAATGGGTAGAGGATGCCAAGTAGAGGCTGCAGGGATGCTGCTCCATTGCCATGGCAACCCCTTCTCGTGATGCAGCCGCTAAAGCATCACAGAGCCTGCCAAGAGAAAGAGAGAAAGAGAGAGAGAGAGACCCACAGAGAAAACCCTGAACAGAAAACCACAGCTCTAGAAATGCTGCTACAACTGACTTCATTCTTTCCACTTAAATCTGCTTATTGCAGGCAGGAGTGTCTCATGTTCACCAAGGCAAACCTGAGGAACATTCCTGCCTCGCAGCCCAGAAGAAGTTGATAATAACCGAGAGGATGACGAGCAGCTTTATCACAAGGCTCTGCTTTCCCCCCCAGGATGAGAGTTATGCAAATAGTTGAACTTTGGGACTGAAATGTATTCTTCCTTGAAGGCATCTCGAGTTTGCATGTCTGCTGAACTGCCACGTTGGAAATCAAATTGAAAAAACAAAACAAAAAAACATTTACAGCTGGGATCAGAGTCAGCGTAGAATTCCCCTCCATGAGTCAAACAAGCTCTGGAGTCACTCGGCTGCCAGTCAACACCCATCTCATGTGGTCCACCTCCGGTTTATAGTGCTGTCATCGGGTGCAGCTAAGTGGTTGACACAGACCGTTCCTAGCCTTATCTTACTTACCTCTCGTTCTGCTGGAATCAGTAAATCTGGTTTTTTTTTTTGGAGGGGGGGAGGAGATTAATTCTGTAAAAGCAATGGATTGGGTGGAACATGGGAAGATGAAATTCTAGACCTAGACAACCTAGAACTACGACGCCTTTGATCCGAACTAAGTATAGTACATAAAATCATACATTGCAATGTCCTACCTGTCAATGAATACTTCAGCTTCAACCATAACAATACAAGAGCACACAATAAATCCAAACTCAAGGTTAGTCGCACCAAACTTGATTGCAGGAAATACAACTTCAGCCACAGAGTGGTCAATGTCTGGAATCCTCTACCTGACCCTGTGGTTTCTTTCCCACACCCCAAAAACTTTAACCTTAGACTGTCTACTATTGACCTCGCCCCTTTCCTAAGAGGTTTGTAGGGGGCGTGCATAAGCGCACCAACGTGCCTACCGTCCCTGTCCTATTGTTTCTTTTTTATTCGTATCCATTTCATGTATTCATAACCATGCTTATACTTATACCTGTTATCTTATAATCGCTTGACAAAATAAATACATAAATAAAGATACAAGGATGCACAGAACATTGGTTAACATAGTTCTGAAGAAGCTTCTTGGATGAGAAGAGAAACGTTTTCAAAGGGAAAAAAACCCAAGCAAGTCCAGTTGGATTTTTTTTGAAAAATACCTTGGGGAGGATCATGACCTGGATAATTGAAAATCTCCATAGATATTGGTTAACGTAGGAATAAAGGGAAGAAATGGATTTTTTATTGACTGTGCAAGAACGATTTATATCCTAAGTTGGTCCTAAATTGTTCCTGATGGGAAGCTTCTCCAAGACTTTGAGATCCCTCAGAGCAGCTCTTGGCCACCAATATCCTCAAATCCTTCCTGCTATTCTCTCTTGCTGATGGAATACAATCTGGGAAGAGATGTTTTCCTTCTTTGATGGGCTGTCCCATCACTCAAGGATCACCCAGGAAGAATGTGGTTTTAGCTAATTCTTATCCCACTTGCTGACCTCTCTCAGATTAAGATGGAACTGCTGAGTAAATGAACACAACTGCACTTCCAATGCATGTCACGACACCTGTGTGCAATTAATCAAGTGTGTGCGTGTGAAGACCCAGGATTAATTACACATCAAACTTGTATTAAAATAATGAGAGGGAGGTTATTCATAGCGTTTAGCAAACTGTCGGCTATTATTCATTCTTAGGGATGACACTGTTTAGCAAAGAAAAAGAAAGGGAGTGAAGGAAGGAAGATAAAGGCTGAGGGAGGGAGCAAGGGAGGGAGGAAAGGAGGAAGGAAGAAGAGGGAAGGGAGGAAAGAGGAAAAGGAAAAAAGGAAAGAGGAAAAAGAGGAAGGGGATGACTGAATTTATTGGGTTCAGTTTCAATACTTCTGTCTCTCTATCTCAGCTTTTATAGAGAGGCTGCTGCAATTGTTTTAAGGCTAGTAATGGTCTAAGTAACAGGAATTAGAGAAAGGCCAGCTTTTAATTTGGAAATCAAATGGAAATTTGATGGATTTCATGAACCGAATCTGTTTACCAAACCCAGTGGGGTTTTAATGAATCTAGTGATTGAGTTTGGATTGATCCATGCGTCCAAGTCAAACAAGGCCAATTCCTGTATCAAGTTATCCGTCCAAATTAGATCAACCGAATCCCATCTTCATTTCACAACTCCAATTTGAACATTCAGAGAACACAAAAGATGTTGTTCTTCAGGGCAGAATACTGGCACAGCTAAATAGGAGCTTGAGAAGACATAACATTAAAAAACAACAACAACACCACCATTGCACATTTATTTTTTACAACAGGGAAATGCAATTCCCGCTCCCCTCCAAGTTTCCAAAGCGAAACATTTCTACATTTTGCTGCACCGTGTCATTGTCAGTTTTGATCAATAGCCTTGTGAGAAGGTAGTGAAAAGTTTCCCCAGACCAGCATCCGTCGTGAGTTACGAACACAAGTCCTTCAAAGTCTTAGCCCTTCAAATTCTCTTGGTTCCCCCTTGTTCTCCCCTCATGGCCTGCTGGACCCGAGAGCTTGCCTTCTTTGGGGTTCGTTTTCCACCATAGGGTTTATTCCTCCTTCTCCCCTGAACCTGCCTGGATCTGGCAAGGTCGAAATCTGACGAGGTTAAAAGTCTTTTCTGGAACTTGGCCCCCAATTCCTAGATCCTGTACCCCAACTCCACATGGGGGTGCTCCATTCTGGTGATTAGATAAAATCCCACCTCCGTCCGTGCATGCATCGATCCTTTCATCTATTTTGTTGTTAATGTTCTCCTTTTAATGCTTGATGCTTTCATATTTATATCTTCTTAATTACATATATTATTTATGACACCACAAGGTGCCCGGAAGTTGCTCGATAGTGAGAAGAGTGCCATGTACATTAAACAAGCAAACAAACGAACAAACCCCCTTCTGTGGAGCTCTCTGCAATGTTGCAATTTCCTCGGGATGCTTTCTTATTCACTGTCTTCTTCCCTTTGCAACGGAAAAAAACCCCGTAATGCTATTATCAAAAGTTGATTTCCTCTTGTCTTTCCGCATTAGCTGGATGGGATGAACAAAGGAAAAGATGGCACCCAGGACCACAACCTAAGCCCACCCTCCCACCACGGCTTTTTACGTGCCTGGCATCAAACAGGTTGTGTTTACCCTAATTTTACCAAAACGTTTCACTTGCTTGAATATTTTACTCGCAATAGCAATGGTGGCGGTGGAGAGGTTTCTGCCTACAGGCATAGCTGGGATGGAAGCTACAGGGGATCAGTCCTTTGCACGCATGTCTTCTGACTGTGAGCCTAGTTCAGAATGGCCCAGTAACAGCGTTGGAAGGGATCTTGGAGATCATTTAGTCTAACCCTCTTCTCAAGCAGGAGACCTTATACCATTTCAGACTACAGAAACCATTTGCACCACCACCTGAAGACACAGATAAACCCCCAAGTGGCCTCAACAACCCTCTAAAAGGATGCAAATGACCAGTTCTGTCTGCAAGGAGTATAAATCCTTCCCTTCCCCACCACCCTGTCAGAGCTGAAGACGCTTCTTGGATGAGAAGAGAAACATCTTCAAAAGGGACAACCAGAAAGTCCAGCTGCCTCCTGAAAAAGGACCCAGAGGACGGAGAATCTCATAGACTTTTACCATTTCAGACCAAGGATGGTCCAATCTCTTCTTAAAAGCCTCCTGTGATGGAAGACCCCACAACCTCTGGAGCTAAGTTGCTCCATTGATGAATTGTTCTCACCGTTAGGAAATTCCTCCTTAGTTTCAGGTTGCTTCTCTCCTTGATTAGTTTACATCCATTTCTAGAAGAATATATCTGCAAAGGAGTACAAGAATAATTTTGGCTGAATAATCTTTGCCATTTGCTTCCGTTAGTTGTTTATTTATTTGATTCCTTTACAGTTGTACTCTCCAATATCATCTGCAATTTTTGCTTCAGAGAAAAGGAGAGCCCTGTTTTCTTTCACAGACAATTTTCTTTGGTTTAGTTCCCCTCCTCCTTCCTTGTTTTTCTCTCTCTCTATCATGGCTTTTTTCTCTCCTTCCATCCTGGCTTCCGCCAGCTTCTCTGGGGTTTGCATACCCCGTGCAATTCCCCCCTCCCCCCACCCCTCCCCCAGGATTTATAGGAAGTTTTACCATAAATTGCACCAAAGTTGTGGAATTTATATTGCTCAAGGCAACCCATGAAATAAATCACTCTATAATTTATATCGATGAACTCTGATCGTGGAGTCGGGGAGATATCGCTGGAAAATCAATCTGCAAGGTTCATAAAAGCAGAGGCTGACCTGAGTCCTGTAGTATTTCAGCAGGAAGGGAAAAAATACAATATGAGGGCAATTTACATGAGGAAGGAAGACTACTGCCTGAAGTTGATGCCCCAAGGAATAAACCGTACTTCCTTTTTATTATTATTATTATTATTTCCACCTGCTGCTACAGATGCATATCGGCGGGAGACAGAAATGAAAGAAAATGAAGCAATTCAGCCTCCTCCCCAGGTTGCCTTCCCGACTTTTCTTTGAGGCCACTTTCTCTCCACAACCTTCTGCCTTAGTTGCACCTTTCCGTGTCGCAAAACCTCCGCTCTGCGTTTGTACGTTGTCCTGTGCGAACCAAATACAAAACGCTGTGAGCATCTGCCTTGTGGATCGTCTCAAATTTCAACCTCCGACCTCGGTTGCTATTCTCATTTGAGGATCTCACCTTGCAGATATTTGCCGGACCCGCTGAAGGATGCTTTGCAGTTTCTATTTCTAACTCCCCAAAGTTCCTCCTCGCTGTGCCATTGACGTGCTGGTAGCCATTTTGGCTTCCTTTTGCATTTCAGATGCTTCTCTCTCCAGCTTTCTTGGATCTTTGGGGAGGAAGCAAGGATCTTGAGCTCCTTAGTTAGCCCTTGACTGTCCAGCTTGATGGACCTTTTCTTCGTCCATCAAGCAGGCCCTGGCTGGGGAGAGATGGCTGCTGGGAATATGGGCCAGGGGAGCTTTGGACATGAGGTCCCACACAGGACTTCTTTGGACAGAAGCAGTGGTGGGGTTCACATTTTTTTTTACTACCAGTTCTGTGGCCATGGCTTGGTGGGCGTGGCTTGGTGGGCGTGGCAAGGGAAGGTTGCTGCAAAATCCCCCTTCCCTCCCCACCCCGCTAAGCTGCTTTCCAGCTCCGTTCTCCTGTGCAGGGCAACCAAAGGAGACCCAGCCGATCAGCTATGAGTGGGGCTTGGTGGCCGTGGTGTGGCTTGGTGGGCGTGTCAGAGGTGGGTGTGGCAGGGGAAGGATATACTGCAAAATCCTCTTTCCCTCCCCACACGACTAACCCGCTTTCCAGCTCCGTTCTCCTGTGCAGGGCAACCAAAGGAGACCCAGCCGATCATCTGGGACTCAATGGGAGGCAGAAAAGAGGTGGGGTTGGTGGGGCCAGTCAGAGGTGGGATTGGCCATTTCTCTGAACTACTCAAAATTCCCGCTACCAGTGGTTCTCCAGAACTGGCTGAACACCACCTCTGCAGTGAAGGCATCTGAGAGATATTGTGGCCATCGCTTTCCTGCTCGCTGTGAGAAGGCAAGTGTGGCTTCGTTTCCCTCTGGACATGAAGCACCCTCAGGAAAGGAGAGCACCTGCCTTGGCTTCATCTTGTTATCATCTCCCCATCCATCCCGTATCTGCTGAGTAGGAGGGAACTTGGCCTCTCCATGGCCAAGTTACAATTCCAGGTGGCTGCACCAAGGAATTGATCTTTCCAGACTTGGCAACTTCAAGGCTTGTGGACTTCAACTGCCAGACCTTTCAGTCCAAGACCTCCAAAGTCTCTTCCAGCCGCAGGATTTTTATCCCAAAGGTGCTTCTTCAAATAGCAACTGGACTTTGTGTTTCCTTGAAGACATTTAGCTCCTTAGAAGCTTCTGGGATGAGAAGCAGAAAGTCTTCTACGAAAAACACAAGTCCAGTTGCCTCTTCAAGAATCGTCTTTGGGAACAACCATGATCTGGATGACTAAGAATCTCCACAGATCTATGATGCTATGTTCTACTTTCTCTCTCTCTGGCTCACCCCGTTTCACTTCTCTCTGGGAAACAGAGCTGGAGGAAGACCTCACAAGCATCAAAGAAAGAAACCTCTCACCTCCCCAAGTCCTACAAGACTGGACGGCTTCTGTCTCCAAAGAATCCATTGTGGTGTTGCCGCTAAGAGGAGCTAAGTTTGCCCAAAGAAAAGGGAGTCCATTATCTCTCCTGCAAATAATGTAGTTTGAGCCTTTCTCTCTCCTGTTTTCTTCCTGCCAGCTTGATCGCTGGAGGGGTAGATGATGTAAACCCTTCTCAAACTACAATTTGCTTGTGCTTTGAGTCTGGTCAAAAGAGCCTTGTAATAGAATATTCAGGATATTCACCATCCTGTAGCAAGTTCATATTCTCTACCTCCAATTTCTGAACAGTGGGTGAAGATGGGTTGTTTCTTTTTTGAGGGTGGGGGGGAGGATTGTGTTTAAACCTTGCAACAGGGGCATCCATGGCAGCCTAAGGAGAAACAAGGTGTAAATGGGGTGCTTGTTGGACACCACAACATCTCTTCCCATCCATCCGTGGGAACTTTAATTGCAATGAAATGAAATGAAATTGTTCAGAGTTTTTCGCAGCGATAATTCAGCACCAGAAAAGCAAACACAGGTGGCTGATGCTTCGTTTAACACAACCTTCTTTATAAACATAATAAGTAGATTTTACAAACCAGTTGTAGAGTTCTCCAACATGGAGCAAACTCAGACAGAAACACGTTGCAAGTTCAGAGCAGAGCTCCAGTCTTCAGCAAGCAAGTCAGTTTCTCTTTTACTTTAGTTCAGCAGGCAAGGAAGAGGAGAGAAGCGGTTTCCTTTTCAATAGACGGACTCAGAGCTCAACATGGCTTCAGAGCTGCGGAGCTTAACATAGAGCCACGCCTAGGCTACTTCCAGTTTCAGTTTCCAAACAGTCCTCATTGGCTGACTTAGTCGCTATGCCTATTCATTGTCTGATCTTGTTTCCAGGCGCTATTCCAGTTCATGAATTTACTGACAAAAGCCACGTCCAGCCTTGAGAAGCTGAATTTGGAAGCCTCCTTCTTAATGCAATCCATTGGTTTGGCTTTTAATGGAATCTCTGATTCAAAGCTTTGACCGCCCCCCCCCCGCCTTTTTTTCCTGAATATTATGGGGTGCTTCTAGGGTTTGGGGTCCTGGGTGAGGGGTCCTCCCTTCCTTTCTCCTCCTGGCCTTTTCGCTCCTCCCCCAACACTTTCTCCTCCCCACAACTTTCTTCAAGACGCACACGGGGCTGAATGTGAAGGCCTTTTAGTTGTTTTAGCTGTTTTAGCTTGGCTGGCTGGGGAATTCTGGGAGTTGAAGTCCACAAGTCTTAAAGTCACCAAGTTTGAAGAGCTCCGTTCTACCCCAGAGCTGGACAATATACCACACTATTTGTCTCTTGAAAAACACAATCCCTACGACAATGAATTGCCTTCCGGCAGGAATTGTTGGATTAAAAACACTTGTTCCTGCTAGGCATTTTTAATATTTATTTAATCAGCTTCCTTGGTGAGAGTTTCTTTCTGGTGAATTAACGTGCGTATTGAGAACATCTACAATAAAGGCGCCTCCGCCACATCGAAAACGTTACATCCATTTCTCCTTGCAGCCCCTCAAATTAATTTCATGAGTCTAGGTGAGTAAGTAACGTTTGGAAATGAACCGCAAATATACCCATTCTTTTTGGGAAGGAAGATCCCCATGGAAACAGCCATAACAGAAACGGCTCTTCGGTTATTGAAGAGCGTCAAAACTTAGTGCAATTAACTTAAAGCATTAGGTGGGACGATCGCTTGATTAAACCAAGCAAATGAAAAAGAAAACCAAATATATAAATCACGTTGAGCTCCCCTAAAATTATTCTCCCCCCACCCAGGCATGTGTGTCTACACATGCATACAATGTTCTCCTTGGATTTTTAAGCACAATTCCAGGTTCTGTTTTGGGAAACGCGATCCCTGGGAAATCAACCCTTGTGGTGCTCTAAATGAATGCAAACAAACCAGAAAGTTCATATAGTGCAAAGTGCTAATTTAGCTTCTTGTTTGGAACAGCTAGCGAACCTCTCTTATTCCAAACCATTCTACCCCTGGGTCATTAAAAAGGGTGTCAGGAAGCACGAACAGAATAAAGCTGCCCCATTGTTTTTTTTAACTTTGAAAACATTTTGCTCCTCATCCAGAAGCGAAGAAGCTTCTTAAATGAGAAGTGAAATGTCTTCAAGGGAAAAAAAAGCAAAGAAATCCCAGTTGCCTTTTGAAGAGCCCCTTTGGGACGTCTAAGTTCAATATTCCAACCGGAGGAAGTCAACCAGATTCTCTGCAGTGCTCACAAGCAGGAGGAGAGAGAGAGAGAGAGAGAGAGAGAGAGGGAGAGGGAGAGAGAGAGAGAGAGAGAGAGAGAGAGAGAGAGAGAGAGAGAGAGAGACTGTTTTAAAATAAAATAAAATGGAAATATTTCTCTCTCTCTCTTTCTCCCGATATTGTTCCTCTGGAAATAGTGTTTGGAGGTGGGTTGCTCCTAATCTGGAGATAATATTGAGCCTTCATGACTGATTGCCTTGCTAGACCTGTCTTCCAGGACTGGATCTAATCCTCTTTAAAAGCCTTCCAAGTTAGCAGCCACATCCCAATTTTATGGTAATGAATTCCACTGGTTAATTATGCATGACGTAAAGAAATTCTTTTGCCTGTCCTAAATATTTGGATCAATGTCATAAGCGAAAGCAACAGAGAATTTATTTTATTTATTTATTTTATTTTGTCAAGTGGTTATAAGATAACAGGTATAAGTATAAACATGGTTATGAATATATGAAATGGATGCATATAAGAAAAATAAAAAGAAACAATAAGACAGGGACAGTAGGCACGTTGGTGCACTTATGCTATATCACTACAGACCTCTTAGGAAAGGGGTGAGGTCACTAGTGGATAGTCTGAGGTTAAAGTTTTTGGGGTTTGGGGAAGAAACCATAGAGTCAGGTAGAGGATTCCAGACATTGACCACTCTGTTGCTGAAGTCGTATTTCCTGCAATCAAGTTTGGTGTGGTTAACCTTGAGTTTGTATCTATTGTTTGCTCTTGTGTTGTTATGATTAAAGCTGAAGTATTCATTGACAGGTAGGACATTGCAATGTATAATTTTATGTACTATACTTAGATCGGACTGAAGGCGGCGTAATTCAAGGTTTCCTAGGTCTAGAATTTCAAGTCTGGTGGCATAAGGTATTCTACAACGAGTAGAGGAGCGGAGAACTCTTCTTGTGAAATATTTCTGGATTTTCCCAGCTGTGCTAATATCAGATATGTAATGTGGGTTCCAGACTGATGAGCTGTATTCGAGTGTTGGTCTAGCAAATGTTTCGTATGCTCTAGTTAGTAGTGTGATATTACCAGAGAAAAAGCTACGTAGGGTTAGGTTAACAACTCTTAATGCCTTTTTGGCTATGTAGTTACAGTGGGCTCTAGCACTTAGGTCATTTGAGATGAAAACTCCAAGGTCCTTGACAGAGTTTGGAGCTTTCCATGGCCTTCTGGTTGTTGTTTTCTTCCCAACAGTCCTGGGGTTGGTTACCTCCTATCCATGTACTAACCTCAGGAACATCAAGATGGTTTTGGCTTTTGCTATGAAGTACAATATTTTGCAAGAACAAAGCTTACCTCTCCCCAAGGAATTGGATTAATTAGGAAGACAGTGATAAAAAATACTGCTCACTTCCAGTCGAGTTCCTGTGGCAGTTGGATTGACCTTGCAAACGAGAGAGATTTAGCATGATAGCTTCCATGGAAACTTCAGAGAGGCCAGGCTAGAGCTTCTGGCTGGAAGAATTCTTCTCTTCCCTTCCCTTCCCTTCTCTTCTCTTCTCTTCTCTTCTCTTCTCTTCTCTTCTCTTCTCTTCTCTTCTCTTCTCTTCTCTCCTCTCCTCTCCTCTCCTCTCCTCTCCTCTCCTCTCCTCTCCTCTTTCCTCCTCCTTCTCTTCCACTTCTCTTCGCTTTCTCTTCTCTTCCCTCCCTCTCCCCTCTTCTCTCTCCTGTTCCTTCTCCTCTCCTCCCCTCCCTCCTCGCCTTTTATTTATATGCCACCTATCTCACCATCACGCAACTCCAAGCGGCTTATAACATCACAAAAACAAAAATATGGAACGTTAAAACACGGAATGCTAAAAGTTAACCCCCCTCCCACCCCGGTGCCCCCTTTTCTTCCTTGCCCAGTTGGAGAAAGGCGTCTGGGACGGGTTCCTCTCCTTGCTTCTAAACCCTGGAGTGGGACCAAGGCCCCAACCTACCAAAGGGCAGGCATGCAGCAGGAAGCGCTCGTAAGCTGCAAAAGGATCTGCAAGGGAGTGGTGGGGGAGAGAGTTTGCCTAGAGGATTCCCCCCCCACCCTGAACCCTTTTAAGCCCCCCTCCCCAGCCCAACAGTTGTCAGGGAACTGAAGAGCCATTTTCTTATTAACTTTTCAGCGCCAGCCCTGCCAGGGAAATGCTGCAGAGGAGACATAAATTATGCACGAAAGGCACCCGGCTACCATCCAAGTGACTTGCAGCAGACCATGGGCTCCAGCGGGAGACGCTTTTTAAGTGGGAGGGGAGAAGCAAAGTCGATCTCTTTCCTTGCTCTTTTTTTTTGCTTCCCCTCCCCCTGCTGTTTAACAACCCCCCACCCCCCAGCAATACTCAGCTTTTACCCTGAACACCAGAAGCCACCCGTGGAGTTACAGCCCTTTTGATTCCAGAAGCTGCTGTTGATGCATGCTCAGGAGCAGGGGTCACCAACCTTTTGGACCACAGGGACCACCACACTCCTAATTTTAAACACCACGAACCAGAGAAAATCCCCCAAAAAAGTCTGTGGAATAGTCATCAGATCCAGAAAAGATGCAATGAATGATGGAACAAAAAGAAGGAAATTCTACAGTTCTTTGAAGTTACACCAGGGAATGGAGAAGATCTCATTCCTATCCAGCTTTTGACCTGAAGGAGAAAGGACTGTAGACTAAGCTCCAACAAGAATAGCAGCTGCAGTAGATATATGGAAGGCGAAGAATCCTGAATAACTCCAATGTCCTGGAAATCCAGACTGGGAAGGACTGAGGACCCACACTCTTGCCTTTGTTTTTTCCAGGAAAAAAATAATCACAGTGCCCTTTCTTTTTTTGCGGGGCACCTGATGCTTCCTTGTGTGTCACACCTCCCTTGTCAAAAACAAGTTTCTTCTGCTCTGTGAGAGCATCACGGCTCTTTGATGAGTTGGTTTCCAAGGCAACCTTTCCGAAGATGAACATTGCTGGGAGACTAACAGAGAATGTCTCAATTTGTCCCCAGGAGTTGAGGATCACAATGGCATCAACGTGTTGCCATCGATGGCCTGGGCTTCCCTGGAGATGGGGCCTCTTCTCAGCCGAGCAAATAACAAAGAAAAGACCCTGGATACCCTCTTTTCATAGGCAAAACATAGATGCTCATGCCACAAGGATACCTAGGGTGGCTTTGCCAACCCTTTGTGGTTGGGTTGATCTCAAACTGAGCCATCATTTCTCCTGGAGCAACCCTAACCCTTCCTTCAATTATCTTTAAGTCTAATGTTAACTAGCGTATGGAGACATCAAATCACAAATTTTCATCCTTTTTTCCCCTCATCAGAGGCCTGTTTTCAAGGGATAGTGGTCCAGAAAATGTTTTAGACCAGGGCTCTCCAATCTTAGCAACTTTAAGACTGGTGGACATCAACTCCCAGAATTCCTGAGCTCACATGACTGGAGGAGGAACTCTGGGAGTTGAAGTCCACAAGTCTTAAAGTTGCTAAGGTTGGAGATCCCAGTTTTAGACAACCCTACCATTATGGGATGGCTTCAAAGGGCAAGAAGGGAACCTTGCAAAGGGAGAGGAATAATTCAGGGTAGTCCCAAAGCCTCTCGGCTGTTTGCTGAACGCAGAATAGCCCAAAGTTCTTCCAATTTCATTCAGGTTCCACTTACATTGTTAGATTTTGTATTACTGTTTTCCGTTGCTTGTATGGCAAGAGATTGTAAATACGCTGTTGGCCTAAGAGGAAGATGGATGAGGTAGGAGAAGACCTTTTAGCTAAGCAGAGATGTCCAGAGGGAAGAACCAATGGCCTTTTCACACAAGAAGAAAACAGATACTTCCACTGGAAATTAATCTCACATCTTTAAGGAGGGCAGATTTCTGCTAAGCGGCGATGACTATTTTAATGTCCAATTTGTTTGTGTATTTCTTTATTCTGAGTTTCTGAGTGTTGTTGTTGCTAGAAGCAAAAACTCATCGAGTAAAAAAAATCCTGTGGACAAAGTGCCACTTAAGGAGCAAAAGATCCGTTATTTTATATCTCTAGCCTGACTTTCTCTTTTCTCAGTTGACTCCCCGGGTCGGGTAAATTCTGCTTTAAGCTCTTTCCACTGCTATCTCTTTGCTGCTCCTCCCTCTCAGCCTGTCCACCCCAAATAACATCTTCCTTTAAATACAACTGAACAAGAAAGGCTGAACGATTTTCTTTGATAACTCATGAATCAGGGGGAGCTTTCTCCAGGGAAGACAAAGCCACCGTGGGAGGCCACACAATCTAGTACTCTGCCAGCCCTAATTCTCTCCTTCTCTCCCTCCCTCGTCCTACCGAGCTTTGGAAAGATGTAGAACTCACAGAGCATGAAGGACTGATTGATCGGACATCCCCTGGCAGGCGGCCTTGTCTTGTGTCCCGAAAGGCAACCCACCAAAATTCTTAACTAAAAATGGAGATCACCCTGTTTCCCCGAAAATATGACCTACCCTGAAAGTAAGTCCTAGCTTGATTTTTACACATGCTCCCGACCCCACAATATAAGCCCCAATTAAGACCCCACCCACTCCAGAGTGCACAGGTAAAAATTAAACTGGAGTGGGGATGGGGGGGTGGGGGTGGAGCTGCCCTACTACTTACCTTTGGACAGTTGTAGCCAGGCCTCACATACCCCGACACCTGCCTTGCCAGCCCATTTCTTCTGTAGCTTTCCGAAGGCCTCTGTAGCTGATAACAAAGCTCTGGATCGATCCAGAGTTGTTAGCTGTTACTAGGAGCGAAAAGGAGGCTGGGGGTGATGCGCACACAGGTGTTGTGGTTCGCTGGCAGCAGGTGCGGACGGCTGGGGTCTCGGAGAGCGAGGACTCAGATGAGGGGCCTGCGTGTGATGCAGGGATGGGGCCAGGACCATCAGGGAGTGGAGTGCTGCTTTCGGGAAGTGTAGAGGCTGGCAGTAGTTATGAAGAGGTTCCCGAGGAGCCTGTGTCCAGTGCGTGTGTGCGCAGGACTGCTAGAAGGAAAGAGCACCTGCAGCAACACAGGCGACTCGGGAGTAAGGCTGCAAGGTAATGGCCCCTCCCATAAGGGATAAAAGCCAGCTGAGAAACCAGAATTCTTTTCAGGAAGCAAAGAAGTTTTTGCACTCAAACCTTGTGGGTGTTTTGAATATCTTGGTTGGTTTTTGGAGACTCTTTGTGTTTGAAATATTTCTTAGTAACTTTATGTAGTGTTCTTGCCAGCCTTGCACAAACTTGGCAAGGCTCGTTCTTATCAGAGACAATTAGTTTGAAAGAGCCTTTTAACCGGGAAGGAACGGAATTTGTAAAGAATCATTAAAAGGTTTTGCTGTTACTTCTGTTTCCTGGAACAAGGTTTGGGTCAGAACAACAAGTAAGGTTAGTCAGTGGATGATGTCCCTGAAAATAAGACCTGGTGCCTTTTTTGGTGGCTAGACAGGGTCTTATTTTCGGAGAAACACGGTAGGCATTGGTTTTTTGCTCATCAGCAGAAAATTACACGAAGCAGCAGTGGTGGAATCATTGAAGGGAATGTTTTTCTTCCGTAGGATCTACCTACTTCCTCCAAGGAACTCAGGGTGACCATTTTTTTCCTCCAGAGAATTGTAACTACAACCAGGAGTTCAGGCTGGAACTCTACTGCCAAGGTCTTTTTGGCTGCTGGAGCTACAAAAGGGGATGTTTTTGTGTGTTGTGATATCAGAACAAGATGTCAACGAGTGGACCGGCTAGTAAAAGACTTCTGGTTACAGAAGAAACTTGGAGAGGGATTTATTTCTAAGAAAGGCCTCAGGAACATTAATTTTCTTGGCTCTTGCCAACTGGATCCATCATTTTTAATGTGACAACCCACAGCAGGGCTTTCTTGTGGGAGACCAGCAGTTGTCACCCAGGTTACTTTATCATAAGATATTTTCTTTTTTATGCAGGGAGGCCAAAGAGGAAGAAAGGAAGGAACGGAGGAAGATAAATCCCAGGGCCAAGGACAAAAAGAGCATTAGAAATGACAGGTGAAATCCATTCCAATCGAATTAGGCGGCAGGTGCTGTGGGATCCTTTTGGAGATACAGGGTGAAATGATTGGGCCCTCCTGAAAATAATTAAGCTCTTTCCCTCCGATCGGGCATCGCAGGAAATCCAATATTCGGTCTAATGGGTCTTGATGAATTAGACCCGGCATGCTTTCATTCATCCCTTCTCAAACCAGGTTGCACGAGCTTCCACCTCCCCCAGCAGGGTTACTACTCCGCTACAGAGCAGCTACTACAGCTGGAAGTGGGGGCGGGAGAGGGTGGAGGAAAGGTTTTAAACCTGGTGACCGGAGGGCCGGTCCATGCTCCAGGGTGCCAAAACCACAAGGGGGAAGAGGAACCCCAACTCTTAATCGGAGGGTGCATTCCACCTTGTGCAAACACAGAGGCCACCCGAGATGTTGATCTATTATAAATAGCTCATGTTCTTCAGGCAAAAGTGAAAAACCCCTCCTGCTTCCGGAACTGGTGCATCGGAGCCAGAAGAGATGATAACACCAGGAGGTTCTCTCTATGGCTCTGAGCAACACCAAGCATGGTTTGAAGACTACTGACCCTTGATCTTCCATCTTCAAGGCAGCAACTGGGATCCGTTGATTTGCTGCTTCTGGACACTGAAATTTGTATTATACTGAGATGATAGATAGATAGATATAGATATATAGATAGTAGATAGATAGATAGATAGATAGATAGATAGATAGATAGATAGATAGATAGACAGAGATCGAGACAGACAGACAGAGATAGAGATAGAGGTGGATAGATGATAGATATCTATATAATAGGTGATAGATAGATAGACAGACAGAGTTAGATACAGAGACAGAGAGACAGAAAGAAGGCAGACAGAGATAGAGATGGATAGATAGACAGATAGACAGATAGACAGACACAGATAGAGATAGAGACAGAGAGAGACAGAAATAGATGGATATATGATAGATAGACAGATAGATAGATAAAAGTGAAGCATTATTATTCCATTCTTCAATCCCAAAAGTCTTCCAAAGTTGCTTGCAATTGATAAAAGTCTGGGGTGGAGTTGCAGAAGGGAAAAGGAGAAGGGTAAAACAGAAGTTGGGAAGGTAATTATAGGTTATTTAACAACGGTTATAGTTTTGGGTGAACGGATGCCTCAGACGGGCTGAGGTCTTGTCTTATCTCCTCCTGCCATGGCAAGAGGTCTGGAGTAACAGATGGAGTAACAATTCCCTGGTGCCCCAAATTCTCTCTCTCCTTCCCAGTCTTTGCTCAGAGACATTCTGTCTGAGACATTTTCCCTTCCATGCTTCAGTCTTCTTTCCTGCAACTGAGGAATAAGTCAAGGTGATCGAAGATGTGTCTTACGACCAATGTGACTTGGTTGACTTGGTTGATGTCCACCATGGTGGGACGTGAGCCTGTCTGTTGGTTCCTCCATGGATATTATGAGAAGTTTGAAGTGAAGTGAAGAAAGGCCAACCCAACTCCTATCGTTGACCATATTGTTTCATTAAGCCATTTCTCGCCTAACTGGTGTTCCCACACATTGCAGAGGGCCAGTCTAGATGATGCCAGGGATCCCTTCCCAGTCTACAGTTCTATCATTCTGCTTTGAATAAATTCATGCTTGCTTCTTGGAAAACAACATCTTGAATTGAGGGGATTAAAAAAAAAAACCTGTTTTCCCCATAAACACAAACACACACGCAGTGACATTTTATTTTTTTGCGCTCCTTTGGGAGAAATGAGGTGTTGTTTTCTTATTTCTTTTTTGCCTTCTTCATCTCCTCCTTGATGCGAAAGTGCTAAATCATCCACTTAGTAAACAGCGAAGGCCCGAGCCTTTGTTTCTTAGCCATCCCCTGTTTTTTGGCACCTTTTGAACAAATCTGGGGATATTGATTCCGCAAATGCCCACAGCGCTTTCCCCACATCCTGGGGAAGGAGGAGAGATCTAATATCTACCAGATCCAGATTTTGGAAAACAAGTGAGCTGTCAATCATTCATCCCGAAGATGTTGCCCATCTTCGTTCAATCATAGTGAAACCGCAGGGCCATTTTCACTGCTCAAAAATCCAGAAGCCTAGGAGAGGTATTTTGTATCTTGAAAAAAAACCCCATTTTCTCTTCCGTCTCCAATATTTTTCTCACCTGTTTATGTGCCGCTGTGAGGTAGAAGCCGCAATTCAAATGCCTCAATGGGAGCTTTAGATTATATGCTCCTTCGCTGTCAAATAACCAATATTTCCTCGCTTTTGTTTGTCTTGGAGAAAAGGGGAAAAGATAAAATAGCTGAATGAAGGTAGCACTACAGACAAGCAGACTTCCTTCTCTCTTGAAAGCTGGCGGAAAGCTCAATCCATGCATTGAATCCCCCTTTATTTTTCTCCTCACAACAAACCTGTGAGGTAGGTTGGAACTGAGACTGTAAGATTGATTAGAGGTGGTCAGGTGAACTTGGCAATTGAGAAAGCTTTGAACCTGAATTGTCAAAGTTCAACATTCACCTTGACTTCAAATGACTCCTCAGTCAACAAGGTGAACATATGCTAGTGTTCTTTTCTCTTTCTCACCTGAATCTACCTGACGGATGTTTTGAGGATCAAAAAAGACCACCTTGTAGAAGCCATGGAAAGGCTAGAACTGCAATGAATGAATTTGGGAAGATCCTTCATTGTAGACCAAGGGTCTTTGAACTTGGCAGGTTTAAGACTTGTAGACTTCAACTCCCAGAATTTCTGAGCTAACATGACTGGAGGAGGAATTCTGGGAGTTGAAGTCCACAAGTCTTAAAGCTGTCAAGTTTGAAGACCCCTGTTGTAGACCAATATGGTCAGACATGACTCCTAGAAGATGAAGAAGGTCTCTCTGCTCTTGGTGGCTCTTCCTGAAGTCTTCTGATGACACCTGTGCTATGTGTGTGTGTGTGTGCCTTCTTCAAGTGGGCCATTCATCTCTGCTAGAGGCAGCCCAAGCTGAAATCCTTCAAAGAACCATTCTGGTTGGGGAATTCTGGGAGTTGAAGTCCACACGTCTTGAGATGGCCAAGGTTTCATTAGCTCATCCATGAAGCATCTGCAGGGAAAGGGGACATTAAAAAAAAAAGATGGCTGCCCTAATTGGCAATGAGGATCCACAATGGAGGGCTGTCCAAGAAGTCAAGATGGCGGCCAGAGCCGCTTGATCAAGGACCCACCCTTTTTAATGCAAATGAACACCCCCCCCTCAAGACTCAAGGCTCAGATCATGCAACAGTGGCTGAAATCTGGACATTTTTTGAACCCCTTCTTCTCCTCAACATTAACTTCTAAACAAATTGCAATGAGGTACATTAAACAGGGCTTGCTATCAGGTAGTGTCAGCTTCCCCTAATTTGCCAATTAAAAGCATATAGAGAAAGCGTCTGTGGCATTCTGAGTTACTATTAAGTTGCAGTTGTTGTCACAACACATAAATTTGCACTCCAGATGGTGCAAGGCTCCTTTGACACTTCTTGCATGTTCAGCTATGTGACTCTAAGGGAAGAACAGGAGGCATCTCAAAGGGCAAGGTGCATCATGGGCCGTGAACTGCTATCTTCCCATGAGTTGGAGGCATTAACCACCTCCTCCTCCTCCTCCTCCTCCTCCTCCTCCTCCTCCTCCTCCTCCTCCGAACAGGTTTATTTGCCAAGAGTAAATATTGTACGTCGGTGGAAAAGCCTAAAGATGTTATATATCAATTTTCTCTTCCGTTTCAGGATGCGCCATCAATATAAAAAGTCTGTAACATCCGTTATCAAACAAGGATTTGCTGGTCTGCAGGATGCAGCATTAAACTCAGAGAGGTTGGGCTAATGACAGGAAGTCCATTTCATTGTAATGAATTGTTTCTTATAGAGCACCATAAAGCACACAAGTTATTTATCACTTCACCAACCGAGAGATGGTGTGGAAAAATTTTCTCCCAAGAGGTGATAAGATAGGAAGCCAAACTGTTGACCTATCGCTGTCAAGAATCGGGCCTTTTGGTGAACATGTCCTCATGTTATCTATCTCAACAATTCCACAACAAATCAACAGAGAAGAGCAACCAGGATGATTAGGGGACTGGGGACTAAGGCATATGAAGAACGGTTACACGAACTGGGCATGGCTAGTTTAGTAAAGAGAAGGACCAGGGGAGACATGAGACAATCTTCCAATATTTGAGGGGCTGCCCCAGAGAGAGGAGGGGGACTAGCTATTCTCCAAAGTACCCAAAGGCCAGACAAGGAATAATGGATGGAAACTGAACAAGCAGAGATTCAACCTGGAAACAAGGAGAAACTTTCTGACAGTGAGAACCATCAACCAATGGAACAGAAGTTGCCCTTGGAGGTTCTGGGAGCGCCATCACTTGAGGCTTTCGAGAAGAGATTGGACTGCCATTTGTCAGAAATGGTGTAGGGTTTCTCGCTTGGGTGGGGGGTTGGACTAGATGACCTGTAAGGTCCCTTCCAACTCTGATTATCTGTTATCTGTTAACCTCTTGTCTCCTCACCTATATACTCCAGGAGTGTAATATTTTGGGGGGACTTTGATAGCCAGAAGATATCAGATCAAATCTCTGGATTGGGCCATTAAAAATCTCACTCTGAACATCTCTAAAACTTACCACACCATTCCCACTCCCCATCGTTCATAAGACAGTGGGATGCTGCCCTCAGCTTGTTTCACTTCGGTAGACCTGGAGATGCTGAGAAGACACCAGAAACAAGAAAAACAGAATTGGAAGGGATCTTGGAGGTCTTCTAGTCCAGCCTCAAGCAGGAGCCCCTCTAGGATTTCAGACAAATGGCTGTCCAGTCTTTTCTTTCTTTTCTTCAGTGATGGAGGACCCACAACTTCTGGAGGCAAGTTGTTCCAAAGGTTAATCGTTCTCACTGTCAAGAAATTTCTCTTAGTTCTAGGTTCCTTCTCTCCTTGATAAGTTTCCACCCTTTGCTTCTTGTCCCTCAATGCTCTGTCTCTCTACTTACTAAGAGCAGAATGCAAATAATAATAATAATAATAAAAAGTAATAATAATCCCCTCCGTGTCCTGTTCCTCAGCTAATCCTCCAGCTTGGAGGAACAAAAATCCACTTCACCCAAAGAAAAGAAACACAAACTCCAAGTTTTCAGTTCAGGTTGGATGCATTTGATTGGATATTTGCAAATCTCTCCGTCTCTGTGGTTACCTGAGCAGTTGCTAAGAAGGCAAACAGCTTGCAAAGAGAAGTGTCCCCTTAGGTTTACCGAAGGAGGCTTGCGCAAACTGGGATGGTAAATGAGACCATCATGTCAGCAATTTTTTTTTGCAATAAGGACTTTGTTTCCAACATACTTGTAACCGTGGTTTGCAGAGTCTGGAGTAAACAAAGGGAGAGAAATAGTCCACACAAAGCCTACACACAGGCAGACTGGTGGATTGATAGATTTTGTGCCATCAATTTGTTGATTCCTAGTGGCCCCAAAGGTAGATGTTCCCCAGGGGTGGGATTCCAATTTTTTAACAACTGGTTCTGTGGGCGTGGCTTAGTTGGTGGGCGTGGCTTGGTGATCATGCTATTGGCTGGGTGTGGCCAACTCAACATCACTCACATCGAGGCACGCATCTCCTCACCTGGCCTCTCATGACTGTGGGGATGCTGCCACAGTCGTAAGTGTGAAAAATGGTCATAAGTCACTTTTTTCAGTGCCATTGTAACTTTGAATGCTCACTCCACACAAGCAAAGTACCAGCAAAGGAGGGGAAAAGAAACTCCAGACAAGTTCCAGAGACAGGAAGTGTAGACCTTCCAAGAATGTAATAAGGGTTAATGGAGAGGCAGTTTATGTAAGCAACACCAGAATGTTTCCTTCCTGCCTTCCTTACAGGATTAGGCCAGGAATTTCTTCTAACAACCAGTTCTCCGAACTGCTTAGAATATTAGAGAATAGGTGTGAACTGGTAGAATCCCACCCCTGATGTTCCCCATGGTGAGCTGTCTGCAACCTGATCCTTCATCATGTCTTCCAAAGGCGACTCCATGAATACTTTTCTGTCTTCCCTTCCGCCTTTCCCAGCATCAGAATGTGAGCAAGACGGTGCTTCAACACTGGAAGTTTTTAAGAAGAGATCAACCGTTTGTCTGAAATGGTACAAGGTTTCCTGCTTGAGTGGAGGGTTGGACTAGAAGACCTCCAAGGTCCTTTCCAACTCTTTGATTCTGTTATGTTGTTATCCTCTCCTCTCCTCTCCTCTCCTCTCCTCTCCTCTCCTCTCCTCTCCTCTCCTCTCCTCTCCTTTCCTTTGTCTGTTCCTTCCCCATCACTGGAAGTTTTTAAGAAGAGATTTGTCTGATATGGTCTCGAGTCTCCTGTTTGAGCAGGGAGTTGGACTAGAAGACCTCCAAGGTGCCTCCCAACTCCGTGATTCTGTTAAGTAGCAGGAAAACAGCCTTGTGTTCCGGAACCCCGATGGAGGTGAAACCAGGGTTATTGGCTGCAAGATTCAGCGCTGTGATTCATTCAACAATCACTACCAAAATGCGACCACAATTCCCTTAACAACTGGCTTGCTTAGCAATGGAAATTCTAGTTCCCTTTGTCGTCATAAGTCGAGGACTCTTTGAAACACAATTTTTGGAACAGAATCCGATGATGCCGTTGACACTTGCTACCTGGAACAATTAGCAGAGCTCAGGTTGGCTGAGCCGAATGACCCTTCACTCCGGCAAATGGGCTCATCCACCGCTGAGTAATTGAGCACGGCTGGAAACTTTCAACAATGAAAGACTATTAAAAAAAAAGAAAAAAAAGTACCGCCAGTGTTCAATTCCATGACAACTTGAGTTTTTTCTCCCAAAGAGTCGCAGTTGTTGTTTTCTTTGAGAAAGGAGGCAAAAATGAAAAGTTGCTTGTGTTTTCTCTGGCTAAGTGCCACTTTTCTGCAATTTGGAGGAAAAACAGCTTTGCGGAGGTGCTTCTGTTCTGGAGATCTTGGTGAGTTCTGTCCTTTTCATCCTGGGGAGAATATGTTGCTTGCAAAAACCTCGTGGGGAAAATCAAGTTGTCCTCCTCACTCTAAACCCATAAAGAAAACGATGACTTATGGCGGGAATAAAAATGACCAAGCGGGGTGCTTTGGGGCAGAAGAACTTTGCGGTTTAGGTCCTTTGGGAAATGAAAAAGGAAGCCAGCGCTACATGAATCAGAAGGACTGGAAGAAAATAAGGCAGATACATCTCCCTTCGCTTTTTTAAGGACCCAGTAGGATGATAAAATCTGATCCATGGCTTTTGGAGGGATGTTGATTAACCTGGTGCACAGATGTTCAGATTGCCGAGGAACTAACAAAAGGGAAATATTTGTGGCTCAGGGTTGAAAAAAGTGGCCCTCAGCGCTCTCTGAGCTTGGTTGTTGACATATTTTTCATGACCCAACTAGGTAACATCATCAGTGCTAGAAGAAAGTTGGGTTGGAGGAGGAGGAGGAGGACTCTAGGGTTCTTGGTGCTCTCTGGCCTGGCTTGTTTTCTTGCAGATGTTTCATGACCCAACTAGGTAACATCATCAATGCTAGAAGGGAGTGGGTTTTGAGGAGGACAAGGATGACTTTAGGGTTCTTAGTGCAATCTGAGTTTGGTTGTTTTCCTGCAGACATTTCATGACCCAACTAGGTAACATTTTCAGCTAGAATGGAGGAGTAGGAGTAGGAGAAGTGGGATGGGATCCTTGGTACACGAATGACCTTACCTAGTTGGGTAATGAATCTTCTTCAAGAAAACCACCGAGCTCAGAGAGCACCAAAGGCCTCTCATGTCAAGGCACATGAAAGAGTGCATGTTAAGATGCAATCTCCATTCCTCTCATTCCCTCTAAGGTTCAGGGTTGGCAGTTTCTACAGGAGAGTGCTCCAGGATGCCCAACCAGATCCTGCCCCAGGAGGAGCTGAGGTCATATCTGGATGCAAAGAAGGACAGTGAGGAAGACTGGGATCCTGGGAACGAAACCCTTAGGAGGTAGGGTTAGAGGCGAAGACTATGGAGTGGAGAAAAGGGCAACATTTTTCAAAGAGTCATAAAGAAGAAGGCCAAGATCTTTTCATGGTCATCTCAAAGTGCAGGGTATGGAATGTTTATAGTCCTCTTTAATGGATTCTCATTATGGTTTGCATTAATGGGTTGCCATTTTAAGGTGTCGATGAAGGCTCAAGTAGAAACTTGCTTAACAAGGTGGAAACTAAGCCAGGAGGAGGGAAAGATGCTGAGAAGGCACAAAATAGCTGGATGGGAATGAAACTGGCATCCCTGTCTATTCTGAGAAATTGGGAGGTGGGGGTGGAGGGGGGAACACAACTGGGAGGGCCAAGGAGAACTCAAATGCATGAAGTCCTGGAAAAGGCATGGACCACTCCCTGGTCAAAGAAAAGCTAGCAATCAGAGCTCCACAGACCTACCTGCCAATAAAATCCCTCTACGAGATTATTGATGCATTACTTTATTTATCAATTCAAATTTATGTAGCTTATCCAAGGTAACCCTGGACAGTACAAAACAAATGACCAACTGTGACCAGAGAGGAGCGACAATTTTTACAGACATGTTCCTTCTGTTGATGGTCAACATTTGCTTGCTTCAAGACCTTCTCCCAACAGGCAAGAAGGCTGAAGATGATTTCCACACGAGAATCTCACCCAAGAGGAGAGAGGGAATTTGAGAAACCTAGTCGTAGAAGGAGTTGTTGATGTGATCCAACATCACATCTGCTTTCAAGGCGTCCATCCAAGGATGTCTCACTCTGTCCTTCAGAAACTCTATCAAACCATCATTAGGAAGTTTTCCCCAACATTCAGACGGATTCTCTCTTCCCATAATTTAAGACTACCATTCCATGACAGCTAGTCCTGCCTTTACAACTACAACTGAGCCCAACATTTCTGTTGCTAAGTGTGACAGTTGTCCGTGGGTTTGGTCCCATTTTTATGACCATGCTTGTCACTATTATTAAGTGAGTTACGAGCAGTGGTTAAGTTAAAAACAGAGCTGTGAGGTAAATCTGGCTTCCCCATGGCATTTGCTTGTCAGAAAAGGGGATCGCATGTCCCGGGGACATGACGACCATCGTAAATATGAGCCAGTTGCCAACATCTGAATTTTGATCATAGGACCGGGGTGTGTGTGCTTCAATGATTGCATGAAAAACAGTCATAAATCCCTTTTTCTTCAAGGCTGTTGAAAATTTGGTCACTAAATGAACTGTTGTAAGTCGAGGACTACATCCCCAGGGAAAGCACCTACCTCTAGTTAACAGATTTAGTCTCCAAACAGTGTGTCCAACCTGCTTTCGGGTTCAATAAAGAAGGCTATTCAGTAAGCTAAATATTAGACCAATGCCAAGTCTGATACAATACTTCTTTTATTGTTCCATTATAGATAGAAAATTGCCCAATACAAAAAGATTATTAAATATAAATGTGTTATTGATTTATATAGAAAATTGCTTAATATAAATGCGCTATCGATCTTCTGTTTCCCCGTTCACACTTACTGTTGCAAGACAGATTATCCTTAGAGCATTATTGATATTGCGGATTGGTACAATAGTTCCACGCTGGAGCATGGGAATTTCTCTCATGTTTTTCTATAGCTGTGGCTATAATCGTGTCTACTCGATGAGGTGTGGGCTTCTTCTTCTCCAATTCTCCAGCTGCCGAATTTCAATGGCCTACTTCTTGAATGCTGGAGGCAAGTTTTTTCTGCTATAAGAAATGAGAGTGTGATGACTCAGGGTATAATACAAATGTAACAAAATCCAAAACGTAAATAAATGTGCTTTAATGCCTCCAACTTGGCCCCACTGTTCAATAATTCTCAGTTGGAGATAAAATGTATTCAAAAATAGTCTTCAAAAGAAAGCAACGCAATCCAAACTTAATGAGCAGATACAGGTGAAATAAAAAATGAAAACAAACTACAATGAAGGAAATTCCACAATGGACTAGGATAAATATTTACCAACTTCAAGGAGATAACAAGGCACAGTCTGTTGGAAGGACACCAACCAAGATAACTTCAGCCCAAAAGAACACACACTTTGCTTCTGGCAAAGCTGTGTTTTAACCGTCTCTCTTATATACTATTATCCCCAGCTGCAACCAATGAGGGGGATCATGGCCGCTTCCCCTCTCATAAGCCAAGTTGCTTCCTTCTCTGTTCCTCCCTGCATGTCCTAGGATGAAGAGGGAATGGGCCTGGTTCTTCCTCTGACTGCCCAGCCAGCCTCTGCCCTTCCCCAGCCTCCTCCACAACCTCTGGAGTCACACCACTCCCTGTCGGCTGTTCCTCCTCCCCCTCAGAGTCAGTCTCCATCAGGGGGTGTCCTCATTTTGGTTTCACCGGGATCTGATGGATGGCATCGAAGAGTTCGTAAGGAGCTGGCAGATGTCATCTCAGAACCATTGGACTGTATCTTTCAAAGATCCTGGAATTACCAGAGGATTGGAAAAGAGTGAAGATAAATCAGTGAAATGCTGGAAATGCCAACAAACACCTGGCACATATTACCATATGTGGTGAACAAGTAATGAAGCTGAAAAATATTGGAAAAAAAATATGCTCATGGCTAGAGGAAATGATACAACAACGTATTGACTTAAAATCAGAAATATTTCTGTTGGGGATCTTACCTGAAACTTATAGTACAGAAAATGTATAACATGTGATAACTGCAGCAGAATTGTATTTGCTCAAAATTGGAAAAAGGAGCAGACTCCTCCTGAAGAGAATGTGATTAGGAAAATATTAGAATGTGCAGAAATGAATAGATTAACCCTTGTAATTAAAGAGAGAGAGAGAGCAAACTGAATATTATAAGGAATGGGAACTATTCTATCAAGGGTTAGAGGAAAAAATATGAGAGCTAGATATAATTAATGGATTAGTTAAGAACGACAATAGATATTTTTTGTTGATATAAATAAGCTAAAATGAAAGATAAAGAGATAGTGATATTAATAAGTATAATAAGATAAGTCTAGAGAATACTATGTAATGAATATGATTGTAAACATTAACTGTATTGCACAAAATATTGGTAACCAGACGACGTGTCGTCAAATGGAAGAAGATATGTTTGTAATAAAAAGAAAATTAAAAATTAAAAAAAAGGAGAAGAGCTGAGGCGATCCCCATCTTCAAAAAAAGGAAGGGGAAAAAAATAGATCCAGGAAATTACAGACCAATCAGTCTGACATCAATACGTGGGATACATT